>NW_005871048.1:39135057-39146950 GCF_000147115.1 Myotis lucifugus | reverse complement strand
ACATTAGAAAGATGGAAACAGTGTCTCCATCCACAGCAAAAAGCAGGTTTGCTTACAACCCTGGAAGGAATGTCTCTCTCCAGCTCACTGTAATTTAGCTGCATTTTCTAAGCACAGGTTCCTCTGTGGTGCAGCTGTCACCTGACTCCCTTTGGTCACCCTCTGGGACTTAGGGCTTGGGGTACCAGCACAGGAAAGTGCTGATATTCTGGCTATTGCTATTTCTGTGACTAATAAAGTCTTTTGTCTCTAACTCAGGAGTCTTGTATATTCTGCCAAAATCCATAAAACTATGGCAGGCTAACTTGTTAGCATAAAAATAAGGTAGAATCTCAGACCTTTCACAATTCAACACTAACTTTGATATTTCCTATAGAAAGGCAAATGTACTTTCCTTTTTATGAAATAGCTGAAGTCACATCTCAATATTAAATTCCAACTTCTTATAATTATAATTTGATTTACATCAGCTTACCAAATAAAGGGTTATAGTAAACTAAATCTGACACCTTCTACTTTTTAAAAAAATCATGCTGTTCTATTTTTATTTTACTTTGGCATATTTTTTACCTCTACACCGGCAGAGGCATCAAACACAGCCACTGCACCATCGAGCACCCTCAGGCAGCGCTCAACCTCCAAGGTAAAGTCCACATGACCTAAGAAAGAGATGAAACATGTAACACTTAAAACCTTAAAACAAAAACAAACAAACAAATGTGTTACTCAGCAATCCCACTTTGGGGATATATCTAAAAGAATCAAAAGGAGAGTATAAAAAAGATATCTGCACACCTATGTTCAGAGCAGCACTATTCACAATAGCCAAGAGGTGGCAGCAACCTTTATGTCCACTGATGGATAAATGGTACAGATACAAAATTTTGTATATATATGAAATGTGTTATCTATGTACAATGGAATACTATGCAGCCTTAAAAAGAAAGGAAATACTATCATATGCCACAGCATAAATGAACCTTGAAGGACTTTATGCTAAGTGACGTCAGCCAGTCACAAAACAACAAATATTGTATGATTCTACTAATATGAGGTATGTAAAGTAGTCAATTCCATAGCTATAGAATTAGAATGGTGGTTACCAGGAGTGGTAGGAGACAAAAAAGAATAATTGTTTAAAGGGTACAGAGTTTCAGTTCTACAAGATGAAAAAGTTCTGCCTGACCGGTTTGGCTCAGTGGATGGAGCATCGGCCTGCGGACTCAAGGGTCCCAGGTTCGATTCCAGTCAAGGGCATGTACCTTGGTTGCAGGCACATCCCCAGTGGGGAGTGTGCAGGAGGCAGCTGATTGATGTTTCTCTCTCATCGATGTTTCTAACTCTCTATCCCTCTCCCTTCCTCTCTGTGAAAAATCAATAAAATATATTTTAAAAAAAGATGAAAAAGTTCTGAAGATCTGTTTCACAATAATATCAATACACTTAACACTACTTAATCGTACACTTAAAAATCGTTAAGATGATAAATTTTATAGGTTTTTTACAATTTAAGAAAACACATATACAAACAAAACCCTGAAATGATACAGCATCACTGCTAGAACAGCACCATACCTGGTGTATCAATTAGATTGACTCTGTACCCCTTCCAATCAAACGTAACAGCAGCTGATTGAATAGTAATGCCTCTTTCTCGCTCTTGAGCCATGAAATCTGTCACTGTGTCTCCATCATCAACATCTAACCAGGAAAAAGATGACATACTTAAGCTTAACCGCAAGAGCATTTTCTTGGTACCTGATGTCTACCTAACAATTTAATTTTGCTTTAAAAATTATTCATAAAATATTTGGTTTAATATTTAGAGTCCTTAATCCAGCGGTTCTCAACCTGTGGGTCGAGACCCCTTTCACAGGGGTCGCCTAAGACCATCCTGCCTATCAGATATTTACATTACGATTCATAACAGTAGCAACATTACAGTTATGAAGTAGCTACGAAAATAATTTTATGGTTGGGTCACAACATGAGGAACTAACTGTATTTAAAGGGCCAGAAGATTGAGAACCACTGCCTTAATCCTTCTCTAAACAAATCCTTATTCTAGAAAAAGATCTTTCAGCATGATTAGCAATTTTCCCATAAAAATAATTTTTCTGTAACAATTGGGATTAAAATATACGAAATATTTTACTTTTACTGAACCATATACTTCTTTCATTTTTCCCTAGTTTAACTTTTATTTTTTAACTTTTTACTTTTTAACGTTAAGTTTAACTTTTAGTTTTCTTTATCTGATGTCGCTCACACCTGACCTCTTGACCCAAGGCAGAGCAGTGCAATGAAAGAGCACAGACAGACCCAGATTTAAATCCCAACTTTACCACTTACTCCTCTGTGATCTTGAACAAGTTGCTTAACCTATTTTGTGAAATCAGGCTAATAAAGCCAACCTTGTTGGGGTATTACAAGAATGAAACGAGACTATATATACATAAAGTACCTAGCTCAGTAAGTGTTAAGTAAATGGAACACTGTAAAGAAAAATTCCTCCCAAGTGATCCTTTATAAATGCTTATTACTAAATTTTCAAAAAAGGGGGGTGGGGTTGGATGGGAGGAATTTATTTATACAAATCCAAATAAAGTCTTGGTAGAACTTCTATAGCATAGAGTCATGAATAAAGTTCATCCTGATAACCAAAAAGTAATCTGCAATATAATAAATTAATTAATAAATTAAAAATAAATGAATGAATTTTTTCAAAATTCATTCATTTATTTTTTAAATTATAGTTATATTCAATATTATTTTTGTATTGGTTTCAGGTGTACAGAATAGTGATTAGACAATCATATACTTCACAAAGTGCCCCCCTCAACTAAGTGACCACAGCACCATACACAGTCATACAATATTACCTGCTATATTCCCTATGCTGTACTTTACACCCTGTGACTATTTTGTAAGTACCAATTTGTACTTCTTAATCCCTTCACCTTTTTCACCCATCACCCCAAACCCCTGCCCTAAAATTCTTAACATATATTTTATCCTGATTAAATTTATACAGTAAAATAAATGAAAAAAAGGACTTCCAGTCAAGATGGCAGAGTAGGTAAATACTGTTTGCCTCTTTCCATGACATCAAAATTACAATTAAATTCTAGAACAACCATCATTGAGAAGCACCTGAAGACTAGCTAAACAGAAGCCCTATAACTAAGGATATAAAGCCATGTTGAGACTAGTGGGTGGGGAAAGACACAGAATGGGCAGGTTCCACACCCAAAGTGGTTCCCTCTGAGGAGCAAGGAGTCCCAGCTGAACACGACTCCCTAGCCCAGGGCTCCAGTGCCAGCAATAGGGGTCCCATCACATACAGCTGTGAAAACCAGCAGGGACTGTGTCCGAGTGAAATGGAGGACAGCTGGAGACCTAGGCGTCCTCTTGAAGGGCCCACTTCCACTCACTCACTCACAAACTCATCTGCCCTGGGCTCCAACACAGGGGCAGCAGCTGGAAAAGCATCAGGAACGCCTGGGAGGAACTGAATTGGCTAGCTTTAGGGTGAGGGCTGAAGGAGCAGGGGTCTGGAAAGCTCTTGGAGATGCAAGCACTGGCAGGCGCACTGTTTCTTTGTTGAGCCCACCCCCAACCAGCAGGTATAGCGCAGGCAGGAACCGTATCTGTGCTCTCCATCAACCTGGCTACCACGGCTTGCCCTGCCTTGGTGATTACCTGAGACCTGCCTCACCCAACTGGTGCACACAACCAAACCTCTTCCAGCGGCTTTTTTAAACAAGTGGTTCTGCCTTGGTTCGACCTGCAGACTTTCCTAAAATCTCCTGAAGGTCCAAAACCCCAAACAAGCAGCAGCTGGCCTTGGTGTGCCTTAAACCTCTGGCTAAGTGGCCCCAAGCCCGGCACAAATGGTGACTGTTCTCAGCTTGCATTGTAACTCCCATCCGGTGACCACAGTCTGGCATAAACAGTGACCAGTCTTGCTTTGGAACACCGCTTCAACTAAGTGACCACAGCCCAGCACAAGTGGCAGCTGGCCTCAGCTCACGTCGTAGTGCCACCAAAGGGCCCCAAGCCCAGACTATGGCAGACAGCCTCGGTTCACAGCACAGCCTCTCCAAAATGCCTCTAAGCCCAGCATAAATGCCAACCAACCACAGCTTAGTTTGTAGCTCCTACCAGGTAGATCCAACCTGGGCACAAACTGCAGCTGACCTTGTCCAGCACCAGTCTCTCCCAAGAGCTTCAAGAACCAACACATCTGGTGGCCAGCTTCAGAACACACCAGAGCACTACCCACGCCGCTCCACAAACAACACACAAGAATGGTGGACTCGGCCATCACCAGAGCCCCACTAACATTTCACCTAAAAGAACTAGAAAAAGAACAACAAAGCCCAATGTATAAAAAAAAAAGCAAAAAAAACAACAAAAAAAACCCAATGTCAGAAGGAAGGAAATAATAAAAACTAGAGAAGTAAATGAAACAGAGAACAAAAATAGAAATATTGATGCAGTAAAGAGCTGGTTCTTTGAAAAGTTAATAAAATTGACAAACCACCCTGACCGGTTTGGCTCAGTGGAAGAAGAACACTGAGGAGGATTGGAATCTCCATTTGAAATGCACTCTGAGAAAAGATTACAAGAATCCAAAGAAATGGTTCCCAATACAGTGTACTTCAAAATCACTGCAGAGCTTTGGAAAAAGATACTCATTTCCACTTATGACCTCCATTGTAAATTTCAAAACAAACTGTTTTACCAGTAATAAAGAAAGGCACTTCATAATGATAAAAGGGTTAATGATAAAAGGGTTGATTCATCAGAGAAACGTAACAATCATAAATGTGTAACATCCAGGCCATACCAGACTTGTTGAAGCTTAATTTCCAGAGTGGAGTAAGGGCATGGTTATGTAAAAACAAAAAAAGCTACATGGGGTTTGAAATGTGAATGCCTGATCAAGAACAACAGTTTTTGACATGTTATAATTAAAAAATAAATCCAAAACTTAGGTAAAGACTACTACTACTGTGGAGTGAAAATTAACAAAATCCTTTATTTCTCTGCATGATAATTTGACCTCTGGTTAACTGTTTGGTTCTTTTCTTCTAGAAAACAGAAGTATGTCAACTATGTAGCTAGGCACACAACTTTTAGGAAAAATTTTGATTGGTAAGCTACACCTGAATTGGAAGAACTATAAATGAAGTATATATACCTGATGGAGATACATAGTTTTAGGTTTCCCTGAGTAGGCCATGGCATGTCCCTTGTGGGAAACCCTGAAGGTAGTCCAGGGAGCTGTAAGAAGAGAGATTCATTTCTAGAGGGCATAAGTCTTCTAAGCCAGAGTGGCTCCTATGAATCTTGTTACCTTGCAATTAAGCAATCACTGTTGGCCAAAGACAACAGTTCCCAGATATCCATGTAGGCTGCTTTTAGAACTCCTACAAAAGAAACACCTTTTGCTGGTCTGCTGGTAAGTTATGGTTTCTGCCCTACAGCTTGAATAGGCCAGTAGCCCACACTGTGGCCTAAGACAGTCTCATGAGTCTGAATATTTAGTTGAACCTAGAAAGACCCTTTTGTGGGTGTAGCAACTACCTTATTTGTATGCTGTGGTTTAGATAATAGTGCCTCCATGCCATACTCAAGATCTCTGGGTTGACTTCTTAATCAAAATATTTTCCAATGATGTTTTTGCTAATGGGGGATAGGGAGAGGAGGAATCCATTCTAACCTCCCAGTGATCTTGTGTATCCAGAATAGTACAATATTCTTTCTGTGGTGGTAGTTTTGCCTGCATCAATATGAGCCATAATTCCAATATTACGGATTCTGTTTAAAAGGGAGAAAAAAAAAGACATGTGTTATCAGGTGGACATTACTAAAACTGTAAAACCCAAATATGCTGTGCAAATTTTGAAGCTGGTGTAAAAATTAGAAAATATATCACGACCACAGTATTCTGACAAAATAAGTGTCAAAAGAACTAACTACAATCTTATAAATATCTTACATTTATTTCTATGAAAAGTGTGCTCTTCCTACATTAAAATTATTTTCTTTCAATTGTGAAAATAGCTTCTAAGATACATAACATGTACTTATAATAAGGTAGGGCAAAAGTAACAGAAATGAGAGCATTTACTAACAATGCTGATTAAGCCCAGGAGAGAAACCTGTAACTTTTCATGGTAGCCTATGGAAAAGACAGTATCAATGAAAAGACAATACTTACTTAGCTATAGGAGGATTGATGATGGAACGAAGAGATTTGATATCATTTCCTATTAAACCTAATGAAAAAAAGGTTTAAAATTAAACTGTTTAGGAAATTTTCCTTTAATTTATAGATGAAAGAAATTAATTTTAAGCAAATACTGTAATTCTAATTAAAGTAAAATCTAAGCTAAATAGAAGTCTCATTTACCTAAAATTTTCCTGAAATTTCTAAAGAAAGGCTATATATGCAATAAAACGTAAAGTTTTTAAACAATTTCTAAATCACATCCTTCGAAAAATATAGATTTACCCCAATCTCTGCCATACCTACAATTCCATAATAGAGCTGTAGATTAAGAACTAATGCTCATAAAATTATCTTAAGGCAGTATATCTTGAACTAAAGAAAAATATAAAATGCAGTCCTATAAGCCTGCATTGTCAAGACTTGAAAAGATAAGCACTCCTCATAACAGCTGATGATGAATTTCTGTACAACTTGGAACTACCTTCCTTCAGCAATCCCAAGGACAAAATACCTTTAGAGTCAGGCTGGGAGGTGCTACTGAACAGAAGCTATAATAATCTAACACTTCTAAAAGGCCAAGTAGCATTTCTGGAATAAAAAAGTCCATAATGACTTACTCTGTTTAACTCTATGTTAACCAGAAATGTACCAGAAAATCAATTTACAAAATATTATATTTTATTGATAACATTAAAACAACAATGCACTTACATTTATAAATATAATCTAGACCTTCCTGCTGTTTAAACCAGTTTCCCCAAATTTCTATAATAAGAATTGTATATTTTGGAAACCTCATGGAGATTTGAAGATGGAAAGATAATCTGTATTGCTACAGATAATTTTGCATGAGCAAAATACGGCAACTTAGATTCACACCAATAATGCAGGCCATTAAATTCACATGCCCTTACAAGTCACAAAGACAATCAGTATTTTTACTCTGTTTTTCTCACGTGACAAAGATGGGTAATGAGAACAAAAGAATGAAACTAGTTTCATCAACAAAGATGGGTAATGAGAACAAAAGAATGAAACTAGTTTCATCAAGTCTCCCATATGCTTGCTTACATCAAACACAAGAAGAACATTCAGCATTGGGAGCAGTCAGTTCCTTGGGCTCCCAGCTTTTATTTTTTCTATTTTTAATTTCAGATTGTAGATACAAAATAATTAGCCATTTATATGCAATAAATATTAATATTTCAAGAAAAATTATTTTAGCCATTTATATGCAATAAACATTAATATTTCAAGAAAAATGATTTTAAATATAATATTACTGCAAATAACAGGATTACTTCTATTATATTCTAAAATATTTTTTTCTCTGGCTCTATTTTTGTTCATCAGTTTATGTTGTTCTAAAATATTTTTTTCTCTGGCTCTATTTTTGTTCATCAGTTTATGTTGTTCATTATATTCCACAAATGAGTGAAATCATGTGACATTTATCTTTCTCTAACTGGCTTATTTCACTTAGCATAATGCTCTCCAGGTCCATCCATGCTAATGGTAAGAGTTCCTTCTTTTTTACAGCAGCATAGTGTTCCATTGTGATGTACCAGTTTTTTAATCCACTCATCTGCTGATGGGCATTTAGGCTGTTTCCAAATCTTAGCTATGGTGAATTGTGCTGCTATGAACATAGGGGTGCATATATCCTTTCTGATTGATGTTTCTGATTTCTTGGGATATATTCCTAGAAGTGGGGTTATTGGGTCAAATGGGAGTTCCATTTTTAATTTTTTGAGGAATCTCCATACTGTTTTCCACAGTGGCTGCACCAGTCTGCATTCCCACCAGCAGTGCACGAGGGTTCCTTTTTCTCTACATCCTCTCCAGCACTTGACATTTGTTGATTTGTTGATGATAGCCATTCTGACAGGGGTGAGATGGTACCTCATTGTTATTTTGATTTGCATTTCTCAGATGATTAGTGAGTTTGAGCATGTTCTCATATGTTTCTTGGCCTCTTTCAAAAAGTGTCTATTTAGGTCCTTTGCCCTTTTTTGAATGGATTATCTTCCTTTTGTTAAGTTGTATCAGGCTCCCAGCTTTTAATAGCCTATTAGCTACCCTAAACTATCCCAGATAGAGAGTTAACCAAACTACTTCTCAAGAACCTTCAAAATAAATTATTCTGGTAAAGCTCTATTTACAGAAAATACTTTTGTATAAAAACCAGAAATGTACTAGAAAATCAATTTTCAGCAAGAGCACTCTACAAGTAGACTCACCTGCTACACTTTTGAGCCAGCTACTAAAGCTGATTCAACCCTTCCCTTCATTCGGCTTATTAGGATGACCAGCAGATGAGGAGCATGAATGTCTATTGGTGTTCCCTCCTGACATCTATCAGAATACTCCCTACTCCTAATAATCTCAATAGCCAAGAAGTAAAAGGAGCCACTATTTCCAAAATGGTTGGAGACGCTTACAAATGAGAGAGACTGGGGAAGGGGAGGAGAAAGAAGGAGAAGGAAGAGGAGGAAAGGGAGAGAGGACGAGGAGGGGTCAAGGAGAGAAGGAGGAAAGAAAGTAGAAAAAGAGGGAAGAGGTAGAGAGAAGCAAGCAAGCAAGCAATGTAAGTAAAATGAGAAGAATCTAACAGTATTACCTGGCAGGGAACTGTAACTTCTTCCAAGAGCCACAAGTGGCTTTATTCGTTTTAAACTTGCTCTCATTCTAGAGCAATACATATTCTAGTGAGGAGAAAAAGAAACGACATTAACTTTGTTAGCATGACTCATTACAGTAGTTTTAACATTGTAACTATGTTTGTCAGAGGACAAAATACTTTAAATCTCCTTAAAGCAGTCCCAATTTATTAACTCCAATTCTTTTTAAAAGTGACAACCCAAATTATACTACAGGAAAGACAAAGAATAAAATTAATACTAGTTTGCTATTTTAAGCTGACCTTAGACGCCAGTTCTCCTAGACCTGCAGCATTATCATCACAGAGAACTTACAGAAAGACAAGCTCTCAGGACCCACTCCAAACAAGGGAACCAGATGCTGTGGAGATGGGGCAGAACAATCGGTGTTATAACAAGCTCTCCAGGTGATGCTGATAGCTACAGTTTGAGAACCAAAATCCTGAAGTTTCCAGAGACTCATTAATGTTAAAAAGGTCTCTCACCCTGGCTACTCCTTCAACTGCAAAGAGCTGGTGGGGGTCATAAACTCTAAAACTATTGGATGTTTTCAGGATTTAAAAGAGTGCCTACACATTAGAATCACCTGGAAACCTTTTAAAAAACATTTGGGCCCTAGGTTTCGTTCAGTGGATAGAGCGTCTGCCTGTGGACTGAAGGGTCCCAGGTTCGATTCCGGTCAAGGGCACATGCCCGGGTTGCAGGCTCCATCACCAGTTGTGGGGGAGTGTGCAGGATCCTCTCTCATCATTGATATTTCTATCACTCTCTCCCTCTCCCTTCCTCTCTGAAATCAATTAAAAAACAAAAAAACAAAAAAACATTGGGGTGGGGGAAGAAGGGGCTGGCATTTTAAAAAGTTGCCCAGGTATCTTCGAATGGTCCCACATAGATACTGAATATTCTCCATCCCAATTTATACTTGGACCACTAGATACACATTTAATGGCTGACAATGTATTTGGAATTGTTACAGTTAAGAGTATGTAATGATTTGGGGCTGCCACAAACTGCCTTTTATATCATCATGGAATATAAAAGCTTGTGCCTTCTATATTATTTCTTCATTAGTTACCAAGTTTCTAGCAATAAAGCACTATTATCCTAAGAAAATATTTTAAAAGTAAAGAAGAAACTCAAAGCTATTAAAATTTTCACCAAGGTGATCAAGGTAAGACAGTGTGTGTAATCTGAAAGCATTAGCAATGAAAACACTGGAGAAAAACTGTAATTGTTTGGGCCACTAATGACCTCAAAATGGAATACTGAAATAGATATTCTTCAAAATACTGCAAAGGTGATTTTAAAGCAGTAAAATGAATTTATAAACTAATGATAAGGCATGCTTCTTCTTGGTTACAGGTTCTCCCATACCTGTAAAAAGATAAATTATATATATATATAATCTCCCCTTTGGGAAATAAAGTAAATGAAGTATATTTAATTTTACAAGAAAAACTTACACAAATGGGCAAGCTGGATATTTTCTTATGATTCACTGCAAATATCCTCAAGTTGGACAACATCTTGGCCCTCTAAACTATTATCCTCTGAAAAAGAAATATACAAGATTATAAAACTAAGTTTACATATTCCATGTCAGTAATACATATGTAAGTAAGGCATATGTAGATATGTGGTAAAAACGTATTACTTTTAAAAAGTAGGAACAATATTTTTAGCTATCAAAAACAATGCATCTTTCAGAAAATGGAAATTCTGACTAAACATGAGGAATACAGTTCCAAGATTAAAATGTTCCTTGTTCTTTTCAACATGCTTTTAATTCTTCAAAAAAATATATAGACAGTATAGAAAAAGATTTATTGAAATTATAAAAATATATCATACCAACCAAAATTTTTATGTAAAATGTATAGAATTAAGTATAGAAAGGTTAAACATCTACCTACATGTTGGTAATTTCTCATTGGTAGTATAACTTTTTTATTTATCCGTATATTCTGATTTTTTCTACCATAAATATATAAAAAAAATACAAAAGCAAGTCCTCTTCTATAATTATAGAAACTAAGCATCTTTAGTTTTAAAACATATTTACTAAATATGTTTTAGTAAATGTTCTCTATGTTTCGAGTACACTATAAAAGCTATGAGAAATGCATGGAAACATTTGATTGGATGGAGAGACAAAAACAGATAGGGTTAAACCAGAGTGCCCAATATTATGTAAGAAGCCATGTCAAAAGACTATTATTCCTCTTAAATTTGCTTTTTTCTGTATCTTAAGACAGAAATATTCACCATCCATATTCAGGAAGTCACCAAATCCTTTTGATTTTACTTCCTAAATATATCTTGAATCCACTCCCTCTTCTTCATTTCTAACGCCAAAGTGCAAGATGTTTGCAAAATCATGCATGTTAGATCTCTTCTAAAATAGAACAATGGATTCTAACATAACAGAACAGAAAAAGTTGACTAGTATGATTTGCTTTCACATGGCAACTAACCTTTAAGAAACTATCACTTGTCAAAGCCTACTACAGCGTCCACAATTTTCTGAAAAGATAATTAAAATAATCTTTCCTTTCCCAATCATATATACATGCATGTATAAGGCTGAATCTTCTTACACTTCACCCAAAAATTTTTTAAAAAGATATATAGTAACATAAATACAGAAGCAGGAATGAGATGCCAGCTGTTTTCTACTAAATCAGACATTAAAGCAGTGGTTGTCAACCTTGGCTGCACATTAGAATCACCTGGGAATCTTTTTAAAATCCTGATTTCTGGGCCTCAACCTCCGCAAATTCCGTTTCTTTGTTACTAAAAGAGTGCGCCCCAACCATAAACACAGCTCATCTGATTTGAGGAGGGGGAGGCCGAGAAAACCCGGATCCTACTAGGTATTTCGAGTTGCTCTACAAAAGACAATCCTGGTTGACGAACACCTGTCATTAATGGCAGAGGAAGCGGATAAGGCCGGAACAGTTATCTCTTTTGCGTTCAGCTAACAATACTTTTC
>NW_005871048.1:39117390-39134957 GCF_000147115.1 Myotis lucifugus | reverse complement strand
TTTTAAAAAGATTCCCAGGTGATTCTAATGTGCAGCCAAGGTTTGACACCCACTGCATTAAAGAGACTTACAAAATTGTAAACCAAAGTAAAACACTCTTCAAACTATTTTTGTTTTGGAAAATGGGCATTTTTCATAAAACTTATTACTTACATTAACATTTAACGGACGTGTAACTTTTTAATGAGTGACTAAAATATTTTGACGTTTTGCTTTAATTTCTAATATTTGAATATCAATTATAACCCATATAAGCAAACCTCTCTGGAGTTCTGAATCATTTTTAAGAGTGTGAAGGGTTCCAATAGACCAAAAATTTTGAGACACTTATTCCAACACCGTGTTTCCCAAAGAGAATGCCCATCATTATTTTAGGTTATAGACAACAACAACAAAAAATTGTTTACTAAATAATTAGAAAAAATAGCCAACAAATCCTGTGATTTTATAGACAGTGTTGTTTAAGGGATGTGGTGAAGTTAAATTAATTTACATAAAACAATGTATGGGGAAATGTTAAGTAAATAATATAACATAGCAAAATATTAAGTAAATAACACAGGTGACATTCATCTATGACCAGTCTTACAAGGTAGTCCTCAAATCACTCAAGTGGGAAATGCTGTTTTAATCCATTAACACATAGCTTCAAATAAACCACATCTTGTCACTTCCTTCCTTAAGGTTTTTTTTTTTTTTATATATATATTTTATTGATTTTTTCACAGAGAGGAAGGGAGAGGGATAGAGAGTTAGAAACATCGATCAGCTGCCTCCTGCACACCCCCCCACCGGGGACGTACCCGCAACCAAGGTACATGCCCTTGACCGGAACCGAACCCGGGACCTTTGAGTCCGCAGGCCGACGCTCTATCCACTGAGCCAAACCGGTTAGGGCATCCTTCCTTAAGGTTTTTGTCATAAATCTACCCCAGCTCCCTTCACAGCTCTGCACTCTCCTATTCCCTGCTATCCTGGGAGCTTTACCAGAATTCCCCAGCCGCGCCTGCTCTGCCACCTTTACACCGGTGCGGTCGCCGCCGCCTGAAAGCGTCCTGGAGTTCCCAAAGCCCCTCCCCGGCAAATTCCTACTCAACCTCCAAGCTCCTTGGAAGCCTTTCCTAATTCCCTACAAAGTTTTAATACTACCTTCTCGATGTTTTTATAACACTTGGAGTTTATATTTACTCATGACAAATAGGATATTTACACGTTCTCTCCACTACTGTGAGCTCCCCAAAAGCAGGGCTCTTCTACCAGCAGTGCCGGGCACAATGCCTCGTTTTTCTAACCTATAGCCACTTAGGGCACCTCGGTGGTTTTCTTCTTCCCCGTGGGCAGAAGCATGGTATTTTACCAGGGTGAACCACTGAGTTAGTCATCCTTAGATTGGAGAATGCTTCAGTGCTCACTAAAAGCTGTTTAACACCTGATAGTATAAGAAGGGCTGTTGCATCCTTGAAGGTCAGCGGTGCCCCAGGCGGGCAAGGTCTTAGGCGCGCGGAGTCGCGCCGAGCGGTTCGGTACCCACCTGGCGTTCAGGCGCATCCCGGAGGCCAGCGTTTTCCCTCCAGGCCGTTGTGAGCGGGAGTCCGGACCGCGCAAAAGTCTGCACGACCGCAAGTCGCAGCGTCCGCCTACCTCGGGGAATGCCGTGGTGCCTCTAGAACCGAACCTATATCCTCTCGCTTCTGCCCCCGCTGCTCTGACAACTGCAGCACACTACTTCCGGTGGTGCAACACTCAAACGCCCCCGACCGACAACTTCCGCTCTCCTCGCTAAAAGCGGAGAACAGAACTCGGAATGCGTCGAGCTTTCGCTGGAGTCGGTCGTGTTAGAAGTGTCCCTTTCCTGTCGCGAGTTGCGAAGAGGTGGTTCGCGAGTCTCTGAGACCCGAGAATTGAGAGCTTCTTCGCGCCCGGGGGACTGCACCCGGCGGCCCGGCGGCCGTCACCATGGTGAGGAGGTGGCCTCGGGCGCTGGCTACGTGGGGCGTCAGAGATGGTGGGGTCTAGGGTCCCCGGGGCGCTGGGGCTGGGGTCAGAGGTGGTAGGCGGAAGTGAGGTTCAGCTGGAAGGAATGAGGGTAGATAGACCTCGAGGGGTCGGCTCCGTGGGATGAAAAGAAACCTTAACACTGGGGACACAGAATGGGGTATTTGTCAGAGCACAAGCTTGCGAGCAAGACGGGATTCACTCTGTTAAATTCCTGGTTTCACCACATGTTGCGGGGCCATCGGGGCCAGAACCTAGCGATAACCCTACGCTGTAGGCATTAACCCCGCCGCCACCTCATTTCACTGCCGAGGAAGCTGAGGGCATGCCTTGGCACTGGCCGGCTCACAGCCACGCCTGGCTGCCAGGTCCTACTACAGCTGTAATCTGTTTCTGTGCAACATAGATTCCACGTGCCTTGCACCTGGTTGCTGCAGTTTATGTGCTAGCAGTTGAAAACACCACACCTGATGTGTAGTGCCTTGCTACTTAGCATTGTTCTCCGTGGAGTTGGCTTTGTGTCATTATTTTATTTTCGCAGTATTACAATCCAAATGGACTGGGGCTTCATATTTAAACAGAATTGGCATATAAAATAGGCAGTTAAAAAGCAAAGGGGATCTCAGACATTGCTGGTGAAATGCAAAATAGTACAGCCACTTCAGAACATTGGACATATGTCCAAAGAGGTATATGCATGTTTATTCGCTAAAAACTAGGAGGAAACAGGTATCCATCACTGGCCCATGGATAAACAAATGGTGGTCTGTCCATACAATGGATACTACTTGGCAGCGAAGAAAAGGAAGTGCTAATACATGCAACATGTGGGGAATCTCCAAAGCCTTATGCTAAGTGAAAGAAGCGAGATGCAACAGGTAGATATTGTAGATTCCATTTGCATTTCATTCTGGGAAAGGCAAAACTAGAGCAAAAGAAACCAGATTGGAGGCAGTAAAAGAGGAATGACCGCCAAGTGGCACAAGGCAACTTTCTGGGGGTTGGAAATATTTTCTATCTTGATTTTGGTGCTTAAACAACTATAGTTTGTCAAAACTGACAACTGTGTGAGCTCCTGAATCAGACCATCCCTTTGGTATAGTTAAGTGGATTTTGGGCAGTTCCTTTCAGCGAACAGTAACTTTCACTGAGATTATTAGATGTATATCCTGATGCCTCATATCATCCAGGATCAAAATTTATTTAACGTATATCATGTTAATAGACAATACTGCAAGTGTTATTTAAGGAAGAGAGCATTTGGGTGAGATAGAATCTTCTATATCTCATATGTTGCTCAAAAGAAATTAAAGTTAACATTTCTTGTATCATTATAGCCACAAAACGAGTATATTGAGTTACACCGGAAGCGCTATGGATACCGTTTGGATTACCATGAGAAAAAGAGAAAGAAAGAAGGTCGAGAAGCTCACGAACGTTCAAAGAAGGCAAAAAAGATGATTGGTCTGAAGGCTAAGCTCTACCATAAACAGCGCCATGCTGAGAAAATACAAATGAAAAAGACGTAAGTGATCGTTTGTTGTAGCAAGTTAACATCTTTTGAGTAAGTTATTAAAAATGATAATCTTGAATCTTTTCCCTTTTTGGTAGTATCAAGATGCATGAAAAACGAAACACCAAACAAAAGAATGATGAAAAGACTCCACAAGGAGCAGTACCTGCCTATCTACTAGACAGAGAGGGACAGTCCCGAGCTAAAGTACTTTCCAATATGATTAAACAAAAACGAAAAGAAAAAGCGGTAAGCAATAAAAAATTAAGTCTTTACTTTTTTTTGTTCAGGAGAATTAAAATCAGATTTGAGGGGCTTGATTTGTTTTTTCAGCTTAATTAGAAACATGAAGTCCAACTATTCTCACTTAAATGTTGAAGTCTTTGTAAATTTCATTTTGTGTAAAATGTTTAAGAAATATAATTGCTTTCTCATCAGCCAGCAAGCACATTTTAGTATTAGTTTTCTTGAAAATTTATTAGAAAACGAGTCTTTAGTTTTTAAAAAATTATTTAAAAACAAAAAGTGAGTAAGCAGTGAATCTCAAATTTAGTATTTTAACAGCTTCCTAAACTCGACAGCTCCTAATATTGTGCTTTTGTGGAGAAGGAGACAACTGTTGCTTGTTTATGCTGCCGTGCAGTGTGTCAAAATAGATTGAAAAGTAAGATAGTGGAGCCCTAGCTGGTTTGGCTCAATGGATAGAGCACTGGCCTGTGGACTGAAGGGTCCCGGGTTCGATTCCAGTCAGGGGCACATGCCTGGGTTGTGGGCTCGATCCCCAGTGAGGGGCATGCAGGAGGCAGCTGATTAGTGATTCTCTCTCATCATTGATGTTTCTGTTTCTCCTCCCTTTCCTCTCTGAAATCAATAAAAATATATTTATAAAAAAAAAAGGTTGGATAGTGAGAAACATCCCCAAGTGATTGAACACAAATAAAAATTCAGCAGTTCTTAAAAATTTTTTCTGGATTGTGCTTAGTGTTAAATTCTGCTAAAAACGGAGAAAAGGGCATAGATACTATTTACACACCTGGTGTTAGATCAATAGAAATCCAGGAAGCAGTAGGATATGTGGTAACTATATTTAAAGAACTTTAACAATCTCCAAATTTCATTTTTAAGATGTTACTGCGGGTTTTTTGTTACGTAATTATCCAAAATGAGAATGGTAGAACTTTAGCACCGAAAGAAACTTTAGAGACTATCTAGCTAATCCCTCCATATTTTACTGATGAAGAGATTGGAGTCTGGGAGGTTGTAAATCATCTGCATGGTCAGGTGTCTATGAATTGATAGAGTAACCTCTCAGACCTTTGCGTTAGTAATAAGTCCAGAATTCTTCCTACTGTCTTGCACTTCTTCAGTTTTTTCACAAAATTTAATGTGCATTCTAGGGAAGTACAAAATATCTGGTGATGATTTTGTCTAGTAATGCATTCTAAAAATCCATTTGAGGTAGAATTACAAAGATATGTTAAAAGACAGTCTTCCAGTTTTACACTTTTAGTAATAAGCACATATACTGCCTAAGAAGTCATTGCCTTAGTACAGGTGGTATTTTTCAGCCATAACAAAGCTTTAAGATTTTTAGCTTAAGCAAACCATTTTATTTAATAACGTACCTATGATATGTAGACTAGTTTCAATTATTCGGGGGTTTGTGAGGAAACAGTGCAGACCTCTAGAAAACACTGGAGCCATGATCTTGTTTGGTTAAGGAAAAAAGTGAAGTACGGCTTTGTACAACTAAAACATGCGTGACTTCTTATTCCCCTTGTCTTTTACTAACAATGTAAATTTTAACTGTGGTCTATTTTTAGGGAAAATGGGAAGTCCCTCTGCCCAAAGTTCGTGCCCAGGGAGAAACAGAGGTATTAAAAGTTATTCGAACAGGAAAGAGAAAGAAAAAAGCATGGAAGAGGATGGTTACTAAAGTCTGCTTTGTTGGAGATGGCTTTACTCGAAAACCACCTAAATATGAAAGGTTCATTAGGCCAATGGTAAGTCTCTTGCAAGAGTGCAGTGGCTTAAATATTAGTTCCTGTATTAAACTAGATAAAGTACATTACAGTTTCCTGAAATTCCTAAATTGATATAAAATACTAGTATAGCTTGAAAGACATTTTAAGGTTGTTTTTGTTATTTTAAATTTTAAAGGATTGCTTAGGACTTTTCCACTATCATCAAAATCTTGTCTTCGGTTTCATAAGAGATTTGAGATGAAAAAGAATTTTCATTACGTTGTCAGTGAATCTTCACTTTTAAAAATGGCTTATTAGGATCTTCATTTTCCACATGAAGTAATTTTATTCATTCAGTAAGTGATCTACTATATGCCTGACTCTTGTTTGAGAGCAGTTAAAAAACTTGAGTAGGGCTGTTTTCAAGAGTCAGTTCTGGTTTACTAAGGGGAGTAGCTTAATGCTTTGAAAACATTCAATATGCAAACATTGCATTAAGCAAGTTTAATGTAAAAGTGGGACTTTATTTTCTGTTGACAGCAGTAATGGTAAAAACAAGTCAACCTATTTTCTCCCCTTCCCTTCCAATCCCCCCCCCCCCGCCCCCACCATAACCAAATATAATTGAAGATACATTTTTACAAAAGCCTTTAAACAGACTGAATTATTCTCCCAACTGGGTACCCAGCCTGCTTAGAGAAACAAAGAATCAGAGGAAAGTTGGCAGTGTCACTCTAGCTCTCAACCTGAATTTTTAATGGATTAAAATGTCAAACAGGCTGTTTCTATAAATAAAGTTCTATTGGAACACAGTCATGCCTGTTCATATTGTCCATGGCTATTTTTTTTCTGCAGAATTTGAGTAGTTTCAACAGAGACCATATGGCCTGCAAAGCTTAAAATGCTCAATTTAGGTCATTTACGGAAAACATCCCATCCACCAATCTCTAGATTCCATCATGGATTCCCCTTAATTGATTTCATATTCATAATCTTCTAAATACAATTTGGTGATCTTATCAGTTCTACAGGGAGAGGACATGTTGTTCTAGACTCAGTAGCTTGGCAGATACATATTTTATTGTGAATTAATCAGATGGCATTCTGAATGGTTTCTTGCCAGCTTCATTAATGAGTCCTTTACTAAGAACTTGATTTAGTATCATTTGCTGCCTACCTCTATTTAGTTATCGCATTCAAGAGACTGCAAAGTGTTGTGGCTTTTTAACATGCCACATTCCTAAAGACCACATCGAGGTGACTGGGTGACTATGGTCTCTTCCAGTCCTTGACCAGTGTTACCATCAGTGCAAAGAAAGCTAACAACTTTCATCATGGAAGTGAGCTGAGGTACATAAAGACTTGGAATCAGAATGCTTAAATTTGATTCCATCCATACACCATGTAACCTGTGAACAAGTCATTTAGCCTGCTAATCTTTTTTTTTATTGTTTTAAAAAAACTAGGGGTAATTGTATTTATCCTGTAACTGAGATTTTTAGTCTGTAGAATTACATTTTTATTTGATGCCTTAAGATTTTACTTTCAACTCTTTTGTTTGAGACTTGGAAAAGATAAAGCAAAAAAAGCCATTACTCATTGTTAACATTTTGGACTCAAACATTCTTGCATTTGACTTACTAGGGCTTACGTTTCAAGAAGGCCCATGTAACACATCCTGAACTGAAAGCTACCTTTTGCCTGCCAATACTTGGTGTAAAGAAGAACCCCTCCTCCCCACTTTATACAACCTTGGGTGTTATTACCAAAGGTACTGTCATCGAGGTGAACGTGAGTGAGTTGGGCCTTGTGACACAAGGAGGCAAGGTTATTTGGGGTAAGTAAATTTGTTAGTATGGGGACGCTGCTCTTGTAATCCTAAAAACAAATTTTCAAGTTGACATAAAGTACACAGCAAACTGTAATGTGGAAGACATAGATAAGTTCACACTTGATGTAAAGCAGATTTAAATCTTTAGGAAGAATACTTTTTGTAGAAAAAGTAGTTATGAATATAATTTAACTTAGTTTCAGTTATATGAGATGTACTACATTGCTAGACTTTGATGCTATATTTAAAAAGAAATTAATTACCAGGGAAACAGATGCCAATATATGGTTATAACTAAAAAATATTGGAATATAATAAATTAACCGTGAGTGGAAGAAGGAAGGCATATATCAAACAGCCACACTCTTTCAGTGGTAATGAAAAACTAAAATGTCATGTAATTATAAATTCCTTTTCCTCATTTTCTTACTTTTCTGCTTTTAGTGCCCAGATATTCCTAAACTTGAATGTTCTTTGAAAGGGAAGAATCCTATGTAATAAAAGGCTAATATGCAAATTGTCCCTTTGGCCAGGAGTTCAACCAGGGGGTGGGGCCTGTCGGCCAACCACCTGGATCGGGGGCGGGTCAGCCAGACCCCACCCATGCACGAATTCATGAACTGGGCCTCTAGTATCTTCTATAACTCTTAAAAGTAGTAAATTAGAAATATTGGGGCAAAGGTTATATTTTTTAAAGTTTTTATTAGCTAACATCCCTCTTTTTCTTCATTTTGTTTCCTTAGGAAAATATGCTCAGGTTACCAACAATCCTGAAAATGATGGGTGCATAAATGCAGTCTTACTGGTTTGACAGCAGTTTCATACAAGTAACTTTGTAATTGTTGAAGATTATGTACCAATCAGGAAAATTCCTTTACTATGATGTTTCTGAGTGCTATCAAAAACAGCTTACATGTCTGCAATCATCAAGAGAATTATTTATTCTATTGTAAAGAACATTAAAATGGCCCAGTTTTACAAATTGGTCTTTATTTTGGGGTCTGTTTATCACTTAGGTGCTCATGAAATTGAATGATTAAAAAAAGCAATTATAACAGTTTCCTACTTCATCAATAACTACCTGTTTTAATAAGTGGGTATTCAGCAATGCAGATCTAACATTTCTGGAAAGCCAGTGTAGTCGATAACACCTTTTATCCTAAGAGTTAACGCACACTTAATATGGGGCCTACGCTATAAAACCTCACCTCATTATTTATTCATCATTAAATGTAGCATTAACACACCTGGTAATGTTAAGTTTATAAAGTATTCACATTGAAGGCATACGAGAAAAGGTACACTACAGTAAGTCGAATTCAGAAGAAATTTAGATAAATCTTTTCTCCCGTAATTCTTAATTTCTTCAGACAGTAAGTCAGTAGTTAGTATGTTAAACATTTTCTTCTCTCATCATATATAGTAACACCTACTTGGAACTGTGCTTTCTACTTGCAACATGAAAAACACCAAAATGTTTATTTTTAGCATTTTCTGTATTCTGAACTCGGTAGTATATTTATATTTTTAGAGTCTGAAATTTGTTTAAATCCAGAAAAAAATGGTTTTAAAAAGAAAAAGACTGCACTGATGCCCTTAAAAGAGAAATATATTTGTAATCACATTATATAAAAAAGATCATGTTTTAGGGTAATTGTCAAAGCACCTTTGTGATATGAATTATGTTGGTGGCTTTGAGCTTTAGGGTGTCTATATATTAATCTATAATCGTTTTAAATTGTTTATTTTTAAAAATCTGTTCTGAAGATACAACCAGTATGAACAAATTCTGTATCCAAATACATCATCAATGAAATTAGGGGAAAGAATTTCAAAACACAGACCAAGAACAATCACAAAATATATGTTTAATTACTACTTTTAAACTAAAAAAAAACAACTACCAAGAAAATTTCAGTAAGACTTGCTATTCTAAATATTGCGATATCTTTTCTAAGTTCTATAAACAATAAAAGGTTTAGAACACAGGAAAAGAAAGGCTGGCTGACAGTCCTTGGGAATGACTATCCAGTATAATACAATTACTTCACAATGACAGAAGCTTAACCTTTCTTACAATTAGTTTTAACATGATTTTGCCACTAATAGAAATGAATGACTTAGGTTTTGGAAGGTGAAAGAAAACACTGACTAAAGGTAAGCACATGATGCTACAGAACTGAGATATTTTTTAAAATAAGCAAATTAACTTATACAAAGCCTGATATTAACAGAAACATAACTCATCACATCCATGAAATATCGGATAACACCTTGAACAATATTGATGTTAGTGGACATACCAGGCAGAAATATATTTGTAAAATACTGTTACATGGATGAGTGTAGGAATAAATTATTTACACTTTAAGATTCTGTTTCAAATTGCTGGTGTGACCAAATTTAGAAGGTAATCCCTAAGGGTAAAGCAGAACATAAGAACAGATATCAGATGCTAGGTAAACTCTCAATTTGATGGAATCACAACCCACCAAGTTAATTTTCTAAAGTCACTAAAACCATTTTAGGTAGCATAGTGTTCTGGTGGTCAGCAAAAAGTGAACCATTAATCACTAGTAGTTGTCTTTCCTGTGATAATTCTCTGTACTTAATGGAAAACACCATGAATAGAGACACAATTTAAGCAAGTGACTGATAGTCTGTCATGCTATTTGATTTTATAAAAAATCATAATAGACCCTCATCTTTAAAAGCTGTAGAAGATAAATATACTTATTTCTGAGATGTCCAGCAATTGAATAAACTTAAAAGAACTAAAATTTTGTTAATAACTGTTGTTAATAACTGCTCTACATTACACAAGGAAATACGTATTTACACAAACTAAAGTGAACTTCCTTCTCCACAAAACCACAAAGAATTACAGAATGTGACTGGATACTCAACAACTGGACTAGCTGTTTGAAATCAAATTTCTGTCCTCTAGTTCTGAAAGTTTTACTAACGACTTGCAAAAACAAGTATCTGATTAAGTTTTATTTAGTTTCATAGTTGATATATTTTGTTATAAATTCTATACTCACTGAGTATAGAACTCATTTACTGAAAAAGCATGTTACTGAATGTGAATGTTAGGGCTTTTCATGTGACTCACTTTTTCTCCTTTACTATCTATAAGCGCCAAAATAACATTTTTCTGCCAGACAACATGTAACAAGTTTTCTTGTGTGCTGAACAAAAAGTTTTGAAATTGCCTAAAATGCACATCTTGTTTAAGATAAACTAAACAAGTTCAACAAGTTTGTACTGTTAGTCCCTGGCAATCATACATGAATAACCATTTCTTTTTGTAAACTCAGTAACCATATTCACAAATCAAGAGTTGTCAGTGAATTCAACCTTCTTAAATTCCACCTTTTTATAGAAAGTATTTTGAAGAGAAAATGAATAATCCCAAGTAAAATAAGTGTTGGATTTTTATCATAAATTTAAAATGGAAAGGTTAAGAATAAGAACTCACTAAATCTTAATCTTTAATTCCCAATTGTGGTTTTAAATGTTTTTCATGAAACATGTGAGAACATAAACATTTGATAGGGAATTAGTACTACTCATACTTTTTTCTTTCACTTATTTAGCATTTTTTTGAGAAAACAGCCAAAGTGCTGTAATTTTCATTTAGCGTGAAATCTGGCTTATCCCAACCAATAATTAAAGAAAATTTGGGGATACAAGTACTCAAAATTTTACAATGAATAGGAGGGTTTGCCATTTTGCCTGCTTAAAGAACTTAGATCTTTCTAAAATACCAACATCCCCCTGAAAAATGTAATGACATAACTTGATTGTGGACTAAAAAACATTTAACATGAATCCTTAGCATTATTTGTCAAATAATGACAAAAAGTTCTAACTCTTTTTCATAATGAACCAAGCCTGTTTTAAAAACAATCTAAGTGGTCTCAAAGCATTCTTCAACTTAAGTACACATCTGAGTACACATAATACTTCCAAAGAGCAGTATTATTTCGAATTTCTCTTTGGATCCTAAGAATAACCATTTTGTTCATTTCTAAATAAATTACTCTACAAAAATTAACAATTGAGGGTTTTGTTGTTTTTAAGTTTTCCTGGGCAAAGGCCTTTGCTATGGCAACACAATAAACAGGCTGGCTTGTAACCTGTTCTCAAAACAAGAGTAAAAGCAAGACCAAAGGGACAAAGCCTCCAATTTGACTTAAGCTCTGGTAACAACAGTTCCTAGGGCAGCGTTACTGCTGTCATCCAGATCTAAGTGGGGCGTAGTTTCATACCTACCCAAAGTGATGCCAAGCGCATAAGCTGGCAGGCAGGCAGGCAGATTTTTTGACAGGATTCACTCTGTGAGGGAAGTGGATGAACGCTGAGAGGAATATAAATAAGATTCTAGAATAAGGGCAATAGCAGGATTAAGGAGAACTCTTAGGAAGGGACCTCTTACTTCTAATGTATATGTGTTAACTAGGTGAAGACAAAAGTATAGTCCCCAACTTCAAAAGAAAATTGAAATAATTATATTAGTACCTACATGCCAGAGTTAAGTCCCTAGCACTACTGTTAATATTAGATGTTATAAGGAGTGAGTTGGAAAGTTTGTACCTATTCGGAAAAGTCAAATGAAACTGCATCTACACTACAATGAAGTAAGAGGCCAAAATACCGCCCTCATAAACCTTTGACCAAAAATTTATGTATTTGTGCTCTCATTTAGTCGAAATTATTCTAATTTACTGCCATTTTTGTTTAGGCATGCCTACATTTTTTAAAATGGTGATTAGTTTTGATAGTTAAGCTAAAACTTCTAGAACACTCCCCAAGTTTACTATTTAAAACTCAAGTGTAAAAGATTTCTGTAATCCTCACAATGAAAAGCCTACTACTTTGTTTTTTAATTTATATATCCTGAAATATTAATAGTCAGATGGCCCCAACTACTAAAGAAAATACAGTATGGTCTGGTTTCCCCAAATCGAAACATGGTTAATAAAAATTAAAAAACTGTATTTACACAAAGTAACCTGAAAATGAAAAACAATGATGAATCCTAAGTCCTAAGGAGGAGGGAAAAACAGCATCATAAATAAGCTCAAAGTGAAATTCTGGAATTTTTGTCCTGTGCCCCGTGCTATTTATTACCATATCTTAAAAACAATTATGTTACAAAGAGGATTTGTGATCTGCATTTCTTCATTCAGGTCAGCTTGGCTTTCTTTTTAGCGGGTCCTTTGTATCCTTTGGCCTTTCTTCTTAAATTCCGCCTGTCTACAACAGGCACTTCCACTTCTATTTCCTCTGAGCTGCTATCCACAGTTTTTTCTATTGATTGTGTAAACTGATCCAGTTGCTCAGAAGATGCTTCCGACTGCTCCTCTGACTGGTTCTTCTGTCCTGCATTCTGTGAAAACTGCACATCTTCAAGTTCAACCTCTATCAAAGAACTCTGAGGAACAGCTGGAGATGTTTCCTGGGGCTCAGACACCCCCTCTTCAACCTGGTCTTCCAATGAGGAAGTAGTATTGGGTGACAAATTTTCAGAGATCGGTTCCTCAGAAAATTCAGCTACCACAGAATTTGGAAAACCACTGTCAGATTGTTCTTCATGTGGGATAGTGGCAGCATTGTCTGAACTCCCAAAATGTGCCTTCTTTCTTGGAACTGGTGGCAGTTTCTCTTCTGTGTGCCCCTTTCCATCAGATGGGCCTTCGTTTAACAACACTTCTGAGTCAGTTACATGTGAGGTCTAAAAATAAAAACCTGGTGAGCAAGCTTCTGCAATATAGACCTTATATAAATGATTCTTAGAAACCAATATGTAATGACACTGAACTGCATTTTAAAGACTTCAGTATTCATTACTTTACTTAACCATGTGTAGTACATATTCTGAGTACAAGTCAATTTCTTCAAAATTGTCTTTGATAATATGCATACATTAGGTTCTTGCTTTAAAGATATCATAAAAAGAATAATTTTAACTCAAAAAGTACTTAAGATATTTTAAACTTCATATCAAGATTTTTCAAAACTTTTAGCTCAAAAGTTTTTATTTTCCTGGTGTTACTGGAGCCAGAACCAAGAGTCCCTTGGAACTTGACACTGTGCCATCCCACTAAATTTGACTACGGTTTTGTTAGATGACAGGTAAGGGCAATGGAAATTTTATTCATTTATTTATCCTAGACGCTAATAAAGTAACTCTATACAATAGTTTTTTAGCTTTACATTTAAATATTCAAAATAAAAAATTAAATTTCTTTTAAAATAGTCCAAGTTTTCCCCACTAATCTGATGTCTCCCTAATTAAAACAAATTAAAATGATCATGTAAGCAAATAGGTACTCAAATATTTGGCAAAAAATTTTTTATCCATTTTTCTAAGCTTTTACCTACAAAGTAAAACTCATTTTGTAAACAAATCCGGTAAGAATGAATAGGTTATAAAGATTTGAATTTATGAAACATTACTGACTGCATCTTTGTAAAATACTGAATCTAGTATAAAATTTAATTTTTCTAAAGGACTGTACATGTTAAAGGAGGAAAATATACATACTACACTGCCCTTGCCATGTCACCAACACTAGAATATGTTAACTATAAAATGTTAGGTTAGCCCAACCCAGTTTTCTCAGTGGTTAGAGCATCAGCCCACGGATTGAAAGGTCCAGGGTTCAATTCTGGTTAAGGGCACGGCCTCGGTTGCAGGCTCACTCCCAGGGGCTCATGCAAGAGGCAACCAATCAATTTGTCTCTCTCACATCGATGTTTCTCTCTTTCTGTCTCTCCCCCTCCCTTCTACTCTGTCTAAAAAATCAATGGAAAAAATATCCTTGGGTGAGGATTAACAAAGCAAACAAAATATAAGGTTATTTCCCTCTTACCTTATCCTGTGCAACAGCCTCAGGGGGTTTTGAAGATTCTACCACCAGCGGAACTAGATTTGTAGGGTCTTCACTGGAATTAAAAGGCTGCAATTTAAATTCTTCATCTAAAACTTCACTAGTGGAGTCCTCCTCTTCAATTATAAGAGAGGTCTTAATAGTATCATCCATTACTTCACCATTCATAGGCTCTACTTCAGATTCCTACGGGGGGGAGGGGAGGAATATGTCAGGACATAATTACAGACTCACTTATTTGTCATGTTATGTGGGTCCATTCTCAGTCCTATCTGTCAGGTACCAAGACTCAAGATAAATTCTACCACATTATAGGGCAGGGGTTAAAGAATAGTGTTATCGGGGAAAAGGGGAAATGTATGAGGCAGGGTCAATAAAAGAAAAGAATCCATAAGTCCCCCAAACTCCTCCTGTTCTCATGGAGAGAGAGGACAGGAACTGGATACGTATGGACACAGTGTGATTCAGTACTGAAACCCTGCCCCTTCTTGCTCTTCCTTCTCAAAGGACAATCATGGGAGGAACCTTTTCAGTAAAAAGGCACCAGAGAGGGTCTAGATGTGGTGCCACCTCTTTACAGAACACCAGCTGCTCAGCACTTCCCATCTTTGGAGCCTGTAGGAAGTGAGTTTACCCTGCCAGGGGGAAGGAACACTAGCAATCCTGTGGGAAGCTGTTTGGCTACAGGTTCCTGCAGGGATAAAACGAGCCCCCAATCTCAGTTCCCTGTCTAGTTAACTTAGGGTCATTTCTGAACAATCCTCCTCCTTACCTCACATTAAAATACAGAAAAGTGATCTGATAACACAAACCCTGCAATTTCTAAAAATCTTCCAATGTTTATCAATATACAAGACTTCTACTTAATGTCTAATATTTCTAATCCTATTGATATTCTCGTAATTAGAAGGCATTTTATTACCATTTTAATAATAAGAAAACTGATGCACTCAAGTGTTCAGAAATAGATTTGGCTGAATTATATAGAACCCTTGAAGTCATATAAAGAACATTTTCCATAGGACTATTGAAATCAGGGGCTTAAATATACAAAATAACTTGCACAAAGAAAACAATTATAATAAAACTCATAAAAGAACCAATTTAGGGCAGAAGACATATCAAAAGGAAGAAAATGAGAAAAATAGAGCAAAAGCTTTAAAAAATAGAATTCTGGTAACTAAAAGTGAGAAGCAACAGAAGAGAACAACTCAGTCCAGCCAGTTTTAGTTTTGGGAACTGAATGAAAGATAAAATTTTTTTTACAAGGCTCAATACAGAAGTGATAAGAAAGAATATAGATTGTGCTAAATTTAAGATGATAAAAGGCATCTGTCTAAACAGAAATATTCAGAAGGCAAGTAACATTATGATACTACACTCTGGATCAATATTGAAAGTCTACAGTTATTGGTCATTTCCTCATTGAACCATTAGATTGGATGCATTTTCAAAGAGCAGAAAGTCAAGAACTGAGTCTTTTAGATGAAAAAGCAGAACAGTCAAAAAATAAATAAAACAAAACAAAACTTAAGAGATAGGAAAACCAAGAAGTTAAAATACAGTAGTGTTAAAAAGCAAGGGAGCTAGAGAATCTTGAAGAGAGAGCAGTCAATCTAGGTCAGAAAATCCACTGGAATTCAATGGAAGTGGCACTGGTGACCTATAACAGTATGTGCTCAATGTATTGTTGGACAAATGAAACTGGTTAAATGAAGTATGTACAGTTAATATTAAGTTTTTAAAAGAGAAAAAAAGCACAAATATATATATGCCCATAAGCATCTAGGTCAGTGATGGCGAACCTATGACACACGTGTCAGAGGTGAACGCGAACTCATTTTTTTGGTTGATTTTTCTTTGTTAAATGGCATTTAAATAAATAAAATAAATATCAAAAATATAAATCTTTGTTTTACTATGGTTGCAAAGATCAAAAAATTTCTATATGTGGCACAGCACCAGAGTTAAGTTAGGGTTTTTCAAAATGCTGACACGCCGAGCTCAAAAGGTTCGCCATCACTGATAGGTGCACATAAATCTTTTTTATTTTTCAAATATAATTTACATTCAATATTATTCTGTATTAGTTTCAGATGTACAGCAAAGTAGTTTTAAAAATCATGTACTTTACAGAGTGGTCCTTCCGCTGCTTCAAGTACCTACCTGGCCCCACACATATTTATCACAATATTATTGACTATATACATCTCTGTGACTATCTTGTAACTGCCAATTTGTAGGGTTTTTTTTGTTTTGAGATAAACCCTTTTATTTATTTATGCTTCTCCATTTTGTTTAAAACAACCACCACCACCACCTTAATATTAACCGATAGCCCTTCCCCCTCACCCCTCCTTTTGGGCTGGGGGGTAGATAATGGGGAAATGGCTCCCAGGGGCGGGGCTGACCATAGAGCCCCTTGGAGAGGTAATGGAACCCAAGTCCCCTCCCCAGGGGACGGGGCACCTGTAGTGTATGAACTGGGGAGTTAACGGGACTCTTGAACCTCTTCTTGTACCAACATATATGCCCTTGGCCATCAAGGGTAAGGAAGGGGATTCCTACCGCTCCTCTATGTCCCTGCTCAGTCCCTATCTCAGGAACTGAGGGCTAAGGAGCAAGAAAGTGGAGAAAGGGTGGAGATAGGGTGTCACACAAAGGAGTACTGGTTATTAATGGCTCTGGGGTGGCCCCCTTCTTTTCCATTGCCCCCCTAGTGGTCACTTCTGGAGCTGCACCATTGGTGTTGCTTCAGGGACCCCACTAGATCCAGGGCCTCCCTGGACCTCCATGCCTGGTGTCATGGCCTCTTCCAATTCAACCATGAGGACCAACTCAACCATGGGGACCAGCTCTTCCTGGATCCCTCCACTGCCCACTTCTTTCTCTTGCCTCTCTTTGGCTGCTGTGGCTGTTGCTGCTGCCACTTCTGACACCCCCGACGCCTCTTCTGCCCCAGGATGTGGGGGATCTGTCCATGAAGGGGGTTCAGGGGGTGGGGGTGGGTCGTGGGAGGTGTTCAGTTACACCGTCACTCGCTCTGAAGGTAATGAGGGTGGAGGAGGCATCGGGGTAGCATCGATCTCCCTCGCACACCCCTGCATGGTTCCTGGCCTGCTCTCAGTCTCCTCACTTCTTGGGTGCATGGGCACCTCCTCCCCTGCAGACCTGCTCTGCTCACCCTGCTGCTGCTGGGAGGACACAACATAGCTGCCAAGGACAACATCACTGGGGCCTCCAGACTCCAGAGGGATGGGTGCACCCGGAAATGCGTGAGCATATCAAAAATGGACTGGAACCACAGGTGCTGGACCCGGCACTGACGCTCCTCATTCAGCGACAGACACAGGTGCTGGGCCTTG
>NW_005871048.1:39098832-39115213 GCF_000147115.1 Myotis lucifugus | reverse complement strand
GAGTGCACCCTAAGGGCTGGCTAGCATGCTGGTTAAGACCCATGGCTTAAGGGAGTCAGACTTGGGATGAAATCCAACCTCTGACACCTATTAGCTGTGTAATCTTGAACAAAATTATATGTCCTTTTTGAGCTTCAGTTTTTGTATCTATCGGGAGAATTAAGTGGAACACATCAGTGCTTGACACAAAGTAAGCACAAAATAAAGGACCACCATTATTGCTATCTTTGTGGGTTCCAATCTCCTAAAAGAGAAATTAGAGAAGGAAGAGATTTCCCAAGGTCTTACAACTGGCAAACAGCAGAGCTGGACATGGAATTTAGCGCTCCCCCCGCCCCCCCCTCCCCATTACACTGGAAAAATGACTGGCACCAGGACTGGGGTGAAGATAGCTCAGGAAGGTCTCCCCAAAACCTCAGACTCCTATTGAGACCCACAGTCAGCACCCCCTCCCCTTCCTCCTTGGCCTCGGCCTTGCACACTCAGGTGGCTCCAGGCACAGGAACCATCCCAAACCAACGCGAAGAAGCCAGGAGATGCCGGAGTCATGGAGCACAGGGGACCCGAGCCAAGAGGCGCGGACACAGAAGAGAAACCCATCTCCAGACAGAGGCCACCTCCGCACACAGGCCCACCCCACCCTCCGCGCCACAGGCGGACCCAGCGCCCTCGGGCCCACTGACCCTGCGGCTCCTGAGCTACTGACTCAGTTTATCTTCTGTCAAACAGGACTCAGACCCATCTGCCCGGTGCACCTGCCTCTTGGCTCAGTTCTGATAGTCCCCGAAGGGCGGGTGGCGGAAGGTGCAGGCTCTGCTCCGGGCTCAGACCTCTGGGCCCGCCGCAGCCCACCGACCCGACCCTACTCCCCGGGCACCCTCTACCCACCCATTCCCCGGGGCCGCAGTCTCTGGGGGTCACTCCGCCTCCTGCACTCTCCGCACCGAGCGCCCCCCTGCCTCGGGGACCCCCACGCCCGCTCCCATGCAGGGCTTCTCAGAGGAGCCAGCCGGCCAATTTGTACAGTTTGACCCCATCACTTTTTTCACCCAGCCCCCTCACCGCCCTCTCCTCTGACAACTGTCAGTCTGTTCTCTGTTTTAATTTTGTTTATTTTGTTCATTAGGTTCTGCATATAAATGCAATTATATGATATTTATCTTTCTCTGTCTGACTTATTTCACTTAGCACAATACCATCTAGGTCCATCCGTGCTGTCACAAAAAGTAAAATTTTGTTCTTTTTTACGGCTGAATAGTATTCTATTGTGTGTGTGTGTGTATATATATCTCACAGCTTTTTTTATCCACTCATGTATTGATGGGTACTGGGGTTGCTAGACCACCTTCTTAACCATAGCCTATATAATAAAGAAGGAATATGCAAATTGACCGTCACTCCACCACAATGATTGCGGCGCCCACAGTGGAGGCGGGGGGAGGGTGGGGGTCCCGTAACACAAGATGGCTGTGCCCACAGCGGAGGCTGAGTTCCCGTAATGAGCCTTAACGAGCAATCAGCAGGGACCTAAGGCTCCGTTGCCCCCCTGCCCCTGTGGTGCTTGACAGGGGACCTCAGGCCACGCTCCCCACCCAGCAGGGCTTGACAGGGGACCTCAGGCCTTGCCCCCCGCCCTGGGACAGGGGACCTGAGGCCATGCCCCCCGCCGGCAGAGCTTGATGGAGGACCTCAAGGTACACCCCCCGCCCCGGTGCTTGGCCAGGGGACCCCAGGCTACACCCCCCACCCCGGCGCCAGGCCGGGGGACCTCAGGCTGCACCCCCCGCCCAGCGGGGGTGACAAGGGATCTGAGGCTGCGCCCCCCGCCCAGTGGGGCTTTACAGGGGATCGCAGGCCATGTCCCCCACCTGGCGGGGCTTGACAGAGGACCTCAAGGTGTGCCCCCCTCCCCGACCTGGGCTGGGGGACCTCAGGCCGTGCCCCCCGCCCCAGGGGACATGAGGCTGTGCCCCCTGCCCGGCGGGGCTTGACAAGGGTGGGACCGGCTGGGTCTGGATCTAGCCCAATTGGGGGGGACGGTGCCCAGCCGGGTCTGGGTCTCGCACGATTTTGAGGCGCACGTGGGTGGGCGGGGACTTGACTCTGAGTCCCATGGTGCGCCCCAGACTCTGAGAAGATTTTCATATACATTTTACTAATTTTCTTTCATCTCTGACACTTCTATTATAGAGAAAGGGCAAATAGCATTATTGAAATATTTCCTCTAATTAATCCCCTTTTATTGTGCACGAGGCACTAGTATAAGAATAAACTCGAGCCCTAACCAGTTTGGCTCAGTGGATAGAGCATCAGCCTGCGGACTGACGGGTCCCAGGTTCGATTCTGGTCCAGGGCATATACCTTGGTTGTGGGCACTTCCCCATTGGGGGGTATGCAGGAGGCAGCTGATAAATGTTTCTCTCTCTTCGATGTTTCTAACTGTCTATCCTTCTCACTTCCTCTCTGTAAAAAGTCAATAAAATATATTTTTTTTAAAAATGTGACCATTGCCTAAGTGAAAAAATGTAAAAAAAAAAAAGAATAAACTCAAAATGGATTAAAAACTGAAATGTAAGACCCAAAACCATAAAACTGCTATAAGAAAACATAGACAGTAAAATATCGCACATTTCTCTTAGCAATATGTTTTCTGAAATATCTTCTTGGGTAAGGGAAACAAGAGAAAAAAATAAATGGGACTACATTGAATTAAAAAGGTTTTGCACAGTAAGGGAAACCATCAAGAAAACAAAAAGACAACCTACTGAATGGGAGAAGTTATTTGACAATGATATATCTGATAAGTGGTTAATATCCAAAACTTATAAAGAACACAGATAACTCAACACCAGAAAAGCAAATAACCCAATTAAAAAGTGAGCAAAAGACCTGACTAGACACTTTTCCAAAGAGGACATACAGGCCGATAGATACATGAAAAAATGCTTAACATCACTAATCATCAGAGAAATGCAAATCAAAACCACAATGACATACCACCTCACACCTATCAAAAAAGTTATCAATAAATCAATAAACAACAAGTGTTAGAGAGGACGTGGAGAAAAAGGAACCTTCTGCACTATTGGTGGGAATGCAGACTGGTGCAACCACTATGCAAAACAGCGTGGAGGTTCTTCAAAAAATTAAAAATGGGCCCTAGGCAGTTTGGCTCCATGGATAGAATGTTGGCCCACAGTCTGAAGGGTCATGGGTTTGATTCTGGTCAAGGCACGTACCTCAGTTGCAGACTCGATCCCCAGCCCTGGTCAGGGCACTTGCGAGAGGCAACCAATCCACGTGTCTCTGTAACTTCAATGTTTCTCTTTCTCTGTCTCTCCCCCTTCCTTCCACTCTCTAAAAATCAATGGAAAAATATCCTCAGGTGAGGATTAACAAAACAAAAAATTAAAAATGGAATTGCCTTATGACCCAGCAATCCCACTTCTTGGAATGTATCTGAAGAAACCCGAAACATTGATTTGATACATGCACCCCTATGTTCATTGCAGCATTATTTACAAGAGCCATGATATGGAAGCAACCCATAAGTCTCCTTTTAAAATACGTACTTTGTTTTCCAAATTTTCTACAAGAAAAAAAGTTATTTAAAAACAGAATTTCAAGAAATAGAGGGAAGCTAAATTGGTGTAAATTAAGAAAATAAAATTGGTAATGTAGTTTCACTTGTTTAGCTGCTGGCTGGATGAAGCAAGCAGGTAAAAGATTTTTAAAGAAACTTCAGCACATATGAAAGAAGAAATAAGGAATCTGTAGAGAGGAGAAGATTAAAGTTATTTAAGAAAAAGAAGAACAAGAAATTAATAGAGAAGAAAAAAGAAGATACGGATAAATATTTGAGGAGCTGAAGAAATCAAGTGAGATAGTTTACTTAGCCACAGAGGATTTTCCTGTATGTTTTCTGGTGTTTAAAAAATGAATTTAGCCGAAACCGGTTTGGCTCAGTGGATGGAGCGTCGGCCTGCGGACTGAAGGGTCCCGGGTTCGATTCCGGTCAGGGGCATGTACCTGGGTTGTGGGCACATCCCCAGTGGGAGATGTGCAGGAGGCAGCTGGTCGATATTTCTCTCTCATCGATGTTTCTGGCTCTCTATCTCTCTCCCTTCCTCTCTGTAAAAAATCAATAAAATATATTTAAAAAAAAAATGAATTTAGTTATTTTAGCAGGAATTTGCAGTCAAATATATATATATATTTTTTCTGGGAAACTCATTCATATCCTCCTAACCAAATTAGGATTGCAATTGAAGACCTGTTGGACCTTAAAGTATTCTAACTGGTTCTATAAGGTAGATTAAGAAAGTTAAAGTTTCATTTACTTCCATTCATTTTATTTATGGAATAAATAGTGATCTCCTACCTTTTCACCATCTTGCTTCTCCAGATGTGACTGGATTTTAGGTGTTGAATGAGCATCTTTATCACTACTTCCATCCTCAAATTCAACCACACTCTGTGCATGCTCTTCTTCTAGTAATTCTTCTGAGCTCTCTGATGTGTGTGAAGTAGACTCCAATCTAAAAACAAAACAAAATTCTTACATGTTTTCTTAAGGATGAATATGAATTTCAGGAATCTGTTAATAAAGTAACACTTTAGAGAATCAACTAAGTGTTGTTCAGTCAACAATTTCAAATTTTACAGGTCCAAGACCAATCTCTTCATCCTATAAATTTGTTCTTTCCTACCTTGTTCTCCAGTTCAATTAATATCATCACTATATTTTCAAACATGTAAATGAGACCTTTCCTTTACTCTATTCATATCTGATAATATCTTATTCTATTAAAGTAAACATACATCCTAGTATACCTGGGACCGTACAGTTTAAAGCTTTTATCCCAGCATTGGCATATTATAAAGCCCCTTTCTTTCTCAAAAAAAATCAATTTGGACCATAAATGATACGGTTTAGTTCTACCTCCAAAATGCCTTTCAAACATATCCCTAACTTACTATTACCATTTTCAGGCCCCAATTCTCTCTGGAGAATTCTCACAGTAACTTCTTCCCAATTCATCTTTTCTAGATAGACAGATGATTGATAGATAGATAGATAGATAGATAGACAGACAGACAGACAGACAAAGAGTTGGGGAAAATAGTGATGTGAAAGAAACATCTATCAGTTGCCTCTCATTCACACCTCAACCAGGATTGAACTCACAACCTGGGCATGTGCCCTGACTGGGAATCGAACCGGCAACTTTTCAGAGCTCAGGACAACACTCAACCAACGTAGCCACACCAACAAGGGCACCCAATTCATCTTAATATTTATTCTTTAGAAAGTTTTCCAAAGCTGTGTTTCTCATATACATATCTGTACCTGTGACAGCCCCACTCAGAAAACTCTGATAGTTCTCTATGGCTTAGAGAATAAGGGATATCTCCCTTTAAAGCCTAACAAGACCAGACCCTTATATTCTTACCTCCTACTAGATACTACTGTAACAGTGAGAAATTGTAACCCACCCCACCATTCTTTTTGACACTGTTTCTGTAAATGCTGATTCTGACTAATATGTAGCTTGTAGATGAAGAGCATGTTTATATAAGAATCCTAGGAACTAACTTCAGACGAAGCAGACTCTGCCCTTCAGTCATCCCAGTTCTGGGAAACTTGCTAATCTTTAACCATAGAACCAGGATGACGCACACCAGACCATCACTTCACCAGTTTCGAGATTCATATTGGAATGGACTGTGCTGGCCTGCATGTACAGAACTACTCAACTCCCTCACTGTGATTTCTTTGTTCTACTTTCCCTGTTCCTCCTTATAAAAACCTCGGTCTGCACTGAGGTGTTGAGATGGGCTTTTGACAAAGAATCCCCTATCTTCTCAGATGCCAGCACTTGAATAAACCTCTTTCCTTTTCACCAGCATCTATCTGATGAGTTTGGCTTCTGTGGCAGCAGGCAGTTGAAACTTGGTTTCAGTTACACTACCATTTACCTTATATATCCGTATCAACAGTCCTCTTCGTTTTGTGCCTTTGTTCATGTTATTCCTGTAGTCTAGTTCTGCACATGCAATATAGTAGCCGTAAGACATGTGTTTCTATTTGTTATTAAACGTAAATGAAATACAAAATTCAGTTCCTCAGCTGCACCAACCACACTTCAAGTGCTCGGATGGCACATGGGTAGTGGCTGCCATCCTGGACGGGCAGACACAGGACATTTCCTTCATTACGGGAAGCTCTCTGGACATCCATGGCATAGAGCCAGGCTCAGCAAACTTTCCTTTATGTTTTGTGGGACTTATGATCCCTGAATAACTACTCAACTCTGCCACTTAACTCAAAAGCAATCATAATAAACCTGTAAACTAATGAGCATGGATGTGTTACAATAACATTTTATTTATATTGGGTAGTGGGCCAGAATTGACCTACGGACCACAGTTTGTGAACCCTTGGACTAGAAATCTTCTCCCAACTCTGCTTGTTTAGTTACCACTTATCTCTGAAGCCCTAGCCCAAATACCAAACGTCTCCATCCCCTCCATTAGAGGCAGTCACGCTCTCCTCTGCATCACAGCGTCTGCACTTCTATTATTACCCATCACAATCTACCTTGCAGTGCTCTTAAGCTGAGCCACAGACAGATACATGTATTAGAAACCACCAGGCATTCTTCAAGGGCAAAGATAAAATTACGTTCTTTGTAGTGTCTGAGTAAGCATTCAAGCATATAGCCTCACTGTTACTGTTCTGTTTATGAAAAGCAAACTGAATTCCACATCATTCTGAGATGTTCAATTTAAAATACATTGTTACATTTCCTTCTAAAAAGGATATTACATCAAAATGTGGCTCCATGAGAAAACCATAATTATCTAAACTCTTATTATTCTTTTCACAAATTACTAGATTTAAATATCTATTTATATCGCCTTTAACATGAATTTTTTACAAAAATAAAATATTTACATACTGATGCAATTACACAAATGAAAAATTATTTACATAAGGAAATTAGTACAGACACAAAATTCTCTACCTGAGTAAAATAATTTCACAGCTAAAATGGCAAAACTATGAATGGTTGATTCAGGAACAGTTGGTAGGACTAGTAGGGCAGAAGTGTAGTTTAAATATAAAATTAAAAATCTTGTTTTCTTAAGCTTCAAAGGAAGATAGAGGAAAAGTTTTGACCCAAGTGTTCTGTTGATTAAGAGGAGTTGACTGCACCATTTACAGTTATCACTAATTTATGTTATATCCAATACCCCAGTGAAATGAATCCGTTATAATGTAAACTGAGGGTTTTTAAAATTAACCACACCCAAGCATTACTAAAAATTACAGCTACTGTCAAATTCAAAGTTGGTGATAATGACACATTTGGGATAATCAATAGAATATTCTCCTGGATTTTCATGCCTATGAGATTAAATTATGAGTTTATCCCACTCTCTTACTAGCAAATTCTCCCTATAACATTGTCAAAGTGACACCACTGGTAAGTGTAAACAATTATCTTGTAGAAAAATTCAAATACAAACTCCTATACCAAGGTCATTTGCTACATGAACAATATAATAATACTAAATATTAATAATACACAAATAAGAATAAACAAAATAATGAGGGTAAAATAAACAATACTTTACTTAATTACGGAAGCTGTAGGTGAAGTCTCAGCTATCTTTTCATCTTCCCCTTGAGAACCACTAAATTCAGAATCCTGAAACCGCTTTCCAATCTTTGGCCGCTTCAGATGACTACTTCGAGTCCGAGTGGAAACTGGTGTTTTATCATGACCTAAGAAAAAAACAGCAGCCATGCAAGAACTATGCTAGTTTACATATATCCCCACCATTACACACTACCTTTCTCTCATATCAGACTTTGTTAATACTCATTTCTCACATTTCCATGCTATCTTGAGTTTTACAAAGTGTTTTTGCATTTTCATTTATATTCTCTCCCAATAATCTCTGCCAACCTTATGACATAGTGTAATTTTAATATATTCTCCCTACATGATACATGGAAAATTATTTGGCTTAATATTAAAATAAAACATTAGTTGCACTGCCTATGTGGGAAGATTAGATTTTTCTACTTTTCCTGGTTTCATGATATCTGACCAAAACTAAATGAATCTGAGTATGACTGGGGAATTTGGACTGCAATATAATAGAAATGGGGTTTGTTTAATCTTGGGAAATAAACAAGGCAGATGTTACTGTCTGTATTTTACAGGTAAGAAAATGAGGAAGAGAGGTACTATAGCTCACTCTGTTCACACAGCAAAATCAGTGGAAGTGGTGGCATTAGACCCAGAAGTAGACGTTAGAGCTGGGTAAGTCTCCACTTGCTCTAAGGAACACACACACACACACACACACACACACACACACACACACACACACACCCCTAATTCTAAGTGTCTCAAACACTTTCTAATAGATCGGCTGAATTTCTTACCTTCAGAAGTGCTTGCAAAGGCATCTTTTAGAGAATCAATCTAAAATAGAAATACAGATTAAAACCAAATGTTGTAGATTATTTTTTCTCCCTGTGGATCCACTTTATTCAGTGTCAAAGAAAATCTTTAAAACATTTTCAAATAGCACTTTTTGTACTCACTATTCAATTAAAACTTACGTAAGAAATAAAAAGGCTATGTTACAGCCCAGTTTATTATGAGCCTAAGAACTTATCAAGCCATCTCATGTCATAGTGGTAAGCACTGGAGTTTCCAGTATTGTCTTCAGCTACCTTCTCTTTTCAATCCATGCTTTCCGTTTGTCATTTTATCTACTACCTTCACTTCAATATCTATACAAGTTAATTCCCCCAACTTCCAAAGCTCTATTTCTAATAAGATATCTCCCCAGTGGATGTCCCATCTAATTTCACATCCAACCTTCTCAAACTGAACAATATCATTTTAATAATCTTTTCCCAATAGTATTCCCTATCTTGGTTAAGTGACAGTAATAATTCAGTCTAATCAGAATGGCTGTGAGACAGTAATACTTCTTCCTATCCCTCATTCAATCAACCACAAAGCCTGTCAATTCTGACTTTAAGAATCTCTCAAAACTGCCCCCTCCTTTGTATTGCCAATGCTTTAGTTCAGGCCTTTCGCATCTTCACCATGAACTGTTCTAATAGCCTCTTGGCTGGCATCCCTCACTCTAGCCACACGCCCCGTAATCCTCTCCACCCTGATGACAGTGGTGCTTCCCACCTGTAAATTGTGCTACTCCTTTGCATTACAAAAAATAAAATGTAATAGTTTATCGCTACCTGAAATACAAACTCCGAACTTCTCCAATACCAAATGCTCTTCCATACCAAACATGCCATTTTCTTTCATGCCTCTGTGTTTTCATACATGCCATCCCTTGGAATGCCCTAGCAACATTTGGCACAGAACTCCCACACACCTTTTAAAGGTCATCTCAACTCTACTTCACCAATTCCAGTCCCTGCATAGAGTTAGTGATACATTCTCTTTTATGTACCTGCAATCACTTGCAGTATGTATGCTCTATTAAGGCCATTATTATCCTATAGTGTAATTGTCCACTTATCTGTTCTAATAATGGACCACCTGCTTTTACCAGGCTTAACGGACCCATACTTTGTATGCCCAGCACTTGCCAAGGTACCCACTTTACTATATAAACTGCTATCCAGTCACACAGTTATCAAAACTCGACAATATTATAGGCACCTACACTTCAAGGTGTGTTTATAGGACACACACAAGGGAACAATTGTGATGGATAAGATAAAGATCCTGTGTTCGAGAATCCTATAGTTCAACTAGACAAGGTTAAGACATAAAGATGAATAAATAAAAGGTACAAAAAGTGAAGTACATGTAATGTTTTCTGTCCAAAAATAGGAAAAAGAAAATAGAAATACCATCATCTAAAGAATAAATCATGTAGTGATAATCATTTCACAATGTATATGTATATCAAAACAAAGTTGGACACCCTAAAGATTTAATTATTTGTCAATACCACCTCAATAAAGCTAAAAAATACATCATGTAGTAAAAACAAACAAATAAAACTACTTATCCATGTGGTTACTGATAAAAAGAGAGATGTAATAAATAGCTTAATATGAGAAATATTCTCCTTGAATTATTAAACTATTACTATAAAGAATATGAAGTTCTAAAATAAAAAAATCTAATTTATGCTGCCAACCTTGACTTAGTGTAATTTTAATATATTCTCACTAAGTGACACATTGAAAATTATTTGCTTAATATTAAAATAAATAATTAATATCACTGCATATATGGGAATATTAGATTTTTCTACTTTTCCTGGTTTCATGATATCTGACCAAAACTAAGTGAATCTGAGTATAACTGAGGAATTTAGACTGCAATGTAATAGAATTGGGGCTTATTCTAAAGTCTGAAGTTCCAAATGTAGAAAAAAATTTAAAAACTCTAATTCTTTATATATAGTTATTATTTATATTATCCTTAAAAACACTTTGAAATTCTTCACTTATGCTAATTAAAACAGGAAATAAGAGGAACAAATAATTCCCCAAAGCATGTGTCTCTGAAATGCACCTGACTTTACATAGGCAAACTCAACACTCACAAAAGATATATCAGATACCGTGTACAAAACAAATATAACTGTAATAAGCGCCACCACAAAAAAAACACTACATAAAACAGACTTCTAGAATCCCATCGATGGACCCATATTTTAACTAATATCAAGTAAATTCTAGGAAAGTAGAAAGCCACAGTAATGGGAATTGCCCATCTAATTTCAGGTTACCTAGTATTTGCAAAGTGCATTTCATTCTACAAAGGCCTAGCATACACTTATTGAAACTTAGCCTCACAGTTCCCACAATAACTTCATAACCTTTGGCCTACTACTTATTCCACTTCTAGAAACCTATCTGTACAAGAAAATAATAACATATGCACAATGATGCATGTACAAATGTATACATCCTATCTAATAAAAGAGAAACATGGTAATTAGTGTACGACCGCTACCCTTCCCATTGGCTAATCAGGGCGATATGCAAATTAACTGCCAGCCAAGATGGCGGCTGGCAGCCAGGCAGCTGGAAGCGAACATGAGGCTTGCTTGCTTCAGTGAAGGAGGACTCCAACGTTCCCCTCCTGCCTTGCCGGCCTCTGAGCTGGCAGTTTGAAACATTGTAACAAATATAGAAGCTAAAAAAAACCCCAGAAACCAGCTTTCAGCCGGCCGGGATCTCAGAGCTGGAGATGATACAGTGTTTCGATTATAGAACCGAAACAAACCAGATACCTGCTTTCAGCAGCAGAGGCCTTGGCCCAGAATAAATAAAAAAGAAAAAAAGGAGCGGTTGGGAGCTTCAGTCACCCACCAGCCTGAAAACAGCCCTCAGCCCCTCACCCAGACTGGCCAGGCACCCCAGTGGGGACCCCCACCCTGAAGGTGGTTAGTGCACTCCCACAGGGGGAGCGCTGCTCAACCATAAGCCAGGGTCATGGCTGGCAAACGCAGCAGCGGTGGCAGGCACCTCTCCTGCCTCCATGGCAGCACTAAGGACCCGTAGGGTGATGTCTGACTGCCCCTAAGCTGGCAGGCTGACATCCCCCGAGGGGTCCTGGACTGCGAAGAGGGTGCAGGCCAGGCTGAGGGACTTCCCTCCGGCAGTGTGTGAATGTCATGCACCAGGCCTCTAGTTACATCATAAATGTAAAACTTAGTATGTTAAGGAAATAAATGATGGCATCTATAATAATAAAAGCATAATATGCTAATTGTACCGGACAACCAAATGACCTTCCGGACGTCCTTCCAAATGACCTTCCAGACAAAACCAGGGCTGCGAGGGCTGAGGCAAGCCGCCTTGGCTGTGAGGGCTGAGCCCCTTGCACAAGTTTCGTGCATCCAGGCTCTAGTTTACATATGATAGGCTAGTGTGCTGCTGTTTAACAATCATATTTAAAAACAGTAGAAAAATAGTAATGCCATGAAAAATGCTTAACATGTTATGTTATGCACCCTTGTAGCCTCCAAAAAAATGTTGTTAGTGAGAAAAGCAGTTAGAATTAGCATAAAAGAAAACAAAAATAAAATGTATGCAGATACATGTATATTATATGCAAGATATTAACAGTTGCTATCTCTGGAGAAGTGGGATTACAGATTTTCATTTTCTTCTATATTATTTTATGTGAATTCCAAATTATTTTTCAAAGAAAATTAAGTCCTTAGTAACCAATTAAAAGATACCAGAAAACAAATACAGTAGAAATTACATAAGTCTGTTGAATGAACAATAACATTTAAAAATTTAAATATTCACTGAATCTATTTTAAAGAAACAAAAATTATTTCCTACAATAAATATACAGTGTACCTACAGTTAGCTGCATCTCACTAGACTGACTATCTTCAGTTCCTGCTTCATATTCTGGAACAGATGCAAGACCATATCCTCCACACGTAGTTCTTTTAGCTTCACTTGGAGGAACTGCTGTGTGTAGAAGAATTTTACAAATTGTAACCCAATCAGTATTCGGTTTTAATAACATTGTTCTGACTTTCATAAAAGCCCTACAGAGCAGCATGAATAGAAGGGTATTGAAAATCTAGGTGTAGGATATCCCCTTCACCCCTATCTATCCTATCTAATAAAAGACAAAAAGGGTAATTGACCGTACCTTCGCTACGCTTCCCATTGGCTAATCAGGGAGATATGCAAATTAACTGCCAGCAGCCAGGCAGCTGAAGCGAACAGAAGGCTTGCTTGCTCCAGTGAAGGAGGAAGCCAAGGTTCCCTGCCTGCCACGGCCCAGCTCTGAGCTCCGAAAGCAACAACGTTTCAATTATAGAAGCTAAACAAATCCCAGATACCTGCTTTCAGCAGGCCGTAGCCACGGAGCTCTCAGCTCCAGTGACAGCAACAAAGTTTCAATTATAGAAGGTAAATAAATCTCAGAATAAAAAAAGGAAAAAAAAAAAAAGGAGAGGCTGGGAGCTTCAGTAGCCGGCCAGCCTGAAAACGGCCCTCAGCCCCTCACCCAGACTGGCCAGGCACCCCAGTGGGGACCCCCACCCTAAAGGGGGCTTGGTCAGTCTGAAAACAGCCATCAGCCCCTCATCCAGGCTGGCCAGGCACCCTAGTGGGGACCCCCACCCTGAAGGGGGTGTGACCAGCTGCAAACAGCCATCAGCCCCTCACCCAGGTGGGCCAGGCACCCAAGCGGGACCTCCACCCTGATCTGGGACACCTTTCAGGGCAAACCAGCTGGTCCCCACCCATGCACCAGGCCTCTATCCTATATAGTAAAAGGGTAATATGCAAACTGACCCTAAAAGCAGAAAGACTGGGAATGACTGGTCACTATGACACACATTGACCACCAGGGGGCAGATGCTCAATGCAGGAGCTGCCCTCTGGTGGTCAGTGCGCTCCCATGTGGGGGAGCTCTGCTCAACCACAAGCCAGGCTGATGGCTGCCAGTACAGCGGTGGTGGTGGGAGTGTCTCCAGCCTCCTCAGCAGCGCTAAGGATGTCCGAATGCAGCTTAGGTCTGCTCCCCGCTGGCAAGTGGACATTCCCCGAGGGCTGCCGGGCTGCCAGAGGGACGTCTGATTGCCAGCTTAGGCCCAATCCCCTGGGGAGCAGGCCTAAGCTAGCAGGTGGTCATCCCCCGAGGGTCTCAGACTGCAAGAGGGCACAGGCCGGGCTGAGGGACGCCCCCCCCCCCCCCCCACAAGTGCTCTAGTATATATATAAAAGCCCAGCAATCAAACGGCAGAATGACCAGAATGACTGGTCAACCAGTTACTATGGTGCGCACTGACCACCAGGGGGCAGACACTCAATGCAGGAACTGCCCCTTGATGGTCAATGCACTCCCACAGTGGGAGTGCCGCTTGTCTGACCGGGATGAGTGGTGCTCCCACAGCGGGCTGATCCCTGCAGGCCACACCCCTCATCAGTGCACAAATCTGTGCACCAGGCCTCTAGTCTTATAATAAAACCTTTCAATTATAAAGAGTCTTAAATAATCATCTGTATTTTGGACTTTGAGGAGAGATACATGAGACTGTGGACTATCTTTGATTTCCTGATGCCTATTCTATACTGTTTCAGTATCTCTGTTTATTTCGTACACACCAATTATTACATTCTGCTGGGCTATTCTTAGTGACTCAAATGTTAATATTAATACATAACAAAAAATCATACTTTAGGAAAGAGGGTCTGTTACTAGAGAGATCACATCACAGCACACCACTGCTCTGGAGTATAGGGCACCATCACCATCAGGCACTGCTATTTTTAAGTGGGACATGTGTTCAAACTAAAACATTCTTACCTGTAATTTTAAGTGTTTCTCTCTGTAATGCTCTGGTGACAGGTATTCTCTGGTACCAGTGTCCAACACCTTCAACTTCCCAAAGGAGTTCATGGTCTCCTGGATATTTTTCAAAGTATTGCTTGCAAGCTGAAAAACACATTTAGAATTTTCTAGAAATCCAAAATATCAATTATTTTAGAAAACAGAAAGATAGAAAGCTGCCAACTCACTTAATGGGCTAGCATAACTTTTTGATACCAAAACACCAAAGCAACTCAAGAAAATTATACAGTCATCTCATTTACATAAAAATTCTAAATGAAATTCCATATTAAAGTTTTAATGTGCTCAAGCAATAAAAATCCAAATAAAAGATGTGTTTAATCTTTAAAAAGAAAATTATTAAATTTTATTGAGGGACATAAAAGAAGAACTAAATAAAAGGATTGTTAGATTCAATAGTGTAAAAACACCAATTCTCTCTAAATTATTTTGTAAACTTGATGCAATCCTAAACAAAATCCCAAGTTTCTTTTTAATGGAACTTTACAAAACTTGGTCCTAAATTCAAAATGAAAGAACAAAGAGTGAAGTATTGAGGAATTCTTCCTATAGTGGATGTATTTCCATTCCTCCCCAAATTTAGTAAAGCAATAATCTATGTCAAATTATCAAAGGGTATACAAGGATTCATTTCATTCACATGTATGGGTCTAGAGAAAAACTATAATTCAAAATGGGGATGCAACATTTGGTTCTTGTTTTCTAGATTTTTAATATTAAAAAGAGGGAGGAAACCTAGAAAATATATTTTTAGTGAAAATAAACATCTGATGGTAAATTATATTTTATTGAAGTTTTCAAATAAATTACTTTCCAGGATTAAATCTTACTACATTAAGAAAAAACAGTTGTTTGGCCTTTATACAAATGCAAATATAAATCCACTAATAGTTTTTAAAACATCACCACATAGTACAGCCATACAATGGAATACTAAACAGCACTGAAAATGAATAGAACTATGTAAATCCACATTAATGAATCTAATAAACATAAAGATGAATAAAGAAAGCAAACTAAAGAAGAATTCATACAGTACCTTTCATTTATATAAAGTTTTAAAATATTAAAAATAATATGACATATTATTGGAGGATGTACATATATATCTTAAAAGTCTATAAATGTATGAAGAAAAATGCCAAATTGAGGACAATGCTTATGTCAGGGAAGGGAGTAAGCTAATTAGGTAGGAGTGCAACTGTGCTGGCAAAGGATCCATTTCTCATAGATGGTACATGCTAGTGGTACATAAGTATTTACCTTACTTTTTATACTTTCGTATATGTCTGAGGTTTCTTTCTTTCTTTTTTAATTTAAAAGCTACCACAGACAAATAACCCCCAAAAATGTGGTCCAATCATCTAAATAGACATTTCTCCAAAGAAGACATACAAATGGCCAATAAGCACATGAAAAGATGTTCAACATCAAATGCAATCCAAAACTACTAGAGGCCACTTCGCACCCACTCAGATGACTATTACAAAAAAGGCAGATAAGCCCTAGCAGCTAGTGTTTTAGTGTTTACTAGGTAATGGAGAAATGGGGGAATGGACGGTGCCTGGGTTTGTTTACTGGTCAAGGGCACATGCCTGGGGTGGAGGTTCAATCCTCAGTCCCCATCAGGGCGTATGCAGGAAGCAACCAATATATGTGTCTCTCTCTCATCAATGTTTCTCCTATCTCTCTCTCTCTTTCTCTCTTCCCCCTTCCCACCCTCCCTTCCACTCTCTCGAAAAACCAATGGAAAAAATATCCTTGGGTGAGGATTAACATTTTAAAAAGGTGAATTTTATGGTATATAAGTTAAAGCTCTACCTGACCAGTGTGGCTTAGTGGCCGAGTCTTGACCTGTGAACCAGGAAGTCATGGTTCCATTCCCGGTGAGGGCACATGCCTGGGTTGTGGGCTGGATCCCCAGTAGGGGTGTGCAGGAAGCAGCTGATCATGATCTCTCTCATCATTGATGTTTC
>NW_005871048.1:39074811-39098698 GCF_000147115.1 Myotis lucifugus | reverse complement strand
AAGCTACCATACCCCCCCCAATATATATATATATATATATATATATATATAGTGAGATAAGGACACATTTGCAAAATTAAGCCCTAGGGCAGTGATGGCGAACCTATGACACGCGTGTCAGAGGTGACACACGAACTCATTTTTTTGGTTGATTTTTCTTTGTTAAATGGCATTTAAATATATAAAATAAATATCAAAAATATAAGTCTTTGTTTTACTATGGTTGCAAATATCAAAAAATTTCTATATGTGACACGGCACCAGAATTAAGTTAGGGTTTTTCAAAATGCTGACACGCCGAGCTCAAAAGGTTTGCCATCACTGGCCTAGGGTATCAAATAATCAAAATTTATTTAATATTGTTATATGCACATTTATAAAATTCTGCGGAAACTAGTCAGAGACAAGTTTAACATTTTTCACTTATTCCATTTACCTGTGTACATTATAGAGGACAGTGGATACCGCAAGCCAAGTGCATCTTCTGTAAAGGAATCAACGAAGTCCTCCAGCATATGAAGCCCAAAATCTTTGCCTCGATAGTTCTTTCTTATAAACATTGTATCAAGAACTGGCAGTTGGTAGCTTTGGGTAAGAAATGAGGCACATATGCTTCCTGCAATCATAAAACAGAAAGCCAACAATTTTTCACACTGAAAGACTTATATGTATATACTTTTAGAAAACATGAGTTAACAGTCTTTCTAAAAATGGTTTTTCAGTGGATATAAACGGAGTGCTATCCCAAAAAGTTCCCTCCAACCCTTTTACGGCCAATCCATCCCTCCCGGGTCTCTGTTTGATTTCTGCCACTACAAATTTGCTTTTACTTTTCTAGAATAACATAAATGGAATCATACAGTATGTTTTCTTCGTGTCTGGTTTCTTTCTCCCAACACAATGATTTTGAAATCGAGTACATGCTATATCTATCAGTACTTAATAGTATGCATGATATGGCTTAACTGAAATCCATTTATTTACTATTTTTAAAATTTATTTTTGTTGTTGAGGTTATTACAGATGCCCCCCATTTCCTCTCCCTTTGCCCACCTTGGCCTGGCTCCTGCCATTTGGGTTGTTTACAATTGGGGGGGCTATAAATAAAGCTGCTTTGATAATCTCTTTTTAAAAACTTTTAAAGGGGGTGCTATAATAACACTAACAAAAAGTAACCTCACAGGGTGATCTGATCAAAAATTCCAAACTGGGCAGGTCATGGTGGGTAGTCACACCCCAGGCACATAACTTCTCTAGTGAGAGGTCTATCTTTGCCTTAAGCAAGCTCTGTCCATCGTTTTTGCGCATCTATATTAACATACTTTTGAAATGCTCATTTTCAGAACCCTTAGAAGCCTCGCTACCCTCTAAAGAACACATAGTCTTAACTAGCCTATAGCTCAATCCCCAACTTGTTTTTCATGTAATCTTCCTTACATTCCCTCCTAAATCCAAATGCATGAAAGAAGCTGAAAACTATCATTCTGGGAAGCATTATTTTTTGTTGAGATCTTGCTTCCCAGCACTGTCATCAGTTTGGAAAATAATGTAATAATTAGTAAATTATAATACAAGAATAAACTGTTTCATGTACTCACAACTGTAAGCCTATTTTGTCTCCACCTGTACATATTCATTTCAAAAAACCATGCTGATTCTCTTCCTTGCCTACACCTTAAATAGTTATACTTTGTATAAGGGTTATACAAAGGCAATCAAATAAAGGGCAGAAAAACTTCACGTTACCAGAGATCGTCAGACACGTCAATAGCTGTAGACAATAGCACAATTACCTAGTACAGCAAAACCACAACTGCTACCTTAGGTGAAGTCTTCATTACATTAAATTTATTGCACATGGTAATTAAATATTTATATTCCTCTAAGTTTCCTCTTTGACCACATTCTCTTTCTATATGCTCTCTCTGGGTAATTTCACCTACTCCCAGGGCTTCTACCATTTATCCAAATACTGCTGTCCACTAACCTTTAATTTCTGTAATTCCTGAGATTTACTCCAATGGAAGACCTCATGTAAATGTACCAGTAAATAGTACAAAAACCACATGATCATTTCAATAAGTGGAGAAAAAGTATTTGATAAAATCCAATGCCTTTCATGATAAAAATACTCAACATCCTCAACCTGATAAAGAGATTTATGAAAAAACCACAGCTAACAACACACTTAATGGTGAAAAACTGGATGTTTCCCCTATAAGATTAGGAACAAGACAAAAATGTTCACTCTCACCACTTCTATTCAACATTGTACTAGAGGTTGGGTAATTAGTCAAGAAAATAAAATAGAAGGCACTAGGCTGGAAAGAAAAAAGTAAAATTATTTTTGCAGATGCCACAACCTTATATATAGAAAACCTTAAGTAATCCACTAAAAATTCATTAAAACCGACATATAAGTTTAGTAAGGTTGCAGGATCAACATAGAAAAATCAACTGTATTTCTATATACCAACAATGAACATTCTGAAAATGAAATTAAGATAACAGTTCCTGCCCACTGGTGTAGCTTAGTGGTTGAGTATTCACCCATGACCAGGAAGTAACAGTTACTCCAGGTCAGGGCACATGCCATGGTTTAGGGCTTGATCTCCAGTGGGGAGCATGCAGGAGGCAGCCGATCAATGATTCGCTCTCATCATTGATGTTTCTATCCCTCTCTCCCCTCTCTCTGACATCAATAAAAACATTTTTTTTAAAAAAAAAGATAATTCCATTTACAATAGCATCAACAATAAAATTCTTACGAGTACATTTAACAAAAGAAGTACAAAACTTGTAAACTTACAAGTATAGACATTGTTAAAAGAAATTAATGAGCACCTAAATAAATGGCAAAAACATCTCATGTTCATGAATCAGAACACATAACACTGTTAAGATGTCAATACTCCCCAAATTGACGTACAGACTCAAAATCCCAGCTGGATTTTTTTCCTGAAACTGAGAAGGTGATCCTAAAATTGATATGGAAATGCAAAGTACTACCACAGGAACTCAGGTTCCTTCTATCTGTGGCTTCCCCATCCCCTAGGTCAGTGATGGCAAACCTTTTGAGCTCGGCGTGTCAGCATTCTGAAAAACCCTAACTTAACTCTGGTGCCGTGTCACATATGAAAATTTTTTGATATTTGCAACCATAGTAAAACAAAGACTTATATTTTTGATATTTATTTTATATATTTAAATGCCATTTAACAAAGAAAAATCAACCAAAAAAATGAGTTCACGTGTCACCTCTGACACGCATGTCATAGGTTCGCCATCACTGCCCTAGGTCCTCAGAATCCTTTACATTCAGCAGACAAATTATGAAAAGGAATGCATCTTAACCACTTTGACCTGATGTCATACATATCATTTCTTTAATTACTTTGGGGAGAACTAAACACACAGCCCCACCCAACTGTGCAAGTGACTAGAAAATATAATCTCTGACTGGGCAGCTGCTGACCAATGACTAGAATATAGAAGAGGAAGCACAACTATTTGGTTAGCTAGCAGCCTCAGCTAACTTTCCTCTTCTTTTTTATCTCCCAACAGATGAACACTTCCTTTTGAACTTAGTATATGTGCTGCAGAAGTGAACACACCTTTTTAACTTTTAGGAAATCAATGATCACATCTGAGCAGGTAGTCCCTTTTGCTGGCAGACTCCCTCCACAGTTACGTTTGTTTGGTTACCTCAGGCTGACTTCAGTAACTTACGTATATCCCCATGCCAATATTCACAAACACACATACTCACTTGATACGGTTTTGACAGATCTCATCCTTATTTAAAAATGTGTTGACTTCTGTGGCCCACATAAACATCCACACCTCCCCCATGTGATCCGACTTACATTTCTTTTTTTTTTTTATGTGTTCCACAGGCACAATGAAGTTCACATGTCAAACTGAACTCAAGTATTACCAAGTCCACTCTCAAGTATTACCAAGTCCACTCTTCGGTATTCCCAATCTTAGTTCACAGTTGCCCACCTAAGCATCCAAGCCAAAACCCTCAAGATTCATCACTGGTTACTCTTCTAACCCTTCCCACACAGGCAATGAAGTCACCACACAAAAAGCTCCCTCAAATCGGTTTCCTTCTCTATCACTACTGCCACTTCCCTAACTAGAAGTACTTCTTTCAGCTGGAGTACTAAGCAGCTCTTTTAATTGACTTCAGAATACAATACATATATGCCAAAGATCACACAACAAACTAGTGTATAAAACTATTTTTTAATAATCTGACATCTATCTAATCCAAAAAATAAATAAGTTTCTCACAGCGATCTCTTACTTCAAGCAAAAAAGAATTTATATAGTTTCTTAAATTTCACTGTACTGTAATAAGATTTAACTTCATAAACAAAGCCTCCTTTTTTATTCCAAGGCTATTTTTATATCCCAACTATTATCCCCATACACTGATTTGCTATTTAATTAAAAAATCGTAAGTAATAGCATAAGGCTTTCACTCAACTAGAACTGTATTTAATAAAGATTTTATCATTTTGCTGGTACAGTTCTTTTTCCTGATATGTATGTAGAAAATATTTCTATCACAAAGTGTTTTAGTATATGTTATGGGACGGTTTTCCAAAATATTTTATGTTTGGGTTTTCTTTGTATATAAAAAAAATAGTTCTAGACTAAATTAACTGGTTACTGATTCAAAGGCTAGTATAGTATAAGCACAACTAATTCCATTATTATCTGGTAGAGGAGAGCCAGAGTATAAAGCAAGAAAGAACAAAAATTAATAGTTAGGGTGTAAGGCAATTAGCAGAGAAGCATCAGAGGATCATGGGTTCAATTCCCAGTCAAGGGCATGTACCTGGGCTCCAGGTTCTACCTCCTCGGTCTCTCTCTCTTTGTCTCCCCTCTTCCTTCCACTCTCTCTAAAATTCAATGGAGCTCGGCCGGAGTGGCTCAATGGTTGAGCGTCACTCTATGAACCAAGAGGTCAGGTTTGATTTCCAGTCAGGGCACATATCCGGGTTGTGGGCTTGATCCCCACGGTGGGGCATGCAGGAAGCAGCTAATCAATGGTTCTCTCTCTCTCTCATCACTGATGTTTCTCTCTCTCTCCTTTTCCTTTCCTCAATAAAAATAAAATTAAAATAAAATTAAAGTCAATGGAAAAATAATCTTTGGATGAGGAATAACAAAAAAAAAACAACTTAACTACCAGAACAAGCAAAAATAAAGGCCAGGTCTCAGAGGAGAGGAGGAGCCCCAGATGCACATAAAATGAAGAGGAACACACTCCTGGAATCAAATACTATCAGAAACACTAAAGGGGAATGCTATGCCCGTTAACTGTGTGTCTTTCATCTAAAGCAAACTCTAAACAAAAAAAGTATAAAGTAATATGTGATCAAAATATCTATGAGCTCATTTCAGATAGGAAAATCCCCTGGAGCCAGTGTGAAAAGGAAAAAGCCTCCAATTCCCATAGGAATTATCACATATAAAATAAAGCACAAAAAAATGAAAGCACACCTCAGCCATTTTAAAACATTTTAAAAACAACATGATGCCTTTTATGCAATGCAGCAGTAAGCTTCCATTTAATAGACATTATTCTGCCCCTATATAATGATATCTTTCTGGAGTTAAATGAATCATTGATTCTATTTCAAATGTATACAAGAAGAAAATAGAATATTAAAGGAGAACCAAAGTATTTACTAAACAACAAAACCATTTTAAACTCTAGATCATAATATTTTATTCTTGAGAAAAAGTGACCTTCCTTTTATTGATGGTATGCATAATCTCATGATAAATATGTATTAACTATGTGATTAAGATATTGGTCATAACTGTTCTTCAAATCAGCAGTGAATTTGATATGATCATTACACTGGATCTGACCAGATGAGCTAAGTCTGGAAGGTTTGAAATGCAAAAATGACAGAAAAATAATATGAGCGTTCTCAGTGAAAGGTCTTTTGGTTAAAGTACAGAACAAGACCAACTTTATTATTTGGTTATTTATTTACATGGAGTAAGCAGGTTAGATCTTTCTGGCTCCAGTACAACTAGAGAGCAAATGAACAGGAAAACAGGTAAAACAAGATGAAGTTGCTCTAGTCGCTTAGGAGGAGGGTATATTTGGGTCTTAGGATCAGAAATCCAAACTTTAGAAGATTTCACAATTTCAAAGCTATTTGGATTCTCTAAATACTATATACTGAAGTACTTTGTTTTTCATGGTAATTAACAAAGCTGCCTTTAATATGTCAGGCTAAATCAGCAGCACTGAGCAGAAAAAGGCTATGCATTTGATCCACAGGTAAAGAAGAATTAAATATTCCCCCCAAAATACTAAGTAAAATCACCTCAATTTGCACTCGAGATTCATTTAAAAGGGATGTTGATACAGTTGGGGTTTGAAAAGGAGGTTTCCATTATACACAGTTTAAATAACTTTTAAAGACTCACCTGTAGGCTTAACTGAATAAAACCCAATGGCCTCTCCTTTCTTCCACAGAATCTTAGCATAATCAGTACTGCTATGACACAGGAATGGGATCTCATTTCTCTCCATTTCCTGTTTTCTATAAATAATTCGATTCAGAACATACAGAACCACTCTCTCCCCAAGAGTTCTCACCTACAAAGAGAGTCAAACACCAGGCACAACAGTTATAATATGCATCAACTCAGAGATGCTGTTTACCTTGCTCCCTGCTTTGTACCGGCATTCGAAGCACTTTGAATGCGTTCAAAACGATCTGTAAAACATTTTATTATCACAAAGGCAAGGCTAATCATTCATACCAATAACAATCCATTTCTACACACACATTATGCATGAATACTGCCTCTCAGCAGAATTCTGAAACTGGCAGAATGAGTTTCCAGTGCACCAATCCCCAGCATCTCCTAGTTAGCAGTGTTTTCTTTCTTCTTCCAGCTGCCCATACCAGGGGTCTCAGCCACTCTAATTGCTGCCTCCACCACTTCTACTGCTTCAACCCTTTTCACCCCATTTCAGCTTCCACATTAAAAAATAATAATAATGGGGGGGGGCTTCATGTTATCCCCTGAAGATTTTAAGACCAATTACCTCATTTGATGAGCAAAGACATAATAATGCTCCTGGGAAAGGAATTTGTCTCACCCTTTCCAGGTAAAATGTTCATTTAACAGTTGTGTTTTTGTTGTCTAACTATAAGGAATACCCCCTGCCCCTTCGGCCACACACACACATATACAGACCAGATGAGGGATGATCGTGGCACCAGAGAAGTCTAGTGTAAACATACTGGGGTAACCACAGAATGGAAACTGAGCTTCACTTCTTATAGGAAGGGCTACATGGTCACCAGGACCCCCCTTACCAACTTTCTGGCATTTGTGGGGTTTTCCCAACAGACACCTTTCACTGCTAAAAATAAGAATTCTATCCATAAAGACTCCTTAAAGAAAAACAAGAGTGCCTTCTAATTAAATAAGTGGAGAGAGAAAACATTAACATACACTCTACTCTCAAAAACATCCCTAGTGGGAGATCTCCAATACCAAACACATGACATGACAAAGCTTGTTAGCTTGCAAAGTAGGGAACCTTTTTTTCGGCCACAGGCCATTTGGATATTTGTAACATCATTTGAGGGCCATACAAAATTATCAACTTAAAAATCAGCCTGCTATATTTGGTCAAACATTTAATTAACTCACTCCCAATGCCTTGGCAGGGCCAGACCACATGATTTCACAGGCCTTTAAGGGAATCTTTTACTCCCTTGAACAGCTCTGATCAGCATAAAATTCTTCCTTAGACTGAGCTACAATTTATTTCCCAAAGGTATTCTGGAGCCACACAGCCTACAAATATCTGAAGACAACCGTAAGATTCCCCTACATTCCATACCAACTCTAAACAATTGAAGGAAAAGACTAATGCAACTTGGGGTGCTTTTGCCATTCCTGTCCTCCTCCTTGAAATTGCTCTAATCACCTAATATCTGTCTTCATGATGGGCATGCAGATACTACAGATATAAACATTAAAGATATTGCTAGGACAGTGGGGCTTTTCTGCATAAACTTAAGGTTTTTAAATTAGCTTTTTTGCCTACCTTCATTTGCTTCTAATTAACACCCACTCTTTTTCCTATGTGCTGCTGTTTCAGTTTGGTCCTCATGGTACACATGGTGCAGTTAATTTTTTGAACCTATGGGTACTACTCTACATTTATCCCTATTTATTTTCATCATGTTAAATCCTTCCTTTTTTTCTTAATTCTGCCTTTCACAGATTGGTTCTCCCATTCGCACTGTGGCATGCAGAATGGACATGCATGCCATCTATGTCTTCCTCTAAGTATTTTATGAAACTTAGTGATTAGGACAGAAAAAAAAAAAACAACAAAAACGAAGTTTTGCAGTATGCTGCTGAGAACCTCCCAAAATGGCCCTATTGATAAGCAAGTTTCCTTCCTGGTCAGTGTCTCCTAGAGACAGAGAACCTAAGCAACCTCACAGAGAGAAGAACTAGCTTTATCTCTACCTAACAAGGAAATCAGAAGCTGAAGTTGATATGGGTCACTACAGTTCAACTAACCCATAAGCATTCAATCTTCCTCACCCAATTCTCACATACCTTTAGCACAATGAAACTCTAAGGGTTTAATAAAACCTGGTTACAATAAAATGGAGAAGAGCTCAATCACTTCAAAAACTATCACTGTTTATAGGAAACATAACTGTGAAATGGCCTAAGAAAGAAACTTTTAAAATAACAAGATCGTATTACCTGCTTAAGCCCCTCTCTAGAAGGGACAGATGTTTTTACGATATCATCAACAGCCCACCACTGATCAGCCAGGTAAAGTGCCACAGCTAAAATAGAATAAATGATTAACATTTAAGTCTTAAGTCTTACAGTGTATAACATTACTATTTGGTAAGGTTATATAGATACCCTTAAGCATACCCATACTTTTATAATACAATGTGGCCCCATTTACACTATTTTTATTTCACTCATTAAACATTTAATAGTAAGCAATTAAGAATTATATTTTCCTAAATTTAAGTTTGAAACACGTTTTCTTTCTTTTTTTCAATTCCTTCATGTTACCTTTTAATAAATTTCTAATTGTTTGGAGAAAAACTCCTCAATTTTAAAGATTAAGCAAAAAAGAGACCTGTGAGTGAGTCCTCAGGTGAAAAAAGAGCAAGAATTTTCTGGGTCTGATCTCCACCATAAAGAGGTACAAAGCCTACATTTGACAGGCTAATAGGAATCTGAAATGACAATTGATTAAAAATTAGTGAAGAGTCTGTGAAGAAAATATCGCACAAAAACACCATGATTCTACCAAAATATTAACTCTTTCTACATTAATGCTAATTATATACCTTCATTTCATATACAATATTTCTAGTCTCAAAAAAAAAAAAGTAGCCCTAGCTGGTTTGGCTCAGTGGATAGAGCATCAGCCTACAGACTGAAGGGTCCCAGGTTCGAATCCAGTCAAGGGCACATGACTAGGTTATGAGCCCGATCCCCAGTAGGGGGCGAGCAGGAGGCAGCCAATCAATGATTCTCTCTCATTGATATTTCTATCTCTCTCTCCTTCTCCCTTCCTCCCTGAAACAATAAAAATATATATTTTTTAAAAAGTAAATCAGAATTCCCTTTTGTGGGAAGTTTATTAACTTGCGGGGGGGGAGGAGAAAGTTTATTTCAATAAATATCACTGTGTTCTAGCCAAAAATCTAAATAAAAACAAAAGAAAGATATGGTCCATAAAGTCACTAAAAAACAACTATAGTTTACATCTGTTATTTAGACTATTGGAGGGGACAGGATTCTATTTTCTAGTAAAAGACACCAGATAGGTAATTTTTTTAGAGAGACATACAATACTTTAAATTTTTTCTGCCTTCATTAATCCAATGCTAATTCCTCATTTACAGAAAATATTACAATTCAGAGAATTATAAAATACTGGTACTAGAGGAGACTTAAAGAATCCTTTAAATCAACAATTTTCCAGAAGAAAAATCTGAGGCCTAGATGTTAGAGAATTTGCCTACCATCAAGTTCACAGTGGAATTCTAACAACATATCACAGCTTACCAATTTGAAAGTTTTATTTTAATATTTTAGAAAAGGGGAGGTTTGTGACACAAAAAATGTATAATTTAGTGGTTTGCTGATATTTTTATTTTAAAAAATTCTTGTATCACAAACTCTAAATCTAAAGAAAATTAAAGTTAGCTCAAATATGGAAACCAGTCTTAGAAAAACTGATAAACTACTTAATTTTAAAGGCACAACACAAATATTAAGCAATAACCTGTAGAGTTTCTTTTTAAAACCTGATCATATTACTGTACTAACCAATCAATATTTATGCATTTTACTGATGTCTTCTCATACAAATTTTGAAAGTTTAGTTAACACTTTAAAATGATAAAAAATAAAAGGATATTAATTCCATGTATGAACTCAACTGAAAAGACTCATAAAAAGCACTGCAGAACACCTTACCGTTATATTGAGAAGAGAAAAACACTCAGGATTTTCAGGGTCCCCACACCTTAGATCTGACATATAATCTTCAGCAGAATTTTCCAGTTCCTCGTGACTGCAATTATCCAGCATATCCACAGGGAATGCCATCCTCTTCAACAAACAACATGGGACAAAAATGTTTCAGAATATGAAATGCTAGCTTCCCTTTTTCATAGAAAAACTTCATATTGTAATATTTTATTATAAAGAGTTCTTCACTACCATGTCAGACTACAACTTGGCCTGCTGATTTAACAATGTACATCAAAAGAAAACTTTTAAACATTATTCATCTGAATTAAAAATTAAAAATAAAATAGGAATTAATAGTAATTCTTTAAATGATATAAATGTATTTATACGGGTATAGGATATACATATTTGCATATACGTACACCCACAGAAATATATCCTCATACACCTGCCAACATTATAAGTCACTATAAAAGGACAAAAGGGAACTTTTTGGAATAGAAATGTTCTATAACTGCATCGTAGTGATGGTTGCTCCACTATATAAATTTACTAAAAAAAAAAAAATTAATCACTGAATTATACAATAGCAATGGGTAAATGTTGCAATACGTAAATTCTACCTCTCATACATAGAGCTGTTAAAAAAAAAAAAAGCCAGCACCTTATTGAGGAAACACTAAACACTTTCCCACTAAAGTCAGGAAAAATGACTCCACACTGTATAACATTATATAGGTACTTGCCAATGCAATTAGCCTAGAGACATAACAACTGGGTATGGGTGTATGTGGAAGGAACTACCTCTACGTCAATTTGCAAATAATATATTTAATTGAAAAACCCAAAAGAATCAATGGAAAAACTATTCCAAACAATAAGAAAATATACTAAAACAGGATATAGTTACACACAGAAATTAAGCCCTCATATATACAATAATAACCAGTGAAAAGAAATCAGGAATGGAAAAAATGAAGTAAAAATAGGTAAAAGACCCCATTTACAGTGGATAGAGCATCAGCCTGGGGACCAAAGGGTCCAAGGTTCAATTCTGGTCAAGGGCATGTACCTCGTTTGCAGGCTCCTCCCCGGCCGGGCCCTGGTCAGGGCTCACACAGGAGGCAACCAATCTATGTGTTTCTCTCACATCAATGTTTCTCTGTCTTTCCCTCTCTCTTCCACTCTCTAAAAATCAATGGAAAAATGTCCTTGGGTGAGGATTAAAAAAAAAAAGTAAGCTAAGCAGAAATATGCATCTTAATGAGGTACAAAAAGAAAAATCAAACCCAAATCTAATGAAGCCATCAATCATGTGAAATCACATCTTAAGTATACAGCCAGTCAAATTTAGAATAACCCAGTTTCTTCAATACGTATACAGCATGGAGTTTAAAGAGTGGGAACTATTGTAAATTAAAAGACACTTAAGAGACATAGCAATCAGATGCATTGTAGAGAGGATTCTGATTTGTGTACTCTTGAAAATTTCCATGATAAAAAGTTAAATAAAAAATAAACATATGCTCTATATCAAAGTCTGAGCTATTTAGTTCTTAAAGGAGATATAAAGTAAAATAGGTTAACTTGTTATAAAAATTCCCTATTTCATATTTACCCAAAATAAAAATAGCAGAGCCCAACTGCTGAATTTGTCAATAATCTCTGCAATCTTGATTTAAAAAATAATAAAGGGAAAAGGCAGAAGAAAACTGAGAAAATAGAAATTACTTTTCTCTGAAGTAATTCTTCAGAGAAGCATTTTATCACATCAAATCTTTTTTATCACAACAAATACATTAGTAGGTAAAAAAGCTGAAAATCTAATGAAAATATGAGGTAAACATGTAAAAGACAGGACATATAACAGCTACATATAGTTAAATATATATTTTTAAAAATTTATTTTTTAAATCTTCAAACAAGGATATATTTTTACTGATTAATTTTAGAGGGGGGGGGAACATCGATGTGTGAGACAAACATTGATCAGTTGCTTCCTGTACATGCCCCAAGGATCGAATCCACAACTTTATGGTATACAGGACAATGCTCCAAACAACTGAACTACCTGGCTAGGGTTAAATATATTTTTCTGAATTTTCAAGATATGATGATAATGAGAAACTTATTTTTTACCATAATCTGAAATCCTGGTCCTAAAGACTTTAAAACGTGGTGTATATGATTGGGAAACTAATTTTATACAAATATATATTTTAATCAAATTGATTTTTAAATTTTTTAAAATAAAAACCTGGAAATAGAACACACAAAACAGCCCATCTATTAGTAAATATAAATGTCTAAATAAAAGGAGAAAGTAAGAAAAATTTGTGAAACATTTATAAAAGCAATACCACAGGATTTCCAGGCAACTTATAAAAAGAAAAAGAAAAAAAACAGCAACTATGAATTTCAAGAGAGATCAACCAAGAGCTTATGTAAATCAGATGTTATAGTTAGAAAAGTATCAAAATAAAACAGCAGAGCTCTATTATGAAGCTTATTTGTTATTTTGGGCAAATTTTTATATCTCTATCGAAGTCAATATTCAAAAGCAAACTAAGGAAATAGAACATTATGTTCTAGTCAGATCCAACAATTCCAATGAAGATTAAAATTTTAGATGAAACCAAAAACAAATGGTCAACAGCAGATGAAAAAAGCATAATTAGGACACTAGTTAACTGTTTTCCTCTCTTATAGACAACAAGATCCCAGCTTTGTGTCTAAGTAAAAATTAAGAGCATTAAATATACCCTACTATTGACTAGATGAAGCTCAAGAAGGATTAATATCACGGTATTGTCCTTAAACCAACTCGAAAGACTCTCTTGAATATTAGCTACCAAAACAAGGTAGGAATGAAACACATTCAAACATTTCATTTGCTAAGAGTAATCATGACCTACAGCAGGGGTGGGGAACCTTTTTTCTGCCAAGGGCCATTTGGATATTTATAACGTCATACCTGGATCATACAAAATTATCAACTTAAAAATTAGCCTGCTATATTTGGTCAAACATTTAATTAACTCACCCCTAATGCCTTGGCAGGGCCAAACCAAATGATTTCAAGGGCCATATACCCCTGCCCTGAAGGATGAAATATAAATTAACATATGAGGGCTGCTGCCAAAAATTTGGTAAGCATTGTTGATTACAATCACATAAAGGTAATACGGCATTCTAGACAAAGAATACAAAATGGACATTTAAGGAAAAGGAGCCTGATAGAATAGCAAATTGATGGGTCATTTTCTTTTTCACCTACTGTTTCCACAACATGGTCCTTAAAAGATTTTAAATACTATCATGTTTAAATAGCATTTTCTTTTTTTTTTAGTCTTATTTATTTTTTAGTTTTAGTTTTATTCATATTGAATAAAGAGCCTAGGAGGATAGCCCAGAATAAGAGAATGGTTGTGAACAGTCAGGGGTGTCATGATTCCTCATCTAACATGCTTTAACTATGTCTGATCCATCCTGCTAGTTTGTGGCATGCGAGACTGAAACACAGGCCAGGTGTCCCTAAGCCATTGATCCTTCCTCTATCCTAGTGTTGGCTGAACTTCAATTATCTGCATACCACCATCAAAATGGTTCCAGTGTGTCAAGTGTCTATATCACTACTTAATATGTATGTTCCTCAATTCACTTTTTTAAATGCACACCTCTCATCCCATCCCCCCCCTTTTAATTTGGTAAAATCCTATATAATAAAAAGCTAATATGCAAATCGACCGAATGGCAGAATGACCAGTCACCTATGACGTGCACTGACCACCAGGGGGCAGATGCTCAACACAGGAGCTGCCTCTGGTGGTCAGTGCTCCCACAGGGTGAGCACCGCTCAGCCAGAAGCTGAGCTCACAGCTGGCGAGCACAGCGGCGGTGGCGGGAGCCTCTCCCGCCTCCGTGGCAGTGCTAAGGATGTCCGACTGACTGCGAGAGGGTGCAGGCCAGGCGGAGGGACCCCCCCCCCCGAGTGCACAAATTTTGTGCACCAGACCTCTAGTATACACATAACATTTACCATTTTAACCCTTTCTAGGTTTACAGTTCAGTGGCAGTAAGAATATTCACACTGTTGTACAACCTTCACCACTCTCCCTTTCCAGAACTATGTACCCATTAAATAATTCCCCATTCCTATTCCCCCTAGTCCCTGATAACCACCATTCTTTCTGTATCCATGAATTTGCCTATTCTAGGAATCTCATAAGTGTTATCACAATAATTGTCTTTTTTACTAGTATATCTGCCTTATTTCACTTATTTCAAGCTTCATCCATGTTGTAGCCTATATCAGAATCTCAACTCACTTTAAAAAAATTTTCATTCACTTTAAACTATAAAACCTACAAAACCACCAATTTGATATATTAGATTATTCATTTTCCTAATCAGCCTTATGATTTATAAGTATCATAATTTAAATGTTCACCTGAATACAACTTAAAGCCCTCCCCTAAATCACCAGCAGTGTGTCAGCACACTTTAGAAAACATCACTATCTACGCGATTGCTTACCATAAGACTAAAGGCAAATACAGTATGACTAAATTAATTAAAGTGTAAAACAAAAATTCATTATCTTTCATTCTTAAACATTCTTATACTGAGACTTTTGAATAGAAAAATAATCACTTCTAGGTTTATTTAGTCAAAGATTATTCTTACATATAAGATTATTCCTATATATATATACATATATATAAACAAAATGAAACCATATCCTGTGTTCCTGAAGTCCAACAATTTAAATATTCTGAAATTTGCATAAAGAACATTATGGGGGGGGGGGACTTTACTTAGTTAGAAGTTGTTATTTCTGAATACACTTTGACAACTGCTCGGCTGGGTGGCTCAGTTGGTTGGAGCATCCTCCAGTACACCAAGTTTGTTTCCTGGTCAGAGCCCATGCCTAGGTTTCAGATTTGATCCCTGGTTAGGGTGCATATGGGAGGAAACTGATATCTCTCCCTCTCCTTTTCTCTCTCTTTCTCTCTCTCCCTTACTCCAAAATCAATAAACATATCATCAGGTGAGGATCAAAAAATAAGTAAATAAGGACCTTTTTACCTTTAAATATTAGTAATTGTTTATTTTTTAAAATATTGGTTAAAAGCAAAGAGAGAGGACCCAAATAAACAAAATCAGAAATGAAAGAGGTGAAGTAACAACTGATCCCACAGAAATACAAAGGATTATGAAAAAATACTATGAACAACTCTATTCCAATAAAATGGACAACCTAGGTGAAATGGACATATTCTTAGAAAAATACAAGCTCCCAAAACTCAATCAAGAAGAATAAAAAAACCTGAATAGGTCGATAACTACCAAAGAAATTGAAGCAGTGATCAAAGATCTTCCAGCAAACAAAAGCTCTGGTCCGGATGGCTTTACAGGGGAGTTCCACCAAGCATTCAAAGAAGAACTAAAACCTATCCTCCTCACACTATGCCAAAAAATTCAAGAGGAAGGCACACTTCCAAGCTCTTTCTATGAAGCCAGCATTATCCTAATTCCAAAACCAGATAAAGATACCACAAAAAAAGAGAACTACAGGCCAATATCCTTGATGAACATAGATGCTAAAATCCTCAACAAAATTCTAGCAGATGGGATTCAGCATTACATTAGAAAGATCATACACCATGACCAAGTGGGATTTATTCCAGGGATGCAAGGATGGTACAATATCTGCAAATCAAAAATGTGATACATCACATAAACAAACTGAGAGACAAAAATCACATAATCATATCAATTGATGCAGAAAAAGCATTGGTCAAAATCCAACACCCTTTCTTGATAAAAGCCCATACCTCAACATAATAAAAGCTTTATATGACAAACCTACAGCCAACATCATACTCAATGGGCAAAAACTAAATTCATTTCCCCTAAGAATAGGAACAAGACAGGGATGCCCACTTTCACCACTCCTGTTCGATATAGAACTGGAAGTGCTAGCCATAGCAATCAGACAAGAAATAAAAGGCATTCAAACTGGAAAAGAAGTAAAGCTCTCCTTGTTTGCAGATGACACAATACTATACATAGAAGACTCCATCAAAAAACTACTAGACTTAATAAATGAATTTGGCAATGTAGCAGGATACAAAATTAACACCCAGAAATCTATGGCCTTTTTATGCACCAACTAGAGGCCCAGTGCACGAAATTCGTGCATGGGGGGAGTCTCCTCAGCCCAGCCTGCACCCTCTCAAATCCGGGACCCCTCAGGGGATGTCCAACTACCGGTTTAGGCCTGATCCCGGGGATCAGAAGCCTAAACCGGTAGTTGGACATCCTCTCACAATCTGGGACCACTGGCTCCTAACTGCTCACCTCTCTGCCTGCCTGATTGCCCCCTCACTGCCCCCCTCTGCTGGCCTGGTTGCCCCTCACTGTTCCCCCTTGCCAGCGTGGTCACCCCCAACTGCCCCCCCCTGCTGGCCTGGTCTCCCCATGCAGCCTGCTGTTCAGTGGTTTGGTCGCCCCTCACTGCCCCCCTGCCGACCTGGTCACCTCACACAGTCTGCTGCTCAGTCATTTGGGCGGCCCTCACTAACCCCCTTGCTGGCCTGGTCACCCCCAACTGCCCCCTCCTGCTGACCTGGTCGCCCCACGCAGCCTGCTGTTCAGTCATTTGGTTGTCCCTCACTAACCCCCCTGCTGGCATGGTCGCCCCATGCAGCCTGTTCGGTCGTCCGTTCGGTTGTTTTGGTTGCGACGGTCACTTAGGCTTTTATATATATATAGATAGATAGATAGATAGATAGATAGATAGATAGAAGATAATGAACTCACAGAAAGAGAAATGAAAAAAACAATCCCATTTACCATTGCACCAAAAAAACTAAGATACCTAGGAATAAACTTAACTAAGGACGTAAAACACCTGTACTCGGACAACTACAGGACATTGAAAAAAGAGATAGAGGAAGACATAAACAAATGCAAGAACATACCATGTTCATGGATTGGTAGAATGAACATTGTTAAAATGTCCATACTACCCAAAGCAATATATAGATTCGATGTAATCCCCATTAAAACACCAATGGCATATTTCAAAGACCTAGAATAAACTCTCCAAAAATTCATCTGAAATAAAAAAAGACCCCAAATAGCCACAGCAATCCTGAGAAAGAAGAACAAAGTTGGAGGATCACAATACCAGATATCAAGCTATATTACCAAGTCACGGTTCTCAAAACTGCCTGGTACTGGCACAAGAACAGACATATAGACCAATGGAACAGAACAGAAAACCCAGAAATCGACACAAGTCATTATACTCAATTAATATTTGACAAAGGAGGCAAGAGCATACAATGGAGCCAAGATAGTCTCTTCAATAAATGATGCTGGGAAATTTGGTCAGATACATGCAAAAAAATGAAACTATATCACCAACTTATAACCATACACAAAATAAACTCAAAATGGTAAAGGACTTGAATGTAAGACGGGAAACCATAAAAATCCTACAAGATTCCATAGGCAGCAAAATAGCAGACATATGTCGTAGCAATATCTTTACCAATAAAGCTCCTAGGGCAATGGAGACTAAGGAGAAAATAAACAAATGGGACTACATCAAAATAAAAAGCTTCTGCACAGCAAAAGAAACCATCACCAAAACAACAAGAAAGCCCGCTGCATGGGAGAACATATTTGCCAATGGTATTTCAGATAAGGGTTTAATCTCCAACAACTACAGAGAACTCATACAACTTAACAAAAGGAAGATAAACGATCCAATCAAAAAATGGTCAAAGGACCTAAATAGACACTTTTCAAAAGAGGACATACAGAAAGCCGAGAGAAATATGAAAACATGCTCAAAGTCACTAAACATCCGAGAGATGCAAATCAAAACAACATTGAGATACAACCTCACACCTGTCAGAATGGCTATCATCAACAAATCAAATGACAAGTGCTCGCGAGGATGTGGAGAAAAAGGAACCCTCGTGCACTGCTGGTGGGAATGCAGACTGGTGCAGCCACTGTGGAGAACAGTATGGAGTTTCCTCAAAAAGTTGAAAATGGAACTCCCATTTGACCCAGTAATATCACTTCTAGGAATATATCCGAAGAAATCAGAAACACCAGTCAGAAAGGATATATACACCCCTATGTTCATAGCAGCACAATTTACAATAGCTAAGATTTGGAAACAGCCTAAGTGCCCATCAGCAGATGAGTGGATTAGAAAACTGTGGTACATCTACACAATGGAATACTATGTCGCTATAAAAAAGAAGGAACTTTTACCATTTGTAACAGCAGGATGAACTGGAGAGCATTATGCTAAGCGAAATAAGCCAGTTGGAGAAAGATAAATATCACATGATCTCGCTCATATGTGGGATATAATGACCAACATAATTTGATGAACAAGAACAGAGTCAAATGACAGGGGAGGGGGGGCAGTTAGAGAGCAACCACAGGACTTGTTTGCATGCATATTAGCATAACCAATGGACAAAGACACTGGGGCGGTGGGGGCTTGCCCGGGGTGGGAATGGCTGCGGGGCGGGGGGGAGGGAGTCAATGGGGAACAAAGGAGACATACTAGTATGTAAAACTTCAGACAATAAATAAATAAAATTAAATAAAATTAAATATTGGTTAACTTAAGAGTACATAGATTACTAGCCCTATGGTGGTTCTGCTACAGTTTAGAGAGGCCAGAGAAGGGTGGTCAAGTCCTGGAGAAAATTATGTTGCTATGGTAAATCACGTGCTTCTCCTTCTTTTTTGTTGTTTTTGAGCTTGTATTCTATGTTACATAACTGTAAAGCTGTCAGGTCAAATTTTGTCAAGCACTTTATTCTCTGCCCATGAGATAAACCAAAAGGCCTAACTAGATTCTACATGAATGAGAAAGCTTAATGTTGCCTTCAGTGAACTCATCAAAAATGTATACAGAATGGACAATGAAGTGTAAAAAGTGTCCAAATTAATTAATTAAGTAAAGCGTATGCTCATTAATCCTGGCTAACTTACATAAAAACATACTCAGACCGCTTCCTTATGTAAGAGTTCTAAGATATCCATCAGCTATTTTACATCCATCTTTTAATAATTTCACTTTTCCTGAAAAATTATATAACTATTTGAAAGAATGACTATTTTTTTTAATCCTCACCAGAGGGTATTTTTTCCACTGATTTCCAAAGAGAGTGGAAGAGGAGAAGGTGGGGAGAGAGAGAGAGAAACATGGATGAGAGAGAGATACAACAATTGGTTGCCTCCTGCATAAGGCCTCGCCAGGGCTGGGGAACCTGCCACCGAGGTACAAGGTATGTGCCCTTGACCAGGAATCGAACCCAAGACCCTTAGGTCCGCAGGACGATGCTCCAACTGAGCCAAATGGGCCAGGACAGGGCAGAATTACTACACTTAACAAGAAAATATGAAAACAAATTAGAAAAATAATGCCTATCATTGTGATTCATTCCCTATGTGATGTTAATTACTAGATGTCAAATACACTCTTAAAAAGGGGGAACATATAAGTTCAATTACTAAGTTATTTCAAGATTCTTATACATTATTGCTATTATTTAAGAGTTTTAGGGAAAAGGTTAGATTTTAAAAATCTGGCAATGTTAGAGCTGAAAAAGTTCTTAGAAAACAAATAATTATCTCAACCAATCCAAGTCATGATCTTACTTCTCCTGATTGCTTCCCCAACAAAGAAAATAGGTTAGGTATCCAGGCAACATAATCGTCAATGCTCTCAACCTTGTACACAAAAAGCCTGTTTCTGAACCTTATTATGATTCTTCTGATTCTTCCCTTTTCTTTTCTCCCTAACATCATTTCTTCCTTAACTAACCTAGCTCCTGTACTACATCAGGTCAACTGATCTCTGTCTTACTTAGCTTCTTACTCCCTCTATCCCTATCCTACACAAGGCCCTAAATCCTAGATTAATCCTTCTCCCCATTCACAGCTGAGTTTTTAGTGCAACAAAAATGAAACCACTTCTGGAGCAGACTGCTACGATAATCAAATCTCAGGTGGCTCAACACTGCTCAAAAATCCTTTTGGTCTTCTGGGAAATGAAAAAGATTTGGTTACATATGGTTAAGGATTGCCTACAAGTTTATGGGTAATGGAGCAAAAAGTTAAATGGGGTTCATACCTGCTGCCTGTTTTTATTTCAAGTAGAAGCCCAAATCATCTTTTGAAGTAACCATCACTGAGCCAACAGTGCTATATGTACTTCATGACCCAGATTACTGAACACTGTTCATAATCCTACAGAAGCAGTTTACAAACACAGGAAAGCCAAACTAAGAACTATTTAAATGAATACACCATAAAATTTTGTCCATTTCAAGATTAGACAATCTAAAATTCATTATTTTTTTTAACTTGGCTCATCATATAATAGAGCTGATTTTATAGTGTTTTATTAAAGTTAACATGGGTTTGATACAGTAAACTTCAAGGATACAGCAGTCTAAACGATATGCCATTATAGACTAGGGGCCCAGTGCACAAAATTCTGGCACTCAGCGGGGGCTCTCAGCCTGGCCTGTGCTCTCTCGAAGTCCAAGAGCCCTTGGCTTAGGCTCGCTCCCCATGGCTTCTGGTACACTGACCACCAGGGGGCAGCTCCTGTGTTGAGCATCTGCTTCCTGGTGGTCAGTGTATATCATAGCAACCGGTCATTCCCCCATTTGGCCAATTTGCATATTGGCCTTTTATTATATAGGATATAGGATAATTTTAACACAAAGTATCACAGAGGCTTGTCTCTTTTAGAACCCTGAAGAAAAACTGATTTTTCTTTTAAAAACTGTTTTTGTTTTAAAAGAAATACATCTAGCGCAAAACAAAGCAAAAACAAAACAAAACTTGGTGCTTAATTTTCACGTAATGTTTAGGAAATATTCCCTAATATTTTCACTACACAACTAAGACATGTAACCAAGGGCTGCCGGTATCATATCAACTGGAAAAACAGCAGCCTCTGAGCCACAGGCTAGCCCAGTGGTCAGCAAACTGCGGCTCGCGAGCCACATGCGGCTCTTTGGCCCCTTGAGTGTGGCTCTTCCACAAAATACCGACTTCTGCGCATGGGCCACGAAGTTTCAATCACGGTATGTGCGCGCCCCCACGTGGTATTTTTTGTTTACCTCCTTACCTAACCAACAGTTCTTGCTACAGAATCCTTGCTATTTTTCGAACATCTGCCCTAATACTCAATCCTCTTATGTTCTCACCTTTAAAAAGTAAATCTTTTTGCATTTTTAGGCAGATGACTGAACATAACACACATAAGGCTTCAAAGGGTTACGTAGGTAGGAGCTAATGGATAAAAATGTTAGAGATTTTCTTCTTTTCAATTTCTCAACCACTGGTAAAACAATGCTCAAAATCTCAAGCTATGGTAAAGATAAAAAACACACCAAGATCACTTACAAACTCAATTAAATACAACAGTACCAGTTCTACAGACCTCTCTGATGTGTGTATTAACAGAATCAATGTAATATGTGTTTGACTCAGCAGTGAACTTGCCAGACAGAACAATCTCATTCCCCGTCGATTTAGCATAGGTCCAATCAGGGCACCTTCAGTCTGTAGCAGACAATCTCTGCTTACTGAAATTCCCTAAAACATGACTCATCTCTCAATGTGCAAGGCCCCTTTCACCTCCATAATTCTTCCCACAGAACAAGCATGTCATTAGTGAGAGGCATAACATTTCTTCGAAGGATGGTACATGACATGAATCACTTTGTTCGCAGAAGAAACAGTGGAAGAGTCTTCAACTAATCAGAAAAGAAGTTTACAGTAATTTAATTAGGAGGGTAACATTAAAATTTTACTCTCAAAAGCATCTAATTATAAAATATTTTGTTTTCTCCAAATCAGTTAAGCCCTTTTGTTTGATGTATTTTGTACCTTTATTAAAGAAATGATACCATTTATAATGATCCGAACCCTATTTCAAAGGTCAGACTAATTCAGAACTTTTTAGATCTAAAGTCCACAGGTAAAGCATTTTAGGTTATAATTACTCATGCAGCAGGATAATGTTGCTACTCCTAGAAGATATTTCTAAATTCCCTAAGCCAATCCTCAACATAAATTCAAAGAGAGTAGTCAGTAGTACAATGTATCAGCTACAAGCTTTCTGTGAAAGACTATGATGTTTTATCTTTGTTTGCGCTGGAAGTCTTCACAAATAGACTTCCCAGGTTCCTCTCACCATCTCATTTCCTTGTCCTCTCCCCCTTACCCTCCATTAAAACACACACACACACACACACACACACACACACACACAAACACCTTAGTCTGGTACATGTTAGTCACTAAAAATATTTCCTCTTGTAGGAGGAAAACAAAATATTGTTTGCAAAGATAACCTATACATCTTATGTGCAATAAATAAATATGTGCAAGCAGAGGATACACTCATCAAACCCAGATCCATTTTGGTGAATTCCTTCCAGGGCCCAGATACGAGTATTACGCAACAGCCACCATTCCAGCTTTTAATCCCTGTCTGTGATGCTGTGGTAAAATACAAATGGCACGACCATAATCCGCTAGAGGTACTTACGTACACGTACGACCTAAATTAAAACAGGAATTGCCAAATTCTCAGGAATCTTGAAAATGACAAATGGTGTCACAGTTCAGAATAACTACAACTTTTCCTTCCTGGTAGCCCAATGCCCTCCAAAACCCTCCCACGTGAGCATTTCCATGGAGGTTTTGAAAGGATCCCCCTGAGAGGGGGGAGGGGCAGGCATCAGGTGGTTACCCTCAAATCTCCTCCTTGTGAGGCACCCATCCCACTTTCCAGAAGCTGAAAAGCGAATCCGACGCCTCATCATTTCTCCCAAAGGACGATCATGGGAGTGAGGGTAGGCAGATCCCTAGACCCCCGGGCCCTACACACTCCATCGGATCTCCCGGGGCACAGGCCTGGAAACACGGCCGGGCAGCTAAGAATCAGACAACACTGCAGCGAGCTGCACTCTGGAGGAGAAGCCACACGTAGCCAGCAGTTACGGGTCTGGGAGGGGTCAGAGCATCTCCGGAGGCCGCCTCCGCGCGGGCAGCGCCGAAAAGCCTCGGCTCCACACCTGAGCAGGTCGGGTGCCCCCGAGCCCAGGATCCGCGCGAGCGGAGAGGCGCCCGGTGGGGAGGCTGCAGGGGGAGGGGGGCTCCGCAGGCACCGCCGGGCCCGGAAACGCCTCCGGGGCGAGCGGAGGAAGGGAGAAGGAGGCATCCATCCCGCACAAATGGTGGCGCCGACGCACCTGGGCGCTACACGCCCCTTCTCTTCCTCGACCTCGCCCTGGGG
>NW_005871048.1:39016781-39074227 GCF_000147115.1 Myotis lucifugus | reverse complement strand
GACAATTACAACATTGAACTCCACAGGACTGAGCGCCCCGGAGAGGGGGGACACGGGACCGCCTTGTCAACCTTTCTCAGCCCCGGTCGACGGCATCGGCGCGAGCGGGATCCCCCCACCCGGGGGCGGATGGCTCGGTGGTGGAGAGTGACCTTGGCTTTAGAGAACCCAAAATAGGTGCGGGGGAGCTGCGAGGGCTGCGGCGCCGGACTTGCGTGTCCCTTTAACGTCCCCCCTTCGCAGAACCCGCTCGCACCCCGGACGGGCGAGACCATCCCGGCCTCGGGTCAGGGACGCGGCCTTCGCCCCGCCACCTCCTTCCGGAGCCCCTGCGCCCCGGGAGGAGGCACCGGGAGGGACGCGGAGCGCTCCGTTCACCGTGGGGACGAGCCCGCGAGCCCCGACTTCCATCTTGAGCAAACAAGGACCCACCAAATGCCCGTGTCCACCTTTCCTCTTCCACGATGTAGTCCACGCGCACGAACCCAGACCCGCGAGGACGCCGGCTCCACCTTCCTGCCCTCCCCTGTCTCTCCAAGGCTCCTGCCAACCCAGCGCCCGAGGCCCTTTGCTAATGACACCCCCGCAGATGAAAAGATTCGCTCTGAAGTATTTAAAGCAGCGGTTCTCAACCTGTGGGTCGCGACCCCTTTGGGGGTCGAACGACCCTTTCACAGGGGTCGCCTAAGACCATCGGAAAACACATATATAACTACATATTGTTTTTGTGATTAATCACTCTGCTTTAATTATGTTCAATTTGTAACAATGAAATTGGGGGTCACCACAGCATGAGGAACTGTATTAAAGGGTCGCGGCATTAGGAAGGTTGAGAACCACTGAGTGGATTTCTTAGAAGTAATGCATGTCATGGGTTTAAATGTGTTTAATAAATGTATTGACGAAGAGTGTTGTATGTAAGGATTTTAAGGCTTCCTTTCATAGTGCATAAACTCTGGAAAATAAACTCAGCTCATCCAGTAACTTGAAATTGTTCCTTTCATTCCTAAGAAATATTTAGCAATCACAATACCAACCTTTTACGAATTTACCTCAAACAATACTTGTTGATAGAGGTTTATTTGACTCAGATATTAAAAAAAAAATCCAATAGGCCTTTCTGCCTCGAGTTACTTAGAAAAATTAATCTCACATGTTACAGGATGCGGCTTTACATGTTTAAGAAAAACCATTTACTTCCCTCTTTGTCTGAGATACATTAAATCTTGCTTTTGTGCTTACCCATACTCAGAATCCATGAGCTCTTAGTGGACAAAGAACTAAAAAAAAAAAATGTCTTTATCGGGTTGATACATGCTGTAAATCACGACCAAAATACTTTGAAATAGGTTTTGAACCTTTTGCCTGAAAACTTTTGCAGAAAGTTCTTAAACTTAAAAGTTAAAAAAACAACAACAAACAAACAAAAAAACTGAAGTGAGAGGCAACAAGCTTTTATTTGAAATCAAAGAATAGCTATTCCAGAAGCACTGATTCAGGCAGAAACCCAAATAGTGTTTCAATTACGGGGTGAAGAAGGCAAAGGGTTTTTGTGAAAAAAGAAAGAGAAATAATTACATGAATAGAAAGAAGGAATTTCTAGTTGTGCTAATAAGCTAAGTTATTCTTTAGCTATACATGGCTGTTTACTGATTCTGAAAAATGTCTTTATCAGTCCTCCTAGTCAGGAGGTCTGTTTTCTTGGCAAACAGTTGTTTGGGATACAATGTTGCTTTAGGCCCAGTTCAAACATTCCAAAGGTGCAAGGAGTTAGAGGTGCAATGCAGTTCCTCTGGAATGGCTGCCCGGACTCCTTTTTGAAATAGCCCCATTAATGCCAATTTCTCACAGAGTAAAAGATTATGTTTCATATGCTTGCTTTATTTTGTTAAGTTATAAGTAGGAAACATGTTAAGAGTTATTGCATTTTTTAATATATGTTTTAAGGCAATTGGGACCATCTTAAGAGAAGCTTGCCACAACACTACATTTTGGAGGTCGCTGGTACAAGTGACCCAGAAGAGAGCCCTTAAATTGCAATGGAAAGAGGAATTCCTAATGGCTAAATGATGGCTGTTTCTGACTGCTAACACATTATCAAGCACTTTATTAACTTCTTTGTGGAAATTAATTCATTTAATCCTTATAACCATCCTTCGAGGTACTTATTAATGTTATCCCCAATTTACCTAAGAGGAGATTGAGGCACACAGAGAAACTAAGCAATTTGCCGGTAGCCACATAGCTAATAACCTGGCAGTTTGGCTCAAGTGCATACTCCCTTAGCCAGTATATTATACCACCTTTCATGGGCACAAAATCGCACGCCATATGATTGAATTTTACTTTCAAAGTCCTAAAACATACCAAATACCCAGTGTCTTCATGTTGAAAAGATTTCTTATTTTAGTATTATTTTCTTGGACACGAAGAGAGAATTAAACCCTAAGAAAGAAAACTTGTAAGACTTCCTTTGATATATACTAAGCAAAATTGTATAATCTTTTAGTTTTTGAAAACCAAAAAAAAACCACACTTTTTTTTTTAATTCTCACCCGAGGATATTTTTTCCTATTGACTTTTAGAGAGAGTAGGAGGGAAGGAGGAGAAAGAGAGAGAGAAAAAAAACATCCAAGAGAGAGCGACACATTGATTGGTTGCCTCCCGCATGTGCCCCGACCTGGGCAGGGATGAACCTGCAATGGAGCCCTTGACCAGGAATTGAACCCCTTTGATCTGTGGGCCAACACTCTAACCACTGAGCAAAAGTGAGGGCACTTTTCACATCATTTAAGGGTAATTGCTCTGTAAGTTTTTTGTGGGTTTTTTTTTTAGGTTCCAGAGCAGTTAGAAGTTTTATGAATATTTATTTAGTGAATGAAAGAAACACATTTCCTTAGAAAAGATTCATCACCACCTTTGACCCTCCATTAGACTTAAATGGGTAGAACTAGGATCCAATATATACAGCATATGTTTTAAATTCATAAAATCACAGTGAGAAGGTTTTAATGACTGAGGCAGCCCAGGTACTTCTAACTAGATCTGAACTATTAGTCAATTAGTTAACTAATTAGCTAATGATGTCAGCCATAGCAATGGAGAAATGAGAAGGCAATCCTTTTTACTTGCACTAGAAGAAGAAAAGGGACTCCATACCCTAGAATGCTTTATTTCTTCTTCTGGTATATAAAATGTCATAGAAATGCTTTGGGGATTAAAAGCAGTATTAGCGGGGGCTTTATTTGTCTGCAGATTTCAAATTCCTGGGTGATACTATGCACTAAAAAGTACCCAAAGAACAAGAGGAATAACAGGTTTGAGAAGCCAGTTACATTTGTTTCCTCTGGTTTAGTTTGGTTTCCTACGAGGTAGAAATTTAAGGACATAGTATTCAGTAAGTTTAGTTTGGGTTTAAGAGAAATAACATTGTATTTTTCATGTTACTAATGAAAAATTACATACATGTTACATCGATGGCAGATACTGCAAGTTGCCTAGTCAATATCCACTCTACCTGTTTGACAGACCCACATTTGCTCAGGGTGGCGATGTGCCGAGTTAAAACTGTTTCCTCCCAGGCTCCTCTTCCAGATGGGGTACCAGCCATAAGATCGTTTTGGCCAATGAGATGGATGGCTTCGAAGAAAGCTGAAGGAGAAGCTTGGCTATCCCTTTGCCTTTTGCCATTTGTACTGTTTTCTTTCTTTCTGCCTGGAAGGAAGACTTAAGTTTGGGATCAGCCTCCTTGTAACCATGAGCTGATGATGAGAATGAAGTCCATGTGGTATGAAGTATGCCAGAGCCAAGATTAGGAACCTGGGACAACATTGACTTCATGGAGCTGCCACATCAGTCCCAGGCTGCCTACCTCTAGTCCTCTCTGTGACATGCTATCAAATGCAGCCCTAACTAAAGTTCAAAGTTAAACACTGTCTCCTTGAGATAGCTGGTATATATACTCTTGTAATATTACTATACTATAAAAGTGGTATTCTTTGATTTTGCTGCTGTCTTAAGTAACTGCACTTTGCAGAAATCAGTGCTCTCTGTGACTTGCCTTCTAGTATTTGGTGAAGAAAACACACCAATTCCTGACTATGAAAAGAATATCTTTATATTTACTCATACAGTACATTTGATTGCACACATTTCACATATCACCTCAGTGAGTCTCTAATATCACTGTGAGAAAGGATGATAAGTAGCAGTAGTCATCTAGAAACAAGTTACTGGCCAGAGTTATCACCATACCAAGTACATAAAGAATACACAGACAAGTATAATTCTGTTTTTCATTTTTAATGAAAAATACATAGAAGAATCAGGTTGTAGATAGGAATTCTAAAATTAAAATAAATAGTATGTACTGTATGGAAAGCAACCTGCCAAGACGCATCAAAAGTGATGAAAATGTGCATCTGTTACCCACAATACTACTACTGGGAATTTTCTGAAGGAAACTTTTAGGAAGAAGAAAAAGGTTATGTGTGTGAAAATGGCACTGAAGCATTTTTTTAAAAGAAAGCCAAAATATATAAATCCCATGAATGTCTAATAATAGGTACATTACGAGTAACCAAAGAAATAAAACATTTTTGCATATCTTATTGCAGGCAATCAGAGGTGTTCTTTTTTCATTGCTAATGGCAACTGGCCAGACTTACAGAGCAGCTACACGCTCTCATAGGCTGGCATGGGACACCCGTCCAGAGGCATGTATCCTGGTCACTGTTGTCACTGCTGCTGGATTAGATTTACTAAACGTTTATATGCCTGACATTGTACTAAATATTTCACTTACGTTACCTTCTTTAATCCTCACAGTAGATACTATGAGGTCTCTACTATGTCCTCGTTCCAAAGATGAGGAAACTAAGGCTTAAAGTGGTGGAGCCGGAATTTGACCATTGTTTTGAATGACTCTAGACTTTAGAAACTGGCCTACAGACTTAACTTTACTGCTTCTCAATGAATATATAACCAGCTCCGCATACATCTTTTGACATGTTGGTTATGCCAGGCACTGTGGTGTGATCATGGGAAGAATGGGACAGGCAGAGATAACGAGAAACGTGGATATGGACTCCAGAACAGTGGCTTACTGGCAAAACTGAGAAGACAACGAGGGCTTTTCAGCAGTGTGTGGGGTGTCAAGAAATGAGGCTGGAGAACCTAGCAAAACAGGCAGGACCTGTTTCTAAAAGTCACTCTTTTAAAAAAGTACCGATCAGCCATGGTAAGGCGTATGGGCTCAATCCCACGCGCAATGGAGAGCCATTTAAGGAGGTTAAGTTTCAGAGTGGCATGACCACATTTGCGTATCAGCAAATTTTCTCAGGCTGCCATGTGGAAAATGAATTGAAGAAAAATAAGACTGGAGGCAGCGAGCCAATTATGGAACCGATTAATGAATCTAGGTGAGAGATGACAATCTGGTCTAGAAGTCACGGTGAGGATGAAGAGAAATAAATTTTAACGCTCAAAGGTGGAAGTAGAATCAACAGGATTTGGCAAAATGTGCAATGTGATGGAGAAGGCAAGCAAGACTCGTTTCTGGCTTGAACCACTGGGTAGATGGTGGTGCTGCTTACTGAAATAGGAATCACTACAGAATGAGGACTTGGGAGGTAAAATCATGAATTCCATTTTGACTATTTTGAGCTGTATGTGCAGGGAGACACCCACGTGGGGACATCTGGAATAGTGAGATATTTACAAATTGGAGTTCAAGGGAGCTATCTAGATTGAAGGAAACAGAAACAGGAGATGCTGAGCAGGTCCTCTTCCTGCACAACTGCGTCAAGGCCTCTGCCTCTTTAGTCTCATAGTAAATGAGTGCCTGCACTTTAATCCTTGCCCACTGCCTGAACAGAGTCAACTCACGGAGGAAGGGAGGGCTTGGTAACAGGCGCCACAGTGTCCTTGTTGCTGGTCTCTACACCCAGCGGGACCTTGCACAAGGCCACCCACCCATGGGGACCATAAGGAAAGGCTGAGATCCTGCCTGGGCTCGGTGTGCAAGTCAAGCACCTTAACTCTAGGCTTCATCAGCCAGAGGGCGGGGCACCTTTTTCTAATCTGTCTCTTTGAAGGAGCACCTTTTTAACCAAACAAAGTGCCTTCTACGCTAAGGGGTCCTAACCACATTAGGTAAGGGATCTTCAACATTGAAAAGTAGTGGATCCAGGATAATTTGAGATCATTCTTTCTGGGGCCCTATAAGAAGACATAACCCATTTTCAATGAAAATTGTATACCGTGTTTCCACTTGTGTTTACTAAGGATAGAGAGGCATGCCCCGCCAGCATGGCTCAGTAGTTGACCTCGACCTATGAACCAGGAGGTCATAGTTTGATTCCTGGTCAGGGCACATGCCTGGGTTGTGGGCTCGGACCTCAGTAGGGGGCGTGCAGGAGGCAACCAATCAATGATTGTCTCACATCGTTGATGTTTCTATCTCTCCCTCTCCCTTCCTGATATTAAAAAAAGATACATTTAAAAAATATAGAGAGGCATTATAGTCACACACACATACCCCCATCTACCCTCCTGTGCACCAATCGAATACCCCCAACCCTACCGCCAGCTTCATTTGCTGATTTAGAAAAAGATCACAAAGCTGAAGGCAGCAACATTACCCATTGGCTTTCTTCATGTCCGCTCAGTTACCTGAACAAGGGATTTGATGAACAGCTAACTTCTCTCCTGCAGATAACGCTAGAATTAAAAATGCTTTCAAAGTAAAAATAAGCATATGGAAGCAATAGGCGTCGTAATGAAGAAAATAAACATAAAGCAAAGACTCCTTTACGTCACCTTCAAAACCAAAAATCAAACAAACAAAATTCTGTGAAACTCTAAATACTCCAGCTCCACTGGGATAACTAGACTTTAAAAAAAAAAAGATCATGCAAAAACACTTGATTTCTTTTATATTGAAAAATAACAGAAAAGAGATGAACTTTCAATCCACATCCAGCTTTGAAAGGCGTGTCCTGCCAAGGCTTAGAAGAGGGACAGTCTTCTGCCTCCCCCACATCAGGCTGAAACAATGCACAATGTCTCTCAATTCCACAGCCTGGCCTTGGTTTGAAAATGCTACAGTGGGACTGATTAGAGCTGGGGTGGGGGCGGGGGTGGGGGCTGGGTGGAATGAGGTCTTCAGTGTGGTACAGGCTCCCTGTCCCGCCCTACTGCAGTGCTTCTCCAGCTTCAGAGGTTTTTTTTTAAATATTTCTTTTTTTTTTTTTAATGTGGAGTCCTGACACTCTTCCCTCTGAAGATTCCAATCCAGGAGATCTAGAATGGTACCAAAGAATCTGCATTTTGAATCAGCACCAACGGTACTATCTTTATCAAAACTCTTGATAAAGTGAGATGATTAATGAACACAACTGAGAAACTAAGGCAGCGGTTCTCAACCTGTGGGTCGCGACCCCTTTGGGGGTCGAACGACCCTTTCACAGGGGTCGCCTAAGACCATCGGAAAACACATACATAATTACATATTGTTTTTGTGATTAATCGCTATGCTTTAATTATGTTCAATTTGTAACAATGAAAATACATCCTGCATATCAGATATTTACATTATGATTCACAACAGTAGCAAAATTACAGTTATGAAGTAGCAACGAAAATAATTTTATGGTTGGGGGTCACCACAACATGGGGAACTGTATTAAAGGGTCGTGGCATTAGAAAGGTTGAGAACCACTGAACTGTGAGACAACAAAGAGTGTCCTACAGCTATGGCAAAATAAAGGCACTTAAACTTCTGATTTTTAATTTTATAGTAAGGTTTAACATTTGCAGGAAAGTTTATAAGGTCTCTAATAGTCATCGCACAGTTCAATGAATTTTTAATGAGTAGACACCTAGGTAACCACCACCCAAATCAAGATATGGGCCATTTCCAAAACACCAGCAGGCTCCCTCATTCCTCCTCCCTGTCGATACCTCTCCCCAGAGGTAACCGTTATTCTGTCATCATTGATTTGCCTGTTTTTGAATTTCATGTAAATGGAATAATACAGTGTGAACTCTTTTGTGTCTGGCCTCCTTCGCTTAACATTATGTGTCTGAGACTTACCATGTTGTTGAGTATAGAAGTAGGTTCTTTTTTTTATTTCTGTGTAGTATCACATTGTCTAAAAATGCCATGATTTTTTTGCCCCTTCTATTGATGGACGTCAATCATTTCAAGATTCTTTGGTATTTCCATATAAATTTTAGCATCATCATGTCCATTTCTGCAAAAAAGGAAGTTAGCTGAATTCTTGATAGTGATGGCATTGACTCTAGATCAGTTCGGGAGGTATTGCCATCTTAACAATATTAAGTCTTCCAATACATATCATTAAATTGCCTATTTCTCCACTCATTTCTGTCAAGTTTTGCTACATTGTACTTTGGGACTCAGTTTTAGGGAAATATATGTGCATATTTATTATATCTAATTGATCCTTATACAATTATAAAATGTCCTGTTTATCCCCAGTAACTTTCTTTGTATCAAAGTCTACTTTGATATTAGTATAGCCACTCCAGTTCTCTTTTGCTGTTTGCATGGTATATCTTTTTCATCCTTTTAATTTCAACCCACTTGTGTGTTTGAGGAACAAAATCTTATTATATGCTTATTGGCCACTTGAATATCTTTTTTTCTGTGCCTGTTCAAGTCTTTGCCTATTTTTAAACTTTTTGTCTTTTTCTTATTGATTTGTAGGAGTTCTTTATATATTCTGGGTACAAGTTCTTTGTAGGATATATTATGGCAAATGTCTTTTCCTAATCTTAGATTCTCTTTTTACATTTTTAATAGTGCTAGTGAATAGTAAATGAAGTGCAATTTATTAAAGTTTTCTTTCATTTATTTTCATTTTTCTTTTGTGTGCTGTTTAAGAAATCTTTGCTGCCCTGGCTGGTGTGGCTCATTTGGCTGGGCATTGCCGGTGCACCGGAAGGTTCCTGGCTTGATTCCCCAGTATGGGGGCCTGCAGGAGGCAGCCAATCGATGTCTCACATCCATGATTTCTCTCTCCCTCGCCCTTCCTCTCTCTCTAAAAATCAATTTTAAAAATCTTTAAAAGAAAAAAATCTTTGCTTACTTGGAGTGTTTTGTTTTGTTACACAGCATTATTATGGCAATGACTGATTAATACATTACACACTGCCAACTTGTTCTCCAAAGTAGTTGTACTCATACTCAAATCAGCATTCCATTGCTCCTTATCCCCCCCTTGTCACACTTTTAAGCTTTTTACAGGCTGATGAATACAAAATGTGTGTTACTGTGATTTGAATGTGCATTTTTCTAATTACATGAGATTGAGAATATTTTCATATTGATTGGCCTTTTGGATTTATGCTTCTACTTATTGACTGTCCATTTATTACAAATAAATATTCTTCTGTATGTTTGAAAGATCCCAGAACAAGTTTAAAAAGAAAAGCAAGGTGCAAGACAATGGATATAGGGATAAGCACAGGTGTGTGTGCTCACATATATGTAATACACCCACATCTATATGTTTTTATAGGCATAAGTTATTTTTTTAAAAAAACACATGAAACAATAAAGTTGGAATAATTATTTAAAAGACAGTTATAGTGAACTATAAAGCCAAAATGACAAAATTCATTATAATTTGTCAAACATATGAGGGAAAATTTTTTTTTACTGAAATAAGCATAAAGCTCTTGACTTGCGTGTGTGATGAGGGGGAGTGGAGGAGTGGTGGGTGGGGATGTTTAAAGATTGCTAGAGTTCTGGTGGAAATAAGGGGAACTCAGAGAGTCAGTCAGATGGCCAAGTGAGATCACTCTCAGGCGGATTCATGTGAAGTCTTTGATCTCTGTCTGGTAAAGGGTTTCAAAGGAAATGCCCCTGGGGCATAAGTCAATGGACTAAATCAGTAAAACTTCAACCCTGAGTGTGCCAGCATCACCTGAGAAGCTTTAAAATAAGGGCCTAGGCTCTGTCTCAGACCAATTGAAACAAAGTGTCTGGAAGTGGCTCTGGGAACTGTAGTGCTTTTTTAATGAAAATATAATTGACATATAATAGATTAGTTTCAGGTATACAACATAATGATTCAATATTTGTATATATTGGGAAGTAATCACCACAATTACTCTAGTTAACATCCATCACCATACATAGTTACACTTTTTTTTTTCTTGTTATGAGAACTTTTAATAGCTACTCTCTTAGCAACTTTCAAATATATGACACATGGGAACTATATTTAACAAACAAAATTCCTCTGGTGATTCCTACTGGCAGACAAGGATGAAATCACATACAGTAGATGCTGATATGGAGAACATCAAGTTACACGGTTTAGAGAAATACCTTTTATTTTAGGGTGCACTGTTATTATGGTCAGTTTTTAAAAATGTAAATGTGATGAAATTAGGAAAAAGTTGATTTATGATAAGTGACATCAACAGAGACAAAAGGAAAGTCTAGCTTTGAATGGTTTGTATCTCAAAATATGGTTATTTTGAACAATTTTCATTCCAAGAGCATTTATTGAGACTCTATGACATGCAAAACCTTATCCTAGAATTGTGAGATTTCTCTTTACTCGCTAGAGAAATGGCTCTTAACCTCAAAGTTGTTACTGTCCAGTTGAGAGACATAAATAACAAATAATAGAACCAGGCAGAAATAAACACTAAGGGAACCCTGAGGAGGTAGCTGGAGAGACTGGGAATAGGAGGCTTTTACAGAGGAACCAGGGTTTGCACTCGCTTTGGAGGACGAGCAGAATTTCAGTAGGTGGGGAAGTTGGGGTGAGGGCAGATTCCAGGTTTTGAAAGAGGAGCAAAGCCTTAGCAGTAAAAGTGCATGTAATTCATTTTCTCCTGGGTCGCTGCAGTGATTGCCTGGGAGAGAGATAGAAACATCAATGATGGAAGAGAATCATCAATTGGCTGCCTCCTGTATGCCCCCTACTGGGATTTGAGCTCACAACCCAGGCATATGCCCTGAACAGGAATCAAACCTGTGATTCATAGGTCAATGCTCAGCCACTGAGCCCCACTAGTGGGGCTATAGTGTCTTTAAATTAATAGAAAGTTTTAGTTTTATTGTCTAAATGTATTAATCTTTTCCTACTGGCTGTGCTTTTTGTGCCCAACACTGGTTTATTATTCTTGTGCTGAAACCCATTATATTTGGGAGAATAAGGAGAACTCTTAAACCATTGCCTGTGTGTTTTCAAGGATGGTGGTTGCTTTTCTAGACATTATTATGAATACCATAGATATGCTTTAGTTCACTTAATTTAATTAACTCTATAAAACAAGATTTCTTTTTTATATATATATTTTATTGATTTTTTACAGAGAGGAAGGGAGAGAGATAGAGAGTTAGAAACATCGATGAGAGAGAAACATCGATCAGCTGCCTCCTGCACATCTCCCACTGGGGATGTGCCCGCAACCCAGGTACATGCCCTTGACCGGAATCGAACCTGGGACCCTTCAGTCCACAGGCGACACTCTATCCACTGAGCCAAACCGGTTTCGGCTAAAACAAGATTTCTTATCATGGCATCTTATTGAGCATATATTGGTGGTTCTTGTAGGTATTTTAAGTTTTTAGTGATTCCTCCCCCCACCCCCGCATTTTCTTTCCAATGGTTATTTATTTTTCAAATTCTGATAATTTACATATATTCCAGAATTATCCTTCCTTCACTCTCATGAAATGTACTAGGCCCCAACAAATACGTGAATGTTTAGCAAAAACATTGTCTGTGCAGTGAACTGAGCTGATCTGTTCTGTGAAATAAAACCTTACGCATCACATTAGCGAACTATTATCATCGTCTTGCAGTGTCGTTCACAGCGATTAAAATCACTTCCAGGCTCCTCTGTGGCTGGTTATTCCCTTCTGCTCTACTGACGACATTATAATACTTGTTGGGAAATTTTCGTGGCTACAAAAGCAGTAGCCGTCGCTATTCAGGGAAGATGCTGGCAAACACAGAGCTGCACTGTCCCAAGTCTAGAGATCAAGATGGGCCATCAGCCACAGAACTGGACTTCACAGGACAGGGCCGCGTCGATTGTAAAGCAAATGCTGGAAAGGCTCCAAAGCTCCTTCCTGGGGAAGTCTGCGTTGCCTCGGTGCCCCCGGACTCCCGTCCATCTGGAGCGCCTCCGAAAATATGTACTGAATTTTCTGCCATTCAATTGGTGTCAGAAATCTGGCCCAAAGAAATGATACTCAGGGGAGATCACCTCTAGTTCTCCAATTTTTTATTTATTTATTGGTCATGAAGGTCTTACTCTGAGACAATGTTATTGATAAACTACTCTGGTTGGAGTGGGAGGAGGACGTTTAGAACTTTAGTTTCTTGAAGGAACTGATATCCTTATTTCTTCCCAATGGTGAGAGCCATGTAATAGAACATGTTTCCCTGCCAGAAAGCTCAATGCCCAACTTAAATTACAATCATGGCATCTGTGCTAAAGATGACCATTAGCACATATGCATTCTATTTCTCCCTTGGCCCTGATTTATTCCTCTTTTCCTAATGTACTACTTATGTCTCAGATGCCTGTCTCCAGCCCAGATCACTCTAAAGAGACTCGAATTAATCATCTTATCAATATCTCAATTTAGATTCCCACAAGAATCTCAAGCTCAAAATGTCTAACACTGCACTTTATTGTTCAATAACCAAACAAACAAAAACCCAGCTCTGTGTCCTTGCCACCCACAACCCCAAAGACTGTTAACCCCATCCATCCAATAGCCCACATCAGAACTCTTAGTCGTCCTGGATTTGTCTCTTTTTTTCACCCTCTGTATCTGTCAGGATCTGCCAGGATATACTGCAACAGCTAACGATCCCCAGCTCACCGTGGCTTAATGTAACAAGTTTACTGCTCACTCTGTCTAATGAGTCAGGGCTGGGATTCTGCTCCACTGGGTCACACTGACTATACGTCCCAGGCTGACAGAGCAACCACTATCTGGAACATCTTTGGTCACCACAACCCAGGGAAAAGAGCCCTGAAGGGTACCATCCTGGCAATTTGATGCACATCACCTTTGCTAGAGCTGAGAACTTAGCCCCATCACCCAACCACAGAGGGCAGGAAGCACAACCCTACCATGTGCTCAGAAGACAGAGAGTAGAAAAATGAATAAGCAGCATTAATAACCACCATACTGTCGTAGGATAGACTCCCCAGAAGCAGATTCTGAGATGAGGATTCATGTGAAACTGGATGAGTTAGGAAAACACAGTAAGGGTAGGTGGAAGAGATACAGGGAAGAGAAGGAAGCAAAGCAAGTATTTGACATCAAAGCCCCATGGAGGGCAATTTAGGCTCCACTGCATGGGGCTTCCGGACAGTCATACCTCAGAGCAGTCTGGACCAGGGCACGGAGGCTGGCATACTTCTACTTCCGCACCAGGAGTCCTTTGCTGGGACTCTCCCAGGGAGATGTAAATCCGGGTACGTCTGGCTCTCCTTGCAGGTGTTGGCTGTTGGAAGTGAGCCCGGCCGGCATGGCTCAGTGGTTGGGCATGGACCTATGAACCAGGACGTCAGGGTTCAATTCCCAGCCAGGGCACATCCCAGGTTGCAGGCTCCATCCCACTGGGGGGCGTGTAGGAGGCAGCTGAGCAATGATTCTCAGCATTGATGTTTCTATTTCTCTCTCTCTCTCTCTCTCTCTCTCTCTCTCTCTCTCTCTCTCTCTCTTCCTTCCTCTCTGAAATCAATAAAAATATATTAAAAAGAAAGCACAACATGAGAGGGATCCAGAAGCCTAAAGTTGGAGCATTGACATCTGCACCCCGCCCCCGCCCCCCGCACTAGTAAATCAGAGCATCCTACAACTTCTATCTCTCAAGTCTTCCCCAAATTGTCCTATTTCTCTCTACTCCTAGTTGCCCACTCCCTCAGGTACCCCTTGATCCTATCACCCTTGATCTTCTGTGCAATCAGGATACTGAATTGCAGCCTTGACATCTCTAACCTAGTCTTCACACTCTAGCCCAGCGGTTCTCAACCTGTGGGTCACGACCCCTTGAAGGGTCGAACGACCCTTTCACAGGGGTCGCCTAAATACATCCTGCATATCAGATATTTACATTATGATTCATAACAGTAGCAAAATCACAGTTATGAAGTAGCAATGAAAACAATTTTATGGTTGGGGGTCACCACAACATGAAGAACTGTATTAAAGGGTCGCAGCATTAGGAAGGTTGAGAACCACAGCCAGATTGCCCTGAGTCAAGTGGCCTTTGCCTGGAGACATCTCAAATTTGTCACGCCTCCTTTCTAATCAAGGTACAATCCCCACTTTGCAGATGAGAAAACTGAGCCTCAGAGAACTTAAGTAACTTGCAAATGGTCCTTTAGTTAGTAGCTGGTAGAACCAGGTTATAAATCTAGTACATATTAACTCTAAAACCTTTCCCAGGTATTTCACTGTTTCTAGATGATGATTAATCTGTTTACTTTACCCCATTACTTCCCAATTCTATTAGCTTCAAAATCAATTTGTTTAAAGCCAAATTTATCATCTTTTTACCACCCTTACCAAATGTCCTGTTCTTGAGTTCCCAATATCAATAATGGCCTCAACATCTTTTGGCGTCACCTTGGACTCCTCTTTCTGTTTCTTGTTTAGTAATTTCCAGTTATTTTACTTCAGACTTCTAATGCCCTTTGCTGCCGATTGGGCTGGCTTTATGTGCTCCAAGCTGCAGGGTACAGAGTACCTGACAAGTACCCATACGTGGGAGGTCCTGGAGCCGGGCCCAACGAGGGCTCATTAGCAGTGGATATCATTCCAACGATATTCTGTGCCAAGAAATGAGATCAGAACCCAGGGAACGAAGCCAACGTTGGCCAGTCAGTGAGCAAGGCTGGAAGTTCTTGGACACAGTTACATGCAAAGGGAAAGAAGCCAGTGAAGAGGGAGAGACTGACTGATGATGGAGATGAAAGAAACAGTAATAGATGGAGCAGGGTCCTGAGAGGCAATAAAAGGGACCACCAAATGGCTCTTTGAGGGGGGGCTACGCTGATGATTGAGGTATTGTGGAGAAGGAGGCATATAGTAGGTGATAAAACAGTATTGAAAGGTCTTACGGTCTTAATGAAACTTCTGTCCCCTATACCATGGGGGAAACCACTTTGAACTAATTCAGCTTTTTTTAAAAAATAAAAAATAACTGGCATTTATCTTCACATTTCTAAGCAATATACTTATACTTCTATTTCTTGATTTATCAACTTGAAACTATTAACTTCCTATCACGTAGATGATGATTTAGTCTGTTCTTACCACCTCCTACTTTCCCTGTCCCCCAGGATTAAAAAAAAAAATCCTACATAAATCAATAGTCAATGTATTATGATTGTATCGTGCACAAATTATTTATTTATTTATTTAGTGAGGAAGGTAAAGGTCATGTGCCTGGGGGTGGGGGGGGAGGAGGAAGGAGGAGGAAAAAGGCTCTCAGGAGGGGGAGGAAGAGCACTGTCTCTTGTACAAATTTTTATTTTTCCTGGAATTAATAATTTTTAAAATTCTGTTTTTTACATACCTATCTTTAATGTTTTCCCAAGTAGTCCATTCACTCTGGCAAATATTCTCAGGTTTTTTTCTTCCCCACAAGGCTCAAGCATATTAAGTGATTTTTCTTTTCTCTTGGAGATTTCCCTTCAGTAACACTCCACCCTCCACTGCAGTCTGGGTGGGTTACTCTACGGCCTGCACACAGCTGTCACCCTGAGAATCCCCTTTGCTAGCAAACGATTTCTCTTCTGTTGGGTTTCCTTTTCCTGGATCCAGTGATTGCTTTTTGAGTGTATGTAGTATCTTTCTTTTTAAAATTAAATTTATTGGGATGACATTGGTTAACAAGGTTATGCAAGTTTCAATGTATAATTCTATCACATCTCTGTATAGTGCACTGTGGGCATGACATTGTTTCCCTTGGTTTGCTCTCTGCAAAGCTTCTAAGGGAGGAGAGACTCCTCACCTACCGCTACACTTGACTCATGGTTTGCCTGGGTAATTTCGAAGGCATTACTCCATTATCTTCTACTATCCTGTGGTGCTGACAAGTCTTATGGCGCTCTGGTTCTTACTATACTAGATGTAACTCGTTTACCTTTCTGAAAGCTTTTAAGATTGCCTCTTTATTCCTGATGTTCTGAAATATCGGGGATGTACCTTCTTGTGGATAATTTGCTGTGCATGATGCTAGACACTTAGAGGGCTCTTCTAATCTGGAGGCCATGTGTCCTTCAGTTCTGAGAAATTTTCTTGCATTTCTCCTTGGGAAATTTTCTATCTTGCATTTAAAAAAAATTATTCCTGATCTTCTGAATTGATGCCCTATGCCCAGCCCCTTTCTGTTCTATTTTCTATCTTTTTTATTGTTTGTTCCACTTGCTGGAAGATACCCTTGACTTGACTTTTCAACTCTTCCATAAAAATGTTTAATTTTAGCTTTCATATTTTATAATTTCCAAGTGTTCTTTGTGGGTCTCTGTTTACTTTTTCATAGTATTCTATACTTGTTTTATGGATACAAAATCTTCTGTTGCTTTTCCAAGTTTGTTAGTCTTGGTTGGCTTTGTTTTCTTCTGTTCTTGTTCACTTCCACCAGGTTTCTTCTTTTCTGTTTGTTTTGTTCTATATTTTCATGATGGGGACTTCTTTTGTTGTTGTTAATCCTCACCCGCGGATATTCCCTCCATAGAATGGAAAGGAGGAGGAGAGACAAAGAGAGAGAAACATTGATGTGAGAGACACAAATTGATTGGTTGCCTCCTGTGGGCACCCCCAACCCAGGATTGAGCCTGCAATCCAAGTACGTGCCCTGACCATAATTGAACCCAGGACCCTTCAGCTCGAACACCGACTCTCTCTCCACCAAGCCAAACCAGCTAGGGCATGATGAGAACATTCATCAAATGTCTGTTGTTTCTGCTTTAGCCAAATGCCATTTGAATATCTATATGAGTCCTGACCTGAAAAACAAAACAAAAAAAGAAAAGATACTCAATGATGAAGTTGAAAGAGATTTGTACGAATAATATATTTGTGGGAAGATTCCTATGCAAAGTCATTAAACCAACTTTTGAGCCATACAGAAAGATATTTCAGTATCTTAAGAAAGGTAGAGAAACATAGCATCTAAATAAGGAACAAATAACAGGCTGTAACTAACGAAGGGGTCAAGTGGAGTCACAGCTTCAAATCAGACAGAATAATATAGGAGACATTAGCCCAGGACCAGCCCCTTTAAGATGTAGAACTGAATTAAAAGGGCTCATAATGTTTCACTAGGAACTTATGAAAAAATCAAATCCTAAGTCCCAGTAAAAAAAAAAAATCTTTCTGGTTGATATATACCCTTAAATGACTGAGATAAAATAAGAGCCCAGTTTGCTTAGATGGTAAAATTGTTTTATGGCTGTTCTTTGACCTAGAAAGATTAGAATTAAGGTGTGTGTGTGTGTGTGTTTTTAAGTAAATCTGATCCATAATATTAATATTTTTTTGTTCTAAGATTAAAATACATTAGTTTTCTAATGTTTTATAATGAATTACCACAAACATAACGGCTTACAACACACATTTATTATTTCACAGATTCTGAGGATCAGGAGCCAGGCTGGTTCTGCTCCAGCTTCCAAAAGGCTCCCAGTAAAGTGCCGGCTGGCTGCAAGTTCAACTGGAGGCTCGACTGAGGAAAACCCACTTCCAGGCTCATTGGGGTTGTTTACAGAAGTCATTTCCTTGCTGCTGTATGACTGAGGACCCTGGCTTTTCGCTGGCTGTTAGGTGGGGGACCTCTCAGGTTCTAGAGGCACCCACGGTTCCTAGAGGCACCCACAGTTCCTACAGGTGCCCACAGTTCCTACAGGAGTACACAGTTCCCAGAGGCACCCACAGTACCTTGCTATGGGGCTTCTTTGGGATGCTGTAACAAACTACACAGACATTGCTTCCTCACAGTTCCATAGATTGGAAGTCAGAGCTCAGGGTGCCAGCGTGGTCGGAGTTGAGTGAGGGCCCTTTCCCAGGTTGTAGTCATGTCCTCACATTTCAGAAAAAGGGCAAGAGAGCTCTCTGGGGTCCCTTTAAAAGGTACTAATTCCATTCGTGAGGGCTCCACCCCCTCATGACCTAATGGACTCCAAATGTCCCACCTTCTAATCCACATGGGGGGTTTGGATTTCAACTTATGAATTTGGGGTGGGGGACACAAACATTCAGTCCATAGCAGGCTTCGCCAACAGCTGCTTATTTCATCAAGCCCATGGCTCATGTCTTTTGTAACAGAACATCATCACGGGAGTAACATCCCATCATCTTTTCCATGTAACACAGCCTAACCGAGGGAATGACATCACACCACCTTTGTCATATTTCTGAGGTACATTGGTTTAGATTTGAAATTTGAGTTAAGAGGCATAAGAGAGTTTTAATAAGTTTGAAAATTACATTGAAACATTTAAAATAGCTTAACATTTATCATACATATATATTTAATGTGTTACAAATATTAGAATTATTAAAGTACTTGAAAGGGTGTCAGCCAGTCTCCAAAGGTAGCCATAATCAATTCATGCCCGCCCTGTATGTGCATTTTGCGCCTCATAACAAGAAGGGGAGCTTATTTCCTCTCCCTTTAAATCTGGGCTGGCCTTGTAACTACCTCTGACCACAAGAGTGTGGCAGAGTGACATTCTGGGACTTAGACCCAGGCTGGACAAGGACTGGCAACTTTCTACCTCTTAGAAGGCTCTTTATTGGAACCCAGCTGCCAAGCTGTAAGGAAGCACATCATATATGGAATTGCAGAATATATAAAGAGCCCTTAAAACTCAATAAGGAAAAGATAAAAATTAAAATGGGCAAATTTTTGAATAGATAATTCACTAAAAAAGATATACACTAGCCAATGAGCATGTTAAAGGATGCTCAACATCATGTTACTAATTAAGACCACAATGAGAAAGGCATTCCACACTTGCTAAAACAGCTATAATAAAAATGTCAGACAATAACCAGTGTTGGTGAAAATGTAGAAAATGAAACCTTTGTGCATTGCTGAAATGCTAGTAAATGTAAAATGGCATTCGCCACATTGGAAAACAGTATGGCAGGTTCTTAAAAAGTGAAATGTGCAGTAAGCATGTTTTTCCCCCTGACATTTTGACATCCTCAGCTTATAGACCAGGGGTCCTCAAACTTCTTAAACAGGGGGCCAGTTCACTGTCCCTCAGACCGTTGGAGGGCCGGACTATAGTTTAAAAAAAAACTATGAACAAATTCCTATGCACACTGCACATATCTTATTTTGAAGTAAAAAAACAAAACGGGAACAAATACAATATTTGTATTTGCATGTGGCCCGCGGGCCGTAGTTTGAGGACCCCTGTTATAGACCTTAGGGCAGTGATGGCGAACCTATGACACGCGTGTCAGAGATGACACGCGAACTCATCTTTTTGGTTGATTTTTCTTTGTTAACTGGCATTTAAATATATAAAGTAAATATCAAAAATATAAGTCTTTGTTTTACTATGGTTGCAAATATCAAAAAATTTCTATATGTGACACGGCACCAGAGTTAAGTTAGGGTTTTTCAAAATGCTGACACGCCGAGCTCAAAAGGTTCCCCATCACTGGCTTAGGGAATCTGCCTTCCCAGGTCCAGCAACTCCTGAAGAGAGTAAACAACTTTTCCATATGAAAACCAACCCATCTGAAGCATTGCTACCTCCTTTATGGAGCCCTCACATGCAGCGCCGGTACCCTCCTGCTCTAATGACCCCAACGCCAGCTGCCACACAACCAGAGACAGCCCCTCTGCCCCAGAGCCCAGCAAAGTACTTCAACTAGCCAATCCCGAGCCTGCTTACCTGGCCTCTCCTGTTCCCGCCGCAGAAACCGCAGTAAAGGCTTTGCCCACGTTTCCCCTCTCTGCCTCCTGACCAACACGGTGCTGGCCTGTGTGGCCCTGCATGGTGTGACGTGACCCTTCCTCCTGAGAACTGTAACAGACCATCTTCCCAATGGAAGTCACCTCTTCATGAATTTAAAACATCCAACTTTTAAAACAATAAGCTTGCCACATGATCCAACAATTCCACTCCTCTGTATCTACCCAAGTGAGGTGAAACTATTTCCCCATGAAGATTTGTACATGAGCCCAAGCGGTGTGGCTCAGTGGTTGAGCATCGACCTATAAACCAGGAGGTCACAGTTTGATTCCCGGTCAGGGCACATGCCCAGGTTGTGGACTCAGTGCACAGTAGGGGGTGTGCAGGAGGCAGCCAATCAATGATTGTCTCTCGTCATTGATGTTTCTATCTATCTCTCCTTCTCCCTTCCTCTCTGAAATCAATAAAAAAATATTTTTAAAAAAGATTTGTACATGAATGTTCATGGCAGCATTATTAATAATAGTCAAAAAGTGGAAACAACCCAAATGTTTATCAACTGATGAATGGAAACACAAAATGTGTTATCTATCTCTATATCTATATCTATATCTATATCTATATCTATATCTATAGCTATAGCTATAGCTATAGCTATAGCTATATCTCTATCTATCTATCTATCTATCTATCTATCTATCTATCTATCTATCTATCTGGCTAATATGCTAAGTGTCCCTCCTACCGTCCGACCGGTCGCTATGATGTGCACTGATCACCAGGGGGCAGACGCTCAATGCAGGAGCTGCTGAGCTGTAGTGACTTGGTAGTGGCGGTTCTCGGGTGACACACCCGAAACCAAAGAGGAAGGAGCCTGATTCCTCACGGGGCTGCGCGATTCCACTTTTGGCCATGGGTTATGTTGTTGCTGGGACACTATCACCCTGAATCTGGTTTACTGCACACTTGCGTTTGCATTTGACACCCTGTATGACAGCAACGTTGCAGAGTGCCCTCTCGCACTCTGGGACACCTCGAGGGGTGTCGGAGAGCCAGTTTTGGCCCAACTGAGGGAACCCACCTGCCGGAGGGACCCCGCAGATGCCCTTCCAGCCACCATGCCACCCCAGATGTGGCTGGCCAGGGAGGAACCGCGGGAGGTTGGCTCCAGGGTGTGTTCAGCTCATCTTGCCCAGTCCTGCCCTGCCAGCCACCTTTTAATTAATTTCCTTTCAATGTGCACAAACCCGTGCACAGGGTCACTAGTAATCATATAATGGAATACATATTCAGAAGTAAACGAGGTTTGAACCACTGATAGACGCTAAAACATGAACAAACTTAAAAATAATTATGCTGAGTGAAAAAAGCCAGGCATGAAAGATCACATACAGTATGATTCCTTTTATAGAAATGCACAGAAAAAACATTGTATATATATATTTTTAAAAGTATGTTCATGATTGTCTGGGGAAGAGACAGGAACAGACTTTTTTTTCTTTAAAAGAAGGAAGACCTGGAGGGTAGATAAAGGGTGAGTCACTGGTAGGATCTGCCACCGCTGCCTGACTGGTTTTACTGTTGCTGACCCTGCCTTCTCCCCGTGACTGCCAGAGCCCTCATTCTAAACTCAGATGGTGTTACTCTCTTGCTCAGTACCTCAGTGGTCACCCATGGTCATCCATGGCTTTCAGGACAGAAATCCAACACCTGACTCAGCACCAGGGCCCTTCAGGCACTGGGCCCACCTCTTTCTCACTGCATCTGCCTCCCCTCTCTGTCCTGTACCCCCCACTGCTCCTGCCACCCCTTCAGGTCCCTGAATCAGCGATGCTGCTACAAACCCACACACTCGATGTGTTGTCTTTCCCCTTTCCTTCCAAGCTTAATCTTAGTTTTCGTCAGACTCCAGCGGGTTATAATTTCTTCCCAGAAGCTTTTCTGGGTCCTCTTTTTTCTCCCCTAGTTTCCTTCTAATAGAAATAAACTTCTCACTCTAAATTCTTGTCACTGATTTACTGGGCCATGAGTCCTCAAAGGCAGAGGCCATGTTTCACTCAACTCTCTCTTCTCAGCAGGGTGAATCATCAGTAAATGCGTCCTGAATGAACCAGCCCCACCTGGAATTGTTGCTCCTTTGTAGAGTAGATCAGTGTAGAGAGGGGTCCATGTATTATGTATGAAGAGAGTAATAAATATGTGCTGAACGATCAAAATGAATGATAAAACAGCATCTCAGATTTAAGGTCATTATATGTATTTTTTGCAATTTAATATACCGTATTCCATAACATATATCATTCCATATATTCTCCTTGTGAATATATCTAACAAGAAGAATCAAGTTATAGGAGATTTTGTCAAAAAAGTGAAGGAAGGTGGGGGGTGGAGTGCAGAGGAGTTCAACTCTTCAATGCCTAGCTTTCTGAATTACGGAGCTAATGTCGCTCTCTTCAATATTTTTTTGTCAATCTCAGAAGCCTGTTCTTATGAGGCCAGTGAATGTTTGAAAGCCCTAAAATGAGAATTAATGAAAATCTGATTTGTTGGTACTTAAGCCCAATACTTTTCAGATTTTGGTGTAATTTATGTGTTAGCGACCTCTTGTGGTAAACTCTGTGTACTTGCTCCCTCAGCACCTAAAACACACACACACTCACACACGCTATTTGGGGAATAAGTACTAATGTTAAATGGTAAAAATGTAGAAATATGGATGGCCAATAATTATCTAATTTTAATTTTTAAGTAATTTTAAATACTAAAGATAGTTTTTATTTTAAAAGACATTAATTTAAGACATTTAAAGGATATGTATGTGTTTGTGTGTGTGTGTGTGTGTGTGTGTGTGTGTGCGCGCGCGTATGTTTACTACAAAGTTTTAAAGAGAGTTATACCCAATTTCAGGATGAGAAAAATAGGTATTTCTGTAGGTTTGGTGAGAGTGGACATTGACACAACAATTAGTACAACCACTTTTTGGAGAGAACTTACACGTTAAAGTTGCTTTAAAATGTCCACATTTCCTGACTCAATAATTCTACGTCTAGAAAATCCAACAGAAATAGTTGAAGATAACAGACAAATTTTGCATATTAGGATTTTCATCAAGTTGTATAGCAGAAAAAGGAAATGTGCAAAAATAGGAAAGTTAAATAAATTATACTATTTCCATATAAAGGAATATTACTTAACATTTAAAATTGTGTTTTCAAGTACTATTTATTGACATGGAAGAATGCTTATAATATAATGGTAAGAGTAAAGCAGAGTAATACATATCTATTTATTTATATGCACATAACTATGAAAGACAGATGAAAGTAGGAAAGGAAAAAGAGAAAGAACAAGAAAAAGAGAGAAAGGCTGGAAGGAAATCTACCAATATAGTAACTATTTGAATTATTTCTCTGGAGAAGTGCTATGGCTCATTTTCAGTTTTTCTTCCTAAAGTCTTGTTTATTTACCATAAATGTAGACAATGAACATTATTTTAAAAAATTAAACAAATAATATAGTTATATATTTACTATAAAACATTAGCTTGGACTTTAAATTTTTTACCTAGCCAGAACCCAATATTATATTATATATATATTGTTCTAAAACTAGCCTTCCCATTGTATGTTTGGATATATTTCTATGCTAGTACTTAGACTTATGCATAGGCAGTTAGACAGACATGAGCAGAGCAAGGACGATGGGCCAGGTACGAAGGTCATCAGGGTGGAAAGCCCCGGTGCCTAGCAATGGACAATCAATTGTAGGGTGGGACCTTGCTCCCAGGGTGACTTTTCCTCCCCTAGCATCCCCCTAACCTTTCCTCCCTAGAGATAACATCTAGGCCTCAGTTGTACTTCAGCTCCAGGCCCCATAAACAACAAAACCAGCCATGGTTGATTGTCAGGACCAGCTGCATTAAATAACAACCCCTGCCCTGATGTCGGCCAATCAATCAGTGGAGACCACAACCCTGAAGGACACACCTGGAAATGGACTGAATATTCTATTAAGATCTTCTCCTGGGACCTCCTCTGAAATCTCCGCCCTTAAAACCCTTAGGATGGAAGACCAGTGCGCTCTCCTTCCAGGGAGCACACTCTTGCCTTTCCCTTCCTCTTCTCCTTCCCCCTCCCCAGGCACATTAACCTTTAGCTTCCTCACTCCCAAGCTCCAAAGGGCCCTTCCTTTACCACCATAACTCATTTCCTAAGCCCATTTCTTCTAGGAATTACTTCTTCTACCTCCGTAATTTACCCATTAACTGTTCTCTTACAGTCTGGGTCTTGCTTGAATTCTTTCCTAGCCAGAACCCAAGTACCGAGGTTGCTGAACTCAGGTTTAATCTGACTCCACCGGTCAGACACCTGGTGCTGCTCCCCACCGCCTATAACACTGACAGTTTAAACTCACTCAAACGAATATACATTTTATTTGAAGAAAAAGATCACCATTTTAAATTGAAAATGTATTTGTTGTTATCAGCTCAGATACATCCTTTCAGGGAAATATCTAGTTCCACCGAAGAGGATATGAGATGTTTGATGAGTCAGCCATTTCCTCTGTAATGAGAATCTAAGATTACATCTTAGAAAGCTGTTAGAAAGAATGAGCAGATAAAGACCTGGAGAGCAGGTTGCTTCTGCCTGTAGCTGCCGTGGCTCTGATAAACCCTCAGGCTCCTTGTTTGGGCTCAACTTCTTGAAGCTTCAAGGTTAGAATTCAGCAGTTAAACAAGTTCCTTAAAGGAGAAGGTTGTATAAATCCAATGCAGTATGGTTGCAACTGATATATATATATAGTTATATAGTTTAATATATATATTATTAAATATATATAATTTAATGCATTTTCAGTGGAAAGGAGAAGTAGGAGCTCCTCAAAAATTTTAGGTAGATTTTAAAAATTAAAAACCACACACACGCACACACACACACACACACACACACACACACACACACAGTAAAATATTCAAGCAACACAAAAGTGTTGCCCTCCTACCTCAGAACCTTAGTCCCATGCTCTCTCTCTCCAGGGGAAGTTAGCAGTTATGGACGCATTATTCCAGAAGTATGTTATGTGTATAAAACTAGTGAACATGAACACGCACATATCTGTCCCTCTTTACTAAAACACAAGTGACAGTATACCACGTGTATGCATATTCTTTGGCACCATGTGACTTTCTTAAATCAAACAGTATATCTAGTATTGATGTATATATATGTGTGTGTATATATATATGTGTGTGTGTGTGTACATATATATATATACATATATATACATACATATATATATACACACACACACACACACATATGTATGGTGGGGCAAAAGTAAATTTACAGTTTTTTGTATGGAAAATAATACAATCATTAATAAATAATAATACAAAATAAATTCTTTCCCATACCTCACAACTATAAACCTACTTTTGCCCTCACCCAGTATATGTATTTATACACATACTAGGGGCCCGGTGCACAAATTCATGTGCCTTGAAAGGAATTGTGGGCTGTGAGGCTGTGGTGGGCACAGGGGTGGGTCTCAGCTCATCCTCCACACCCCCATCTGGCTCCTCCCGCTGCAGCACCTGGCCCATCTGCTGGCAGCCCTGCTCCTGCCATTGCTGCTCCCACGTGGTGACAGCGCCAGCCCTGCTTGCAACCGGTGATGGCACAGAGCGAAAGGGGCCAGCGCTGTCAGTGGGTGTGAGCGGCAGCTGCTGCCCCGATTGCCCCTCAGGAGCAGGGGGAGGTGGAGAAGCCCTCAGGGGTGATCAGCGCTGGCAGCTGCCACTCACACTCGCTGACGGCGTCGAGCGATCAGGACTGGCGCTGGGTGCCAGCAGCGGGTGTGAGTGGGGCTGTCGCCGGCAGTGGGTGCGAGCGGCAGCTGCCGGCCCCAATGGCCCCTCAGGAGCAGGGGCAGGTGGAGAAGCCCTGAGGGGCAATCGGGACCAGCAGCCACCACTCGCACCCGCTGACAGTGCAGAGTGATCCGGGCCAGCACCGGGCACTGGCAGCAGGTTGAGCAGCAGCTCTGGTGCCGGCAGTGGGTGCGAACAGGGCCAGTGCCGGCAGCAGGTGCGAGTGCCCAGTGGGACTGCGGTGCACGGGAGCAAAGAATTTTCAGTAACCACCAGAGGCTGGCCCCAATGACAGTGACCGGTTCCCTGCCTTGGTCTGGTGCCCCCGCTCACCTGCTCCATCATCCCACTGTGGCCGATGCCTGCCATGTTCTGTGTGCGCCCCCTGACGGTCAGTGCACATCATAGCGACTGGTTGTTGGGTTGTTTCACTGTTCAGTCTATTTGCATATTAGGGTTTTATATATATAGGTATGTATACATCTGAACATACAGTGTGTATATGTGTAAACATATTTTGAAAAAACATAATGGGACTTCAGTAGAATTTGAAAAGATAAGTTGGAAAATTTGACATTTCTGGCAAATTTATATATATATTAAAAAATACTTCTGCTATAGAATATGTATGAATGCTAAATAAAATACAAACAAATTCTTAATGCATGCTTAACAGGTAAAAGTGAGGGAAATGAAACAAGGGTAGGAATCCTGAGAAACGAGTGAGTGCTGAAGATGGCGGCTCTCCTGAAGGCATCTGCTCATCCCTGTACCACAGGACACCTGTTTTGTTTGGTTTTGTTTTTAATTGTGGTAAAATATATATAACACAAAATGTACCATTTTACAATTTTTAATTTACAACTCAATGGGATTAAGTACATTCACAATGTTATGTAACTATCACCACTATTTCCTAAACTGTAGCACTTAAAACACAAATTGCAACCATTAAGCATTAGGTCCCCATTCCTCCTCCCTGACTCTATGAATTTCTCCATTCTAGCTACCTCATATAAGTGGAATCATACAATCTTTGTCCTTGTGTGTCTGGCTTTTTTCACTTATCAGAATATTAGCATGTATTAGCCATGTATTCATCCATGATGCAGCAAGGTTCATTCATATTGTGGCATGTGCAGAACATCAATCCTTTTTTATGGCGAAGTTACATTCCATTGTATGTGTGCACCACATTTTGTTTATCCGTTCATGTGTTGATAGACATTTTGGTTGTTTCTATGTTTTGGCTTTTGTGAATAATGCTGCTATAAACATTGGCATACAAGTATCTGTTTAAGTCCCTGTTTTCAAATCTTTGGGGTATGTACCTGGGAGTGGAACTGCGGAGTCATATGAAAGGTCTATGTTTAACTTTTGAGGAACTGCCAATTTTTTTTTACTGTAACAGATTACATCCTAACCAGCAGTACACAAGGGTTTCAATTTCTCCATATCTGCTGACATTTGTTACATTCATTTTTGTGTTTTTTAAAATAATAGTCATTGCTTTTCGGCCTTTTAGCTAAGATCAAGTGTAAAAACAATAGCTATCCCAGAGGGTGTAAAGTGATACCTCATTGTGATTTTGATTTGCATTTCCCCCATCATTAATGCTGTTAAGTATCTTATTGGGCATCTGTATATTTTCTTCAGAGAAATTCAAGTCCTTTGCCCATTTTAGATGTGTTTTTTTTTTTTGCTGTTGAATTACAGCTCTTTATGTATTCTATATATTAACCTCTTATAAGATATATGATTTGTATATATTCTTTCCCATTCTGTGGGTTGTCTTTTCACTCTCTGGATAGTATCCTTTGATATACAAAAGTTTTTCATTTTGATGAAGTCTAAATTATCTATTTTTGTTGTTGCCTGTGCTTTTGGCATCATATTCAATAAATCATTGCCAAATCCAATGTCTTGACGATCTTCTCATTTTCTTCTAAGATGTTTATAGTTTTATGTTTTACATTTATGACTTTGATTCATTTTGAGTTAATTTTTGTATGTGGTAGGAGGGTCTACCTTCATTCTTTTGCAGGTGGGTATCCAGTTTTCCTAGCACCATTTGTTGAAAAGAGTGTCCTTTCCTTGTTGAATGGTCTAGGCACCCTTTCCCTTCTTCTCTGGAATGAATAAAAACATATTTACAAAAAAAACCCTCATATTTGTGGAGGAGGAAAGTCCCCCATGAAAATGTTTCATAACAATTTTTAAACAATCACTGTCATAAATAATGTTCTTGCCAATTTAAATGCGAAAGTCCCAGCCTCTCTTCACCACATTCAGCCTTTCCAAGATAATAATCCCAAACTCATTTTATGAGGCCAGCATTATCCTAATTCCAAAACCAGATAAAGATACTACATAGAAAGAAAATTATAGACCAGTATCCCTGATGAACATAGATGCAAAAATCCTCAACAAAATATTAGCAAACTGAATTCAACAATGCATTAAAAAGATCAAACACCATGATCAAGTGGGACTTATTCCTGGGATGCAAGGGTGGTTCAATATCTGCAAATCAATTAATGTAATACGGCACATAAACAAAAAGAGGGATAAAATCATATGATCATATCAATAGGTGCAGAAAAAAACATTTGACAAAACCCAGCACCTATTTGTGATAAAAACTCTCAGCAAAGTGGAAGAGCAGAAAATACCTCAACATAATAAGGGCCTTATATGACAAACCCACAGCTAACATTATACTTAATAAGGAAAAACTAAAGCGTTTCCCTTAAGATCAGGAACAAGACAGGGATTTCCATTCTCGTCACTCTTAATCAACATAGCAATCAGACAAAAAGAAATAAAAGGCATCCAAATTGGAAAGGAAGAAGTAAAACTGACATTTGCAGATGACATGATGATGTATATAGAGAACCCTAAAGATTCCAACAAAAAAACTACTAAATGCATTCAGTAAAGTAGCAAGATATAAAATAAATATTAGAAATCGGTTGCATTTTTATATACCAATAATGAACTATTAGAAAGAGAAACTAAGAAACTAATCCCAGGCCAGTGGGTGTGGCTCAGTGGTTGAGCGTTGACCTATGAACCAGCATTATCCTAAGGTCATGGTTTGATTCCCAGTTGGGGCACAAGCCCAGGTTTCTGCTCAATCCCCAGCAGGAGGCCTGCAGGAGGCAGACAATCAATGATTCTCTCTCATCATTGATGTTTCTCTCTCTCTCTCTGAACTCAATAAAAAAATATTTTAAAAAAGATAATCCCATTTATAATTGCATCAAAAACAACCTACAAATACATTTATTTTATTTTTTATATATATTTTGTTTTATTGCTTAAAGTATTACAAAGAGTATTACATATGTCTCCTTTTCTTTCCCCCTTAAATTTAACCAAGTAAGTAAAAATCTCAGAAAATTATAACACATGGACGAAAGAAAATGAAGATACTAATAAATGGAAGCATGTACCATGTTTATGGATAGGAAGAATTAACATTATTAAAATGTCCATACAACACAAAGCAATCTATAGATTCAATACAATTCCTATCAAAATACCAGTGAGTTTTCCACAGAACTAGAAGAAATAAACCAAAAATTTGTATGAAAACATAATTGACCCCAAATAGCAACAGCAATTTTGAAAAAGAACAAAGAAGGAGGTATCACACCACCTGATATCAAACTATACTACAAGGCCATATAATCAAAAAACACGAAATTGACATAAAAACAGACTCATAGATCAATAGAATAGAATAGAGAGCCCAGAAATAAACCTACACCTATATGATCATTTATCTATAATAAAGAAAGCAAGAACCTACAATGGGGTAAAGACAGTCTATTCAATGGGAAAATTGGACAGATATATGCAAATTACACTAGACCACCTTCTTACACCATATACAAGAATAAATTAAAAAATGGATTAAAGACTCAAATGTTAGACTCAAAATCATAAAAGGCCTAGAAGAAAACATGGACAGTAAAGTTTCACACATTTCTCATAGCAATATTTTTCTGACACATCTCCTTGGGCATGGGAAATAAAAGAAAAAATAAACAAATGGGACTACATCGAACTAAAAAGGTTTTGCATAGCAAGGGAAACCATCAAAAAAATGAAAAAAGAACCTACTGAATGGGAGAAGATATTTGACAATGATACATCTGAGAAGGGGTTAATATCAAAAATTTATGAAGAACTCAGACAATTCAACACCAAAAAAGCAAACAACCCAATAAAAAAAATGGGCAAAAGACCTGAATAGACACATTTCCAAAGAGGACATACAGAAGGCCAATAGATACATGAAAAGATGCTCAACTTCACTAATCATCAGAGAAATGCAATTCAAAACTACAATGAGATACCACCTCACATCTGTCAAAAAAGTTTTCAATAAATCAATAAACAAGTATTAGAGAGGATGTGGAGAAAAGTGAACTTTAGTACACTGTTGGTGGGAATGGAAATGGTGCAGTCATTATGGAAAACAGTGTGGAGATTCCTCAAAAAGTTAAAAATGAAATTACCTTATGACCCAGTGATTCCAATTCTGGGGATTTATCCAAAGAAACCCAAAACACTAATTTGGAAGAATATATACACCCCCATGTTCATTGCAGTATTATTTACTGTAGCCAAGATATGGAAGCAACCCAAGTGTCTATCAATAGACAAATGGATAAAAAAGCAATGGTACATATATACAACGGAATATTACTCAGCCATAAAAAAAGAATGAAATCTTACCATTTGCAACAGGATAGATGGATCTAGGGCAGTGGTTCTCAACCTTGGCTGCACATTAGAATCACCTGGGAATCTTTTTAAAATCCTGATTTCTGGGCCTCATCTTCCGGAAATTCTGTTTCTTTGTTATGGGGTGGGGCCACAACATTAGTAACAAAGAAACAGAATTTCCAGAGGATGAGGCCTAGAAATCAGGATTTTAAAAAGATTCCCAGGTGATTCTAATGTGCAGCCAAGGTTGAGAACCACTGATCTAGAGGGTATTATGCTCAATAAAATAAACCAGACAGAGAAAGACAAATAGCATATGATATCACTTACATGTGGAATCTAAAGAACAAAATAAATGAACTAATAAAATAGAAACAGATTTATAGATTCAGAGAACAAACTCATGGAGACCAGAGAGGAGAGGTATTGGGGATGGGGTAAAAACAAGGTGATGGGATTAAGAAGTACTAATTGTAGTTACAAAATAGGCATGGGATGTAAAGTGCAGCATAGGAAATATAGTAAATAAATATAGTAAATAAATATAGTAAATAAATATAGTAAATAAATATTGGAATAGCTTTGATTGGTACCCGGTGGGCACTTGAATTATTGAAGGGAACACTTTGTAACCTATATGAATGTCCATCCACTGTGTTACACACTTGAAACTAAAACAAAAAAGTGCTGAATACAAACTGTAATGGAAAACTAAAAAAAAGAAAGAAAGAAGAAATATGTCAAAACAACCTAACTTTATACATTAAGGAACTAGAAAAGAACAACTAACTCAATGCTAGCAAAAGGAAGTAAAATATTAGAGACAAACAAAACAGACAAGAGAAAAATCAATGAAACCAAAAGTTAATTCATTGAAAAGCTCAACAAAGTCAACAAATCTTTAGTAAGTGGACTAAGAAAAACAAAAGAAGATACATTACTAAAACCAGATATAAAAGACACATTACAGTAATTCTATGGAAATAAAGAGGATTATAAGACAGTACCATGAACAATTATGCCAACAGATTAGATAACATAGATGAAATGGATAAATTCCTAGAAACACAAAATCTACCTAGACTAAATCATAAAGAAGTAGGAAATCTAAATAGCCTATAATTAGTAAGGAGATTGAATCAGTAATCAAAAATATCCTTACCAAAATAAATAAATTAATTAATTAACTAATTAATTAATAAAATAAATGCCTGTACCTGATGGCTTCACTGGTGAATTCTACCAAAAATTTAAAGAATACCAATTTTTCTCAAACTTTTCAAAAAAATTGAAGAGAGGGAACATTTCTAAACTCAATCTATGAGGTCAGCCTTACCCTGATACAAAGCCAGATAAAGACATTACGAGCAAAGAGGACTACAGACCAATATCTCATAATCATTGATACAAATATTCTGAAAAAAATGCCAGGAAGCAGAATTCAGCAGCACATTAATAGGATTATACACATGTCTAAGACCTTTAGCAACTTCATGAGATAAAGAGAAAGATCTGAGAGATTTCTAAGATACTTGGGGAATTATTTGTTTCCACCTCTAGATGGTGCAAGCTGAAAGTAATTTCTCATTTTCAAGGTTTACCTCTGTGAGATGATTTGTAATACCTTGGGACTTACTTTTTCTGCATAACCATATTTAAGAGATCTCTGAACTTATTATAATTTGCTTAGTTTAAAATTCTTAATACATTTATAGGAGTCCTAATAAATATGGAAGAGATATTTCACTAAATATTCCTAATAATCATTTTCTATCAGATTCAATTGATTAAACTTCTAATGAAAAACAATTATATTAAACAGTCTAATATATATTCTAGAAAATAAATCCCATTCACCATTCCAACAAAAAAAAATAAGATACTTAGGAATAAACTTAACTAAGGAGGTAAAAGACCTGTACTCGGAAAACTACAGAACGTTGAAAAAAGAGATAGAGGAAGATATAAACAAGTGGAAGAATATAGTGTGCTCATGGGTTGGTAGAATCAACATCATTAAAATGTACATACTACCCAAAGAAATTTATAGATTCAATGCAATCCCTATTATAATACCAATGGCATATTTCACAGACCTAGAACAAACACTCCAAAAATTTATATGGAACCCAAAAATACCTCAATAGCCATAGCAATCTTGAGAGAGAAGAGCAACGTTGGAGGAATCACAATGCCAGATATCAAGTTATATCACTACTTGGTTTATAAATTAAGTGTCCATCTTTTTAGAAGTCTGAAGGTTTTTCAAGGGTATGATAAAATGCCTTGGGTTTGAGATTTAATCAATGCCCTTAGAACCATCTGCCAATTCATACATTACCCATCTGAACTTGGTTTTGTTTTATAAAGATGTTAGGTTGCCTGATTTTTCCCTCTTGGTTTTTGAAGTTAAATATATAGGGGGTATTTGTATATAGCTGTGGGTTCCTGGAGGGGCAATGTTTTCATTCAAATGGAGTCTCTGTTAGAAGTATGGCCGATTGGAGGAATAGATATTTTTTGGAAATGGGGTGGCTCAAAAGTGGTAAGACTTTTCTGTTTGCAAGTTATGGAAACCCAGTTTGATTGCTTGAATCAAGAAGAAATTCGTTGATGTGTATATGTAAATGGAGACTGGGGAAAATTAGCCTCAGTGACCCTCAGAACCAGGGACCTGGATGCAGCTGGGACTCCCCCTGGCTTCCCATCTCTGCTTCTCTTTTTGAACCATGATGCCTCACTGTGTCAAGTCAGCTTCTTCCGAGCGACTGAAAAGCTAGCTTCCAGCAGCTCCCATAACCCATAAAAGACTTTGAGGGGAACCCAAGTTTTGCCATCCCAAAATGTGCCTTTGGGGATATTGATTTTTTAAAAATATATTTTTTATTGATTTCATAGAGGAAGGGAGAGGGAGAGAGAAACATCAATGATGAGAGAGAATCCCAGATCGGCTATCTCCTGCATGTCTGCCACTGGGGATTGAGCTCGAAACCTGCAATCCAGGCATGTGCCTTGAACGGGAATGGAACCATGACCTTCCGGTTCATGGACCGATGCTTAACCACTGAGCCACGCCAGGGCCCAGCCCAACCTTTTAATCAAAGTGTAGGTGCCTCTGACAACCAGCCGGCATCCTCCAAGATACACCATTAGCATAAACTCAGGTATGGTGAAGGGGGATTATCATGAATAACAAAATATGCTCCTCTTACCCTTGCCACCCAGGAAGTTATAAGGCTTTTAGAAGCTCTGTGCCAGGAACTGAGGATGAAATATACATACATACATATATATATTTCTTATTATAACATCACAGTTTATAAGTATGTGTGTATGTGTGTGTGTGTGAGAGAGAGAGAGAGAGAGAGAGAGAGAGAGAGAAGGAGAGAGAGAGAGAAGGAGAGAGAGAGAGAAGGAGAGATAGGAGAGAGAGACAGAAAGAAATGGTGTAGAGACTAGCTATAGTTATAAGAAACATTAATCGTGCTCTGTTAACTGTTTTGTTCTGATTAAAGAAGGCATATTCTGATCTGGCTGGGAGTTGTAAGCAGGACCTGAATTAACCTTGGAATGCAGCCCATTCTCATCCAAGGACTGCCTATCATCATGGAAAGATTAGCCCACAATGCCTGTAATCTGTAACCATTATACTCATTTTAATTCCTTTTGCATGCCCATTCTTATTCCTTTTGCCTACTTCCTCATGTAATCTTTGTCTTTCTACCAGCTGGCTTATGGGGGGCGGTGGGCAGAACAGATTTTCGTGTATGACCTGCTGCTCTCTCATACTCCTGGCATTATTGGAATAAACACTCATATATGATTCAACCCTGTCTCTGCTTAATTGGCTTAAGTAGTGACAGGCAGCTTGGACCCATTGGTTGTTTGGTTTCAGGGGAAGTGTGAACAAACAGGGCAACATAGTAGACCCGATGAGCTCCTGGGGCTGCATAGCAGGCCTGGCAAGTTACTGAAAGTAACCACACAGGATGGTCTGGTCATAAATTCCTAACTGGGCAGGTCATGGCCGATAGTCAGATCCCAGGCCTATTGCTTCCTTAGCAAAGGTCAATCTTTACCTTAAGTGAGCTCTGCCCATTGTCCTTATGCAGCAAGGACAGCATATCTTTGAATATCAGAGTAGTTTTCTTTTCCTGCCCCTCAAAGGTACAACCATGGTCATGGGAGCACAAGACCATGAAACTCTTCATTGTTATCGCCTGCATACCATCTCCATGTGCTATAAATGTTAAATGTTAGCTACCCTGTACCCACCAATGTAAGAAATATGGTTCTCCACTTAGTGTTTTATCCAATCCTAGACATTTCTTCACTTTCTCCTGTCTCCCACCACCAATAGAGTCCAGGTAACATTCATTACATCTTCTTTGATTCTAAGTGTATAAAATAGACTGCAAAACTGCCACTCTCAGGAGCATTTTCTCTGTCTGTTGAGATCTTGCTTTCAGGCATGTCCTCAAAACTTCGGTTCATAAATTTTTATAAAGCTTTCTATAGGTTTGGCTTTTTTGTTGTTGTTGTTAACAGGAGGAACTTGTTCCCTTCCTTCTACTCCATCTGAAGAGGTGGCAGGGAGTCTGTGTGAAAGGCAGGGCCCCCTGGAGGCCAGTACCCGGCACTACCTGAAGGGGTCAGGAGGGTTGACGAGCACCTCTCCTGAAGGGACCGCGTGCACACCACCCAGGTGGGGCCAGCAGGAGGGTGGCCTCCTAGGGCGTCCCTCCCCCTTCAACAGTCGTCCTTCCTCTGCTAACAGTGAAGCACTAGAACCCACTCTCGACATTAAGAGAGGGGCTCGGGGCTCCGGAGGGCCTGTCGCCCCAGGGGGCTGCTGGGCTCTGACAGACCCAGTGGTTGCACCTTGTTTCAGTGAAGCCCCACCTATGATCTGAGCTGCTCCGGGCGGCCGCAAACCCCAAGGCTGAACATGAAACTGTCCTCTGTGTGAACCGGGACCACGAGGAGAAGCATCCAGGGCTTTGTTTTTCCCTTTTGTGAAGGGAGAAATGGGGCAAGTTGTTGATAAGCACTGGCGCTGACTTGACACAGGAAATAGGAACCATAGGGAACCATCCCACTCACATTTATGACTGTATGAGGGAAGGCAGACACTGCGAACGCCCTTTCACTGATGTGGACTTGCAGGTGGGAAACTGCAACTCGTGGAAATGCCACTCTGCTTGTCATTCCTACCAGTGAGGCCCGCAGGCTCTGTACACAAAACGTAACGGTACCTCCCTGAACCCTACATCCGAGTGGCTTTCCTGTGTGTACAAATCCACGAGGGAGTAGATGAAACGCAGGATGGTGCTGTGAGAGTTTGCTTCTATTTAAAGAAACAAAACTTTTCTGGGTTTCCTAAAAGTAGACTACAACGCCCAGGACTGATTGTTATTATTGGTTCTGAAGGGTTTCAGAACAGGCCTCCCCAAGCTGTGCCACGTTGGCGTGTGAATTATTTTGAGTTGAAGGCAGTTAAGACTCTGGTGGCGCATGAGAAACTTTCACCTCTCCCTTAAAGAACTTAGATTTGGGGGTTTGCTCTTAATAAGAGTTATTACCAGAAACAAGTTTTTATGACCTAGCTATCGGGCAGGGCACACATCTAATTACTGAATATCTGTTCTTTTTATCGTTCTGCAAATGATCTTTCTCTCCCCTGAGGCCCCAAGAGACCTTACCTCATCCTTAGCGCAGAATGCCATATACACCTCATTTTAAATTTCTGTCTCTGAACCTCATTTATTTATGGGGTCTCGGACTCTCTATTGATTGGATTATTAGTGGAAAGTTTATTTCTCCCCCACAGTTCCATAGCAATTGTCTTCTTTATATTATTTAATATTTTTATTTATTTCAGAGAGGAAGGGAGAGGGAAAGAGAGATAGAAACATCAATGATGAGAGAATCATTGATCAGCTGCCTCCTACATCATCCCTACTGGGGATCGAGCCCACAACACGGGCATGTGCCCTTGACCAGAATCAAACCCAGGACCCTTCAGTCCCCAGGCCAACACTTTACCCACTGAGCCAAACCAGCTAAGGCTACTGTCTTCTTCCCTTGGAGTAAAAGTGTGGACAATGAGAAGGTGAATTTTAAGCCATGATTTGATATTTTCTAGTCAAACCACAACTTTTTTGGCTTGATAACATTGTTGGTGATACGTAAATTCCATCTATAGGTATCAAAGGTTTAGTACACTTCCTCCCACCTGAGCTAACCAATGACATTCCTGCTCAATAACAATGGTGCTTTGTGGCTGGTTCTCATAATCAGATTTTTCCCCAAAAATGATTCCAAGAAAATTTATCTGGCATGTGTCATATAGTCAGGAGCTATTTCCTTATCCATCTTCTTCTGTCATTGTTGTCTTTCGTTTCTGTATATCCTGTTTTGCCTTTCACCGTTTCTCTGTTTCACACACAGTCCCTTCACTTATATTGTTAGGAGGCCTCCAGAGTCATGGCATTTTCTCCATGTTGAGTTTTTTGTTATTGTTTGCTGTTTTTGTTTCCTTCCAGGTCTAGACATTCAACATTATGTGAATCTTAGCTACCAGTGTCTTGAGAATGATGGGTTCATTCCCTAAGAAACTGACACACATAAACTCAAACCACAAGAAATAGCATAATTTATTATTAGTAGCTTTTCTCTTTGAATTGTAATCTTTGGGACTTAAGGCACTGTAGTCCTGCAGGGGTCAGAGCTTATCCTAAATCCTCACTTTCTTTGGTAAAAATGCAAGTAATGTAAAGATAAAGGTGAATTAGCATGCCCCTTTAATGAAGAGGAGGGCTATTTTACTAATTACATTTGTAAATTAATGAACATGATACATCACATAAAAAAGGATAAAAATTATATTATCATTTCAATAGATTCAAGAAAGCATTTGGCAAAATTGAACATCCTTTTATGATAAAAACTCAAACAGAAGGCACATGCCTCAACATAATAAAGGCCACATATGACAATCCTCCAGCTAATATACTCATGGTGAAAAGCTGAAACGTTGTGTCTAAAACCAGGAACAAGACAAGGACACCCACTATCACCACTTCTATTCAATTTACTATTGGAAGTCCCAGCCACAGGAATAAGACAAGAAAAAGAAATAAAAGGTATCCAAGTCAAAAGACAGAAGTAAAACTCTCATTATTTGCAGATAACATGATGCTATATATAGAGAACCCTAACGATTCCACCCCAAACTACTTGAACTAATAAATGAATTGAGTAAAATTTCAGGATACAAAATCAATATACAGAAATTTGTTGCATCTTATTTTATTTATTTATTTTTTAATTTATTGATTTCAGAGAGAGAGGGAGAGAAACATCGATTTATTGTTCCACTTGTTGATGCATTCATTGGTTGCTTCTTGTATGTGCCCTGATCAGAGATCAAACCTGCAACCTTGGCATATCAGGAAGATGAGAAATCTGTTGCATTTTATACACCAATTACAAAAAAACAGACGGAGAAATTAACAATCCCATTTGCAGTTGCATCAGAAGCATAAAATACCTAGAAGTAATTTTAACCAAATAGGTTAAACCTGTACTCTGAAAATTATAAGACACTGAGGAAAGAAATTGAAGAGGATAAAAATAAATGAAAGGAAATAACATGCTAATAGATTGGAAGGATTAATACTGTTAAATATCCTTACTATGCAAAGCAATATACAGATTTAATGCAACCCCTATTCTCCTCAGAACTAGAAATAATCCTAAACTTTATATGGAACCATAAAAGACCCAAATAGCCAAAGCAATCTTGAGAAAGAACAAAGTGTGAGGTATCACTACCCCTGATTTCAACTGGACTACAAAACTATAATAACCAAAACAATATGGTACTGGCATAAAAACAGATATATAAATCAATGGAATAAACAGAGAACCCAGAAACAAACCCTTGCTTATATGATCAATTAATCATGACAAAGGAGGCAAGAATGTACAATGGGGTAAAAACAATCCCTTCAATAAGTGGTGTTGGGAAAATTGGATAGATACATGCAACAAAATGAAAATTAGTTGCTTGGGGTTTTTTAAAAAATGGGCAGAGGACTTGAATAGACATTTTTCCAAAGAGGACACTCAGGTAGCCAACAGACAGGAAAAGATGATCAACACTACTAATAATTAGGAAAATGCAAATCAAAACCAAAATGAGATAACACTTTACATCTGTTGGAATGGCTGTCATAAAAAAGTCAACAAATAACAAGTGCAGGCGAGGATGTAGAGAAAAGGGAACCTAAATGCACTGCTGGTTGGATTGTAAATTGGTGCAGCCACTACGAAAAACAGTATGAAGATTTCTCAAAAAATTAAAAATGGAGCTGCCATAAAACCCAGCAATTCCACTTCTGTGTATTTATCTGGAAAAAAGACACATCACAAAGATATGAAAGCAAATTAGGTGTCCATTGATATATGAATGGATTAAGAAGACATGACATATAGATAATGGAATATTACTCAGCCATAAAAAAAGAATGACATCTTGCCATTTGCTACAACATGGATGGACCTAGGGGGCATTATGCTAAGTGAAATAAGTCAGACAGAGAAAGACAAATACTGTATGATTTTACTTATATGTGGAATCTTAAAAACACACACACGGAAATAAATAAACAAAATACCCATAGATGCAGAGAACAAGCCAATGGTTAACCATGGGTGCAGAGAAAAGAAAAAAAAAGCAAGCAAACAAAGGAGATAGTGCACAGGGATTTTCCTATTTGAGATGGGCTAGTCAGGGGAGGCCTTTGAGATGGTGACATTTGGGCAGAAACTTGAATGAAGGTGGGGGAGATAAAAGTTGAATTAGAATGCTATTAATAGAGAAAGGGGTGTTTTGACAAAAAAAAAAAACAGCTTTCTCCCACCCCATCTCCATTTGATGCTGATCAAAATATATCACTGGCCATTTAGTACAAAAAAATTAAAAAACAAAACACAAATGCAATTTACTGGTACACAGACACATAAAGGAATGGGAAAGAGAAAATTAAAGACTAGAGAAAACAAAACTCTGATTATTTGGATATGGTGGGAACAAATTCTTATTTTCTAACTGAGAATGTATCCTTGTCTGTGCATCTGAGTTCTGGGGTCAAGAAGAAAGTACTCTTTTTAGCAGACCCCTCGTTTTTGCTGCCCAACAGATCGATGTACCTTCTTCCTCCATTTTCAATAGTGTAGGTATCTGTTTCATTGATTGGCTCTCATCAAGTGGGATCTGATTTAACTGACAAACCCTGTCATTCACTACAGGCTCCTGCATTTGAAGGCTTGACTGGGGGAAGGATCCACTTCCAAAGTGGCTCACACACAAGCCTGGCAAGTTAGTGCTGGTTGTTGGCAGGAGTCCTCAGTTCCCCACTGCAAGGACCTCTCCCTCCGGCTCCATGGCTTCCCCGGAGCAAGTGATCTGAGCCTCAGGTTTTGATGCAATGAAAGGAGTTCCTGCTACAGCAATTCTCCTGGCCTATTTCCCACTCACTCTTGCCCATGGGAGGAAAAGGAGTTTCCAGTTGGTGAATTTCGAGTCGGTTTCTTTGGAGTTGTTTTATTTTGGAGCAATCATTTTCCCAGGGTGCAGGCATTCTAATCTGTTTTTGGCCAAGAGTAGAGGGCCAGCTCTCTGGGAAGTCCTTGACTTGTCCAGCTATGCCAGTGACTGGGTGGGTAAGGCCATCTCATTGGGGCGAATTGATAGTAAGCCCACATGGCCGTGGATGTGAAGTCATGATCTCCCATCAGCACTTCCAGTGATATTGTGAGCACCATCGACATGACTATCATATTGCCTACTTCTGAGCGCTGGAGGGGAAGATAGGGCCTCTTTAAGCCTTAAAATTTGCTGGAAAAGAATAAAATTAGAGTATTTCAACCAGTTATTTGATGCACTAAATTGCTTCTATGCTGGCTAAATTTTAACACCCTCAAGGCTTAGGGTGTTACTGTGCTCAATTCTTTTCCTTAGAGCCTCAGGCTTCTTCCAGAGCGGGGTCTCAGTAGGGAAGGCCCAGGGAGTGGGAAAGAGTCATTTTTCTTCATTATTCTTACCCTCAAGTCCTCTCACTTGGTTTGGCAAATGCCTAGTGGATGTAACAATGTGAGAAACACCAACTAATTAAAATTTTTCTTGCAGACTTGTGGACCTCAATCTCTACTTCCTCTAGTAGTAGTAGTAGTAGTAGTAGTAGTAGTAGTAGTAAGACTATTTTTTTAAACATATTTTTATGGGTTTCAGAGAGAGGAAGGGAGAAAGAGAAAGAGATAGAAACATCAATGATGAGAGAGAATCATTGACCAGCTATTTCCTACACTCTCCCTACTGGGGATGGAGCCCGCAACCTGGGCATGTGCCCTGACCAGGAATCAAACCATGATCTCCTGGTTCATGGGTCAACATTCAACCACCGAGCCACACTGGCTGGGCAGCACTTGCTATTTTAGAGCCAACCATTGAACCATAAGCTTTACATGCATTGTTTCTGATCTTTACATCAGTCCTATGATATAGATACTATTTTTGTTTTACAGTTGACAATAGTAAAGTTCAGAGAGATTAAGAAATGTGGTCCAAGTCATACAGAACAAGACTGGACCCCCATCTGTCTGACTCCAAAGCTCATGCTCCTCCTAGTTTGTTATATATCTTTGAGGACCTGCCCTGTCTCAGCTTTTTGGGGTGGGGAGGGCAGTTAAGGAACAGGAGGTTCTTGTTTTCAAGTCTGACTGACTCCTCCAAGGGCAGATGGTTCACAAATAACCTAGAAATTCAGGGCAATGTAGGCTAAGAATTCTACTTGGAGGTTTACCCTTCCACCACCCCCCCCCCCTAAACACCCAACCAAGCTATGAAACTGTTACTGTACTTATCTCAGTGCCAAGCGGCCATCTGTTCAACCAGGAGGTGCCATTATCTTTATGGTTCTTTAAAATGGCCATTGCCTGAGCAATAGAAATTGAATTTGATAATGGAAGATGGGATTCTGGGTCTCGGAGGGACCGTATCTACGTTGCTATTTTGTCTTTCTATGGCAAAAGGAGTTGAAAACAACTCTAACATTGAGAGGGAAAAGCAGCAATTCCCTTAATAGGTGTAGTAGGCAGAATAATGCTTCCCCAAAGACGTCCATGTTCTTCTTCCTGGAACCTGTGAATATGTTACCTTACCAGTGGTCAGCAAACTGCGGCTCGAGAGCCACATGCGGCTCTTTGGCCCCTTGAGTGTGGCTCTTCCACAAAATACCATGTGCGGGCGCGCATGTACAGTGCAATTGAAACTTCGTGGCCCATGCGAATAAGTTGGTATTTTGTGGAAAAGCCACACTCAAGGGGCCAAAGAGCCGCATGTGGCTCGCGAGCCGCAGTTTGCCGACCACTGCGCTTACACGGCAAAGGGAGTTTTCAGATGGGATGAAATTAAGGATGTTGCAGCGAGGAGATTATCCTGGATTATCTGGTGGCCCTATGTCATCACTGGGTCCTTCCCAGGGAAAGAGGGAGGCAGAGGGTCAGAGATTTGACAACAGAAGCAGAGGCTGGAGTGATGGGACTGCTTGCTGGGGGCTAGGAGCCAAGGGCTGTAAGAAGCCTTCAGAAGGTGGAAATAACAAGGCAGCAGATGCTTCTTTAGAGCCCCCGGACGCAACAAAGCTCTGCCGACACCTGCATGTTGGCCCAGTGAGACTCATTTCAGACTTCTGACCTCCAGAACTGTAAGAGAATACATTTGTGTTGCGTGAAGGCACTAAGTTTGCGATAATTTGCTGCAGTAGCAATAGGAAACTAATACAATGGGATACTCTCTACATTTCTCGGCTTAATCATTTATGCAGTTGGCCATTAAGTGTCCTGTCAGAAACTCTGTGCCAACTGGTGACCCAGCCACTTAAACTTTTCTCACACAAGAGGCAGGATGGCACATGACGTCTGGTGTAGCACTTTATTATTGTAAGTCTCTTGGGAAAATGAGCTTAACAAATCCTGTTCCATATTTTTTTTTAAATTACATTTTACTTCCAATATTATTTTGCATTGCTTTCAGGTGTACAGCATAGTGGTTAGACAATCATGTGCTTCACAAAGTGTTTCCCCTGATATTTCCAGGACCCCCCTGGCACCATATAAAGTTATTGCAATATTATTGGCTATAATCCCTATGCTGTACTTTACATCCCGGTGACTATTTCGTAATAATCTTGTCCATACTGATAAGACAAGAAGTCTTTATAGATCAAAACCATTTCGGGGAGACCACCGAGACGCCTGCATATCCTCTTTCTTACTCTGAGGTATAATAAGTACAAACAGTGGCAATGTAACTAACAGATGTCACATGTCCATGTCCTGCTAGTGCTCTTGGAAAACAAAGCACGCCCTATCACCACTGGGACACCTTCTCCCCCCGCTCCTGAGTCAGCTATTACTGACGGAACTCTTCCAATGCTACAGGAACCAAGGTGCAAAAAGTCAATGACTTCTCAGCAGGCTCGGAAGGAAACCGTGCAGCGAAGGCAAGCTCCTCAAAGCTGATGCCGTCTGTAGGTGTGGCCGGTTCATGACCCTGGGTTGGGACACCAGTGGGGCAAAGAGCATCTGAACTCTGCTTTCAGCGGAACACTTTAGAAAGTGCCCTGTTGGTTAAAGGCATCAACCGGCTAAATGCCAGCCAGCAGGATAACGATTTAATGAACCTTCCTACTGGAGCTGGTGGAACCCAAAGCAGTCATTTCCTGGTAGAAACCTAGACCACAAAACAAATCCAATTGATTTCTGCCCACTCCTCCGGAACATTCTCTGTGAAAGTCGGAAAGAGCCAACCGGTGCTAGCTGGTTAAACCGGGATCCTCAGGAGGGCTGCAATTTGCCAGCACTTCTGGGGGCCAGGTCCCCCTCAATCCTTGTGGCTCTGGTGCAGGTGTCAGGCCACTTCCAGACTCTTGCTCCCCTCTGTGCTCTGGGCTGTCTCCTCCATGAACACCAGTGGAGGTGCTTCCATTCATTCATTAAAGGCTGCATTTCATTTCTCTTAATGGGTGTTTATGCAACTCCCGACATTACGGCAAAGTCCCAAAGAAGGCATTCCTGCTTCAAGCACTGAAAGTGATTTGCTAATGCTTGTCAGAATTTCAGAATTTCACATCAAATTAGTCAATCAAGTCACCAGAAGAAGATATTAGAGAGATTTTGGCGTTTCCATTTTACTGACAGGACTGGATCTGCTTTCCTTTCGACATATTCTCTGAGCCCCTCCAATGTGCTGGCATGCTTTGAGGAAGCGAACTATCCTAATGTGGCTGTGTGCAATGGGGACCCTAGAGCTGTACCTCAGTAGTTTCCCAGATTGTGCACTGTTCGGGATTATTTGCATTTCTAATATTTCATCGGTAGAAAGATTGCAAAATGAACTTTAATGAAAACTGAACTCTGGGTAGGCATTCTGCCAGATGTCTTATTTAATCTACAGAATAACTGCGTTTGGGTCTTCTGATAACCAGATGCTGGTTTATCAGGGAGTAACATCTGTGAACCATAAAAAAAAGGGGGGGGGCGGCGGGAATGGACTGGCAGGGAGAGAGGCCCAGGCCATAGCACAGAGCCGATAACTTCTAGGCCAACCCAGCGGGGGTGGGTGTGGGCGGGCTCAGGAGACTTTGGACAGACACGGCCAGGCTCTAGTGCTCTGCTGTGTTTGGTCACTGGCTGAGCTCTACACAGGGGGAGCCTGGCCTTATCTCAAATGATGTGGTAGGTCCCTGGAGCTGGAGGTCGCCATCTCTCTGTGCCCTTCATGGCTGAGGAGCAAGTCCTTTCTTGAAGGGGGTCTGAGCGGCACCTCCTAAGTGGCACAACTCTCCGAGGGAGGCACTGCTGTTCCGAGTAGGGAGGCGACATTTACCTCTATCCTCTAGAGCAGTGGTTCTCAACCTTCTGGCCCTTTAAATACAGTTCCTCATGTTGTGACCCAACCATAAAATTATTTTCATTGCTACTTCATAACTGTCATGTTGCTACTGTTATGAATCGTAATGTAAATATCTGATACGCAGGATGGTCTTAGGCGACCCCTGTGAAAGGGTCGTTCGACCGCCAAAGGGGTCGAAACCCACAGGTTGAGAACTGCTGCTCTAGAGTTTTAAGTGACCGGGAGCCCCCAGAAGGAAATGAAGACCCAGGGAAAGGCTGAAACCTATATATTTTCATATTAGGATGCACAAAGAGGGTAATTGTGGAGAAGTGACTATGTGGGGAGGTTAACATTATTAACAAGGCCCGTTTGTATCCTCTTAGTCACCGCTTGTCCTTGAGGATAAGAATGCTACTTTCCTTCCGTACAGGGAGGGCATTTTCTCGGGGGAGTTTTTATCTCCTGTTTTCAGAAACAAAGGGGGAGATTAGAATGCCCTTCTCGCATCTGCTGTTTTTCAGGTGCCTTTGGCTCAAAATAATCTTAATGACAAAGTGGCCTATTCTGGTTGACATATCCTTCATATGCTTATTTCACAGAAAACTAAAACGTGGAGACTTTAAGTAATTTGGCTAAGATTATATACCTAGTATATAATCCAAAACCTCTCTAACCAGACTAATGGAGATTTGCTGCCTAGGGCTTCTAACAGAGAAGACAAACTAGGTGATAATCAGTACTGGGCACAGAATAGGTGTGTGAAAAACAATAAGTGTGCTTAATTACATCAATTTAAGCATATGTGTTTTAGTAACTAGGGCAATGAAGGTATAGATGCTCCAATGCTGTGTTATTTATTCTAAAAGAAGTCTTCCACTGGCCTTTAGAGTTCTTTAAGTTTTACCACTCACTCTCCTTAAAGATCAGTCCATTATGCTGTAAAAACCTGAGTAGGGCACACAATAAGCTTTGCTTGGTCATTATTATCTCAGCTTAGTTTTCAAAACATTTTCTGTAAAATTCATTTACGCTTGGCTTCCCTTTTGTGCAGGATTCATTTATTCATTCAACAGGTATCTATTGAGTACCCTCAGGCAGTGTCCAAGACCCTTGTGACAGTAGAAACTAAAATTAACAGAAATTTCTGCCTTCCCGGATCTTACCTTCCCGTGTGGAAGACAGACAATGAACACAACAAAAAAGTAAATTAGAATGAATTGTGCCAAAAAGGAAAAAGACAAAAATAAGAAAGGGGGATAGCAAATGTTATATAGCAGGGTCAGAGGAGGTGAATTATATGACATTTTAGGTAGGATGGCCAAGGAGGTCTCATTGAGAAGCTGAGTTTTAAGTGAAGACCTTAAGGAAGTAAGGAGTGAGCCATGTAACTATTTGGGGGAAGGGAATAGGTAGAGAGAACCACATGTGCAAAGGCCCTGTTGTAAGACAATGACTTACATGTTCAAGGAACAGAAAGGTGGCAAGTAGAGCTGAAATGGAGAGGAGGTGGAGAGGAAGAGGGAGTAGAGTAGGATATAAGTTCAGAGAGTTAACAGTCGTGCTAAATATGGTCTTGTAGGTCATGGTCAGTACTTTGGCTTCTATTCTAAATGAGGTGGGAGCCAATGGAAGATTCTGAGTGCAGGAGTGACATCATCTGATCTTTAGGTCAGTGGCTTTAATAGGATCTCTGGCTGTGGGGTGAAGAAGTAGCCCCTGAAAGCTTGAGAACTAGAGGAGAGAAAAATACACTGAGATGAGGCACAGCAAAGAGCACTATGGTGCTGTGTGCCTAGCCACAGAGAGGAGCCGCGCCAAAGAGGGAGGGATTCTAACAAAAAGTGGCGAATCCTATCTATTTTAAAATTCTACATGGGGAGATCTCCATTCATATTCTACTTCCGTTACCAAATTTAGTTTATTATTTAGTTTATTAATATTTCAGTTGACAAATTCTAATGTTGGCAAAGATGGGTGTAAGATGGTTTTGGTTGGCTGGTTCTGAGCAGACTCCATGAACTGCCTTGGCAAACAAGAACTTCAAACGGTTAGAAGGTAACATGAGTGTGCTCAACATGAAAGGGAGTGAATGAGAAAACACCTGAAAGATCATGCTTCCTCTGGCTGGTGTGCCTGCACCTTGCAGCCTTGACTAAAAACGGCCTTCCCTCTCTGAAAGGATTACTTGCATTGTCCTATTCTTTTCCTTCCTACGTCGATATTCTTGCTTCCCGAGGAGGTCTCCAAGGCAGGGTCAGAAATGATAGAAAGCAGGTATGTTTGCAGGCTGGCAATTTAATCTGCTCTAAATAATACCCCAGAGGTTGTAGTTCATGCCTTTATTTTGACAGAGGCCCTGCGTAAATGTCACTTCCTCAAACTATAAAGAAATACACATATAATAATCAACTGTTATCTACAACTGAAATGAGTAAAGTCCACATAGCTTGGAACCAATTAAAAAACATTACTGCTAATCTCTAACCAAGAATCAGGAAATTAGTCTAGATCAGACAAAGAATAAATGCAAACACAATATATTACATTTGAAACTGAACAACTTTGCTGAATTATGAATCCCAGAGAAGACAGAAATGATGTTACCTAAATATAAAACTTATGAGCTGTAGTTTCCTACCATTCTTGATGACTGACACTAGCAAACTGATAAAAAAAAAACCCCACATATTTACATAAATATTCTAAGAGAATTGAAAGACAAGAGAGTAGATGAAAAGGATGGTAAAGGAAACAACTACTACAAACAGTGATATTATTCAAAGGCTGTTGATTGGGTTCTATTTGCAAAATTCATTTTGAATTAACAACAGTAAGTAAAAAATGAACAAGACTCTGAGAATTTACTAGCATTTTTAAAATCTCCAGCAGCTTATCTTCTAATTAAAGATAGCAATGATCATCTTAACTACTTGCACTTTTTTTATACAAATAACATACAGGTATTACAAAATAAAGTTTTTCAAAAAATTACTTGTAATGTCACCGCCCAGGGAGAATCTGTTAGCATTTTGGGGTATTCTTTTCAGAGCGTTTCCTATATAGTCATAGCCTTTGGGACAGAGAGAAAAAAAATGAAGCAGCAGAAATAAAAGAAAATATCGAGGTGGTTTGAGAATGGTTCAAGGATTTTTTTAGAGATATATATAAATAATTGACAAGCTAAATTGTTTTCAGATAATTGATAGCTGTAAAAAACTTGCAGAAAAAAATAGTAAAACTTAGAGGACAATGAAAGCATCACAGAGAACAGGTGGGGGGGTGAATGGTTCACATGTGAACGTGACCAGTGCTTTTCATGACATGCGTGGTGATCCATTTGCAAGTCACAAAAGCAATTAAGTGGTCGTGGCCAGTATTTAAAAGGAGGAGGAAGAAAATAGAATAAAACTGGAGGCATCACAATGCAGCTTTGAAATGTTTTATCTCATGTGTATGTGTGTATACACTCTGAGTTGCCATGAATGATGCACTTCCTATTCTGAGTTGAGGTAAAAAATGTTTACATGTCACAGTATTAGGCTGAAACCTTATAGAACAAAGAGCAAGTGGAGAAGGGATTCCACCTCCAGATGATAATCCTCTCCAGTCCAAAGGGAAATAAGAAAGGAGAAAATCATTGGATCCAATCAGAACCTTATGTTCTGACGCCAAACTGATGGGGCCCAGCTAATGGAGATGGATTGACCTGCTGACCTGCTGGATGCACCATTAATACTTTAGAGGCTCCTCACATGAAAGAACTGCACTCGTGGATGCGTCGGATGCTTCGCTCCCTGCTCCTGTAGCAGTTGAAAGATTATGCTTCCTCTGGCTGGTGTGCCTACACCTTGCAGCCTTGACTAAAAACTCCCTTAGGTTTAAGGGGTTGAATGCGCCACTCCTGGAGCCAGTGGTTCTCAGTTAAATGAAATCATAGCAAGATCTGCAATGCTGGAGAGGGAGAAGACTGTCCCCAGTTGGAACATAACCGAGTGTGTTATCAAAATGCACAGGGAGCAAGTACAATGTGCTGTCTGGGTGAGCGGTAGAAGCACTGCCATCAAAGACAAAGAAGGGCAGGGGTCAGGGTATGAGTCATTGAGTCCTGGAGACCTTGGGCTATTAGCTGTAGTCAAATGTCAGCCCTGCTAATTGCTACTCATTGATGACCCAGGCCTCGGCCATGGGTCAGCCGTCCTTCTGCCTTAAGGATCATTTGGTGGGCATGTTGAGAGGACTGAGAGCCTGGGTCCATGTGAGAGGAACAAATGGCAGAGTTCACACATACATTGTGAAATTCAGCACTGCATTACAGGGGAGCTCAATATAATTTTTATTTTAAGTTATGCATTAAGAAAGAGAAAATACAAAGTCATTGTCTTCATAATTTTTCCTCTTCATGTGAGAGGACAGGAAGGAAAAATGAGCCTCAAAAAGATGATGTGGTATATTTATATATACAATGGAATATTATTTAGCAATAAAACATAATAAAATCTTGGATGGACCTAGAGGGTACTATGCTAAGTGAAATAAATCAGACAGAAAAAGAGAAATACTGTATGATTTCACTTCTATGTTGGAATCTAAAAAAAAATCAAAACAAATGAACAAACAAAGCAGAAACAGACTAATAGATACAGAGGAAAAACTGATGGTTGCCAGAGGGGATGGGGTATGTGATGGGTAAAAAATGTGAAGGATTAAGAAGTAAAAACATCCAGTTACAAAAATAAATAAGTCACGGAAATATAATGTACATCACAGAAAACATAGTCAAAAATATTGTAATAAATTTGTATGGTGACAGATGCTTACTAGACATATCATGGTGATCACATCATCTATCATAATAAAAGCATTCTATGCTAATTAGACCAGACAGTCAAATGACCTTCTGGACATCATTCTGGATGTCCTTCTGGATGAAGCTGCAGCGGCAGGGGCAAGGCAGAGGTGGTTAGGGGTGATCAGGCAGGCAGGCAGTGGTTAGGGGCAATTAGGCAGGCAGGCAGGTGAGCAGTTAGGAGCCAGCGGTCCCGGATTGCGAGAGGGATGTCCGACTGCCAGTTTAGGCAGTTGAACATCCCCCAATGTTCAACAAACCGACAGCTGAACATCCCCTAAGGGGTCCCAGATTGAGAGAGGGTGCAGGCCAGGCTGAGGGGCCCTGCCCCCATGCATGTATTTTGTGCACTGGGCCTCTAGAATGATATATATATAAATGTAGAATCATGATGTTGTACACCTGAAACTAATATAACATTGTATGTCAACTATGTTTTAATAAAAAATTTTTTTTAAGTGCTTGCATGTGCTATTAGCCCTACAAGGGATATGAAAGAATAGAAAGTGCATCTGACTGGAGAGATCACACATGATTTCCAACATCTACAGAACAAATCATGGCAATATAGACCTTAGTTGTGGCTCTTGTCCATGCACATCTTCTTTCTATTGGTTGATGGTTGCCACAGGGAAGCTAAGACAGCTGCCTCTCCCTCCCCAGAGGCTCTGTTCTCAACTACCTGTGTAGGGACCCAGGTCTTAGTCCTCCACTGTTCCTTCACATCTGGCATCTGGGAGTAATCTGGCATTGCAGAAGCGTCCCGTGCCTATATCAAAGGCACTCAAGAGAATCAGGGTATGCAGAGGTGAGGGAATCCTAAATGTAAATGATTCACTCAAGTCCTTTACAGATTGTCTTTCTTTCCCTTTCTTTCTCTCTCTCTCTCTCTCTCTCTCTCTCTCTCTCTCTCTCTCTCTCTCTCACATTTACACCACCTGAACTCCTTCCTCAGAAGCACTGCCGGAAAATGGACAGACATCTGCTGCGCTCTAATTCTGGTTGGATCCCTACTTGGTACTTACTGGTTAGGCCAGGGTGGGGAACCTTTTTTCTGCCAAGGGCCATTTGGATATTTATAACATCATTCTCAGGCCATACAAAACTATCAACTTAAAAATTACTAGTAGCCTGCTATATTTGGTCAAACATTTAATTAACTTGGTAGGGCCAGACCAAATGATTTCGTGGGCCTTATAGGGCCCACGGGCCAGACATTCCCCACCCCTGGGTTAGAGCATTTGAAAGATCAGGGGAAAATCCTAAACCAGACAGAACTGAGATGCTTATAAGACCCCTCTTGCTTGGTCTTAGAATGACAGAGACATTTATTAAGTCAATATTGGTTGAGTCCCTATGGTGTTGCAAGGCTTTGCATGTAGAGAACATAAACTTCTTCTGTTTCAATGATGATTTTTGTTGTATGATAATTAAACCCCACACTGTAAGGCAATATTTCTTCTCTCCCTCTTCTTGATGAAATGGTTTATGCTTGGCTTCATGCGAGCTCCTTATCGAAAGCTGGGCTGACAGGCTTCAGGGGAATGTAAGTAACCACCCCATTGCTCCATCTCCCACTTATCACACTGATATGAGAACTCAGATCTAGGAACCCTGGGGCTCTCAGCCCCTGTGAAGGTAAGTGCTGGGTCCTCAGCGAACAGTGCTGGCAGCTAAATTGCACACACAGCATGTCGCCTGCAAGAGCTCCTGAGTGCGCTGACAACACTCTAGTCTTATGATGCCTCTATTCTGCAAAAGGATCATTGCCAAGGTCAGATGACTGGCCTTGTTATCACTCAACAACTCAGCGGCTACCCCAGAAATAGACTTCTGCCCACTACTCCCGACTGCCCTGCAGGAGCATAAAACACTGCAGACCCCTGGGGCAGGGAAAGAGGTCACCCATGGAGTCCTTGCCCCTGATAAGATATGAAAGCTCACCTGGCCCCTGGGGTCAAAATGGTCCTTGCAACTTGGGGTATGCCATCCTCCTCCTCAAACCCATCTCAGCTCCAAAAGTGACCCAAGAAGGCAGTGCCTGCTGAGCAACGTTTGCTCTGTCCCAGAGCAGAGTGGTGTTCCAGGAGAGTAATCTAAACCGAGGGTGGGGCTGGGCCCCCACGGCATGCACTCAGGCTGCAGGAAGAAGGTGACAGATGCTGGCCCACTCGCTGAATGATCCACAGAGCAATAGCGCTGGCCTCAGAAGATGGCCGCCCAGGTGTTGGCTGGCGTGGAGGTACAAAGCAGCGGAGTGGGATAGAGGCTAAGATGCTGCAGTGAGACTCCCTGAGTTCAAATCCCAGCTCTCCAGCTTCTATCACTTATTACCTGTGGGACATTGAGAAATTTGCTTCATTGCTTTCTGCCTCAGTTTCTTCATCTGCAAAATGTGGATGATAATAGCACCTACCTCATAGGGGCCATTGTTAGGATTAAATGAGCTGAGATGGGTGATGTACTTAGTACCTTGCATGTAATGAGTATCATTAACTGTTTACTTTCAGGCATTTACTCAAAGGGCTATTAGAGGACCATTAAAAATCATGGTTATAAACAGTGATTGCTGGTAAATGTTTAACAAACCACTCTATGGGGACAAACCTGGAATTTGTAATGTTTGCTGATTACCATGGTTTAAATATTCCCACCATGGCTGATTTTAAGAACAAAGAGTTAGGAAGAAGTGCTGATAGCTCTCAAGAACCTGCACATCTTGGGTTATGAAGCCCAGGTAATAACATGAAAGATGCTATGATATAGGTATTATGTGAAAAATAAGAATGAAATTAGAAATACAAATGAGTACTAACTATGTAAAAATCAAGTGTGTACAAAGAAAAAGATGTCACGAAATGCAATAAATACTGACGGCGTTAAGAGTGGTGGGAATGTAATTAATTTCTTTTACATATTTTTTGTTCTCCTTAAAGTGTTTATGTTATTTTTATAGTGGAAATTTTAAAGTAGAACTAATTAAACACATACACACACACACACACACACACACACACACACACAACCTTTCTGTTATGGAAAACACAAAACATACACAATAGTATAACTTATCAATAATTATCAATGGTTTGCCCATCTTTTTTCATTTTAATTGAATAAAATTTCTTTCACTCCATTTATCCCAAAGGTCATGCCATTTTACCCCGAATATGACAATATAATACATAGGACATTAAAAAAAAACCCCACAGAAACACCACACCATTATCATGTCTATTATGTTTAATATCATCTAATATTCAGTCCATATCAGATTTCCCCAGTTGGGAAAGATGTCTTTAATAGCTTCCTTGAATCAAGGTTCAGACACAGAATTGGATTGTTATTCTTTTAAATGTCTTTTATTCCATAACCACTATCCTATCTCTTTCGTGTCAGCAATTCATTGACGAAGCTGATAATCTGTCCTGTAAAATGTCCTACATTCTAGATTTGGCTGACTGCTCCCTTATGGTTACCTGTAGTTCCCGTATATCCCGTAAACTGCTGGTTAGATCCAGGGTGATTCAGATAAGAACCGTCATGGGTGGTGCCTGGGTTTCCTATTGCATCAGGTTAGTGATGCTAAGATTGATCTGTTTAGAAGTGTAACATTTAAAAACAAAAATTAAATAGGAGAAAATAACTGGAAGAATGCACCTAGGCAGAAGATAAAGAAGTACAGGGTCTTTATTAGTCAAGAGAAGGTGCACTGCTGTTTATGTGTCAAAATTCGTGCACAGAAGGGAGCTATGGGCCCTTGACCCCATGGTTCTCAGCCGGCTACTCTTCTGCAGTGGCACAGCCCCTCTGATTGAGTTTGGTGGCTCCTGTATCATCGAAAGGAAATATGTTCTTACAAAACTTGGGAAGTTGTGACAATTTTAATCAGGCTTGGTGAATATTTTGCAAAAATAATTCTCTGGTTTGAGTCCAACCCACAGTAAACTGATTTCAGCAAATCATTAGACAAGGTCTATCCTAAACTCCTTTAGCTCCATTGAGTGTTCCTTGCTCATGATAATAACCTAGAACGGCCTCCCTACCCAGGCTCCCACCTCCAATTCATCCTTCATGCCGTGGCTACCAGACTTCTAAAGTGCAAATCAGACCAGTTCCCTGTCCTGGATAGACTTTTCCACGCCTTTCTGTGGCCTGCTGGAAAAACTTAAAACTCTTTAATTTGTTACCTAAGTTCCTTTATAATCTAGCCTGTGCCCACCTCCCTGCCTTCTTACTCATACTTGCTTTTCTTTTCTCCGTATGTCATGACTCCATCGAGTGCTCCGAGTACACTCAACCCCATGTTATTCTTCGGATACTATGCTCCTTTGAAGCTCTGGGTCTTGGAGGTGATCACACCCTTTCCTTTTGTCTGCTTGGCAGTTTTCCACCATCCCTGAGACTCCTGTGCCTGGAAATTGCAGTAGTCCCTTGTAGATTTTCCATCTTTATTGTTTTCAAATTTTCTTCCGGGTTGTTTTCTTTCATGATAACTAAATAGAATAACCCTCTTGGTGGAAGCAGCTGTGCATGACTTCACGCCCATTCCTGCCACCAGCTCAAGCTGCTTCCGTCCCGTGACTTCCTGCCTCTTTGGATGGAGTCACTACACAGGGGGCTTAAACACCAGAAGATCACCTTTTCCCTTCAATCTTGGTAGCAAGACTTTGACCAAATCTGAAATTACGGGTTGTATGTGAACGTTGTTGGGATACACACTGCTGCCTAGAGTTCATATCAGTGCCCATGCACTAAGCTTGAGGACCTATGGTAGAGGCTAGGACTGTGGCTAGACTCCAGCTCTGACCCTACTTCCAGGCATATTTCCACTCCCGTGAGTGTCCACCACCCCTTGGCCACTACCCCTCGAGGGCATCCACAGCAGAGGGCTGGAACTCGTCAAGAAGGCTCTGCGGCCCAGGTGCCCAGGTAGCAACATGGCGAAGCGGGCACCGCCATCGTTCTCCAGTCAAAGGATATTTATTACATAAAGGAGAACACAGATAAGTGGCTGGAGTGATACACTTGAAGAGTTAAAAGTAATTCATTGATTTGAATAATTAATTCATTAATTGATAATGCAGAAAATGTGTTGATTATCCACTTGTTAGAATCATTTTCAGAATAGCAGAGAATCATTTAAGGAAATGAAACTAAGGCAGGAACATTTAAAGAAGAATTGTAAGAGCTGTCCTGGGAGATTTAGCCCAGAGGAGGAAGGAAGACCTGCCTATTTGGGGACTAGCACAAAGAGAGCCTTTAGCAAAGGGAAATTTAGAAGAAGCGTTGATTTCCCCTTCGTTTCCCTTAGGCAGACCTGGAAAGTATTACAGTTTTGTGTGCAAAGTGGACTGAGCCTTGAGAAGACACAAAACACAACACCAGCATCTGGTGACCATACTCGGCAGGTCAGAAAACGGCTGTGGATGTCAGCTGAAGGGCCAATGTGGCTGCTTCAGATGATAAAACTCTCACCGTCCCTGGCCCCTCTGATTTGATCTCTGATTCCCTAGCCTGAGAAGAGCCTCCCAGGATGGAGGGCTGTGAATCATCTGGCTGCACAGCTTCCTGTCTACCCTCTTCCCAGTTCATTGATTGGCCTGAGTGCTTAGCCTGACATTCCCACTGAGACAACTGTGTAAGGGCTGCTCTTTACTCTCCTGCTCTTTCAGACACAAACGCACTTGCTCAGTTCTAAAAGATGAGCTCCTCCCGACCGGCATGGCTCAGTGGTTGATCATCAACCTACGAACTAGGAGATCATGGTCTGATTCCCAGTCAGGGCACAGGCCCGGGTTGCGGGCTCGATCCCCAGTAGGGGTGTGCAGGAGGCAGCCAGTCAATGATTCTCTCTCATCATTGATGTTTCTCTCTCTCTCTCCTTCTCCCTTCCTCTCTGAAATCAATAAAAAATAAATAAAAGATGAGCTCCAAGAGTCATAACATTAATCTACTCCAGCGATTTTTAACCTTTTTCACTTCATGGCACACATGAACTAATTACCAAAATTCTGTCCCACACCGATAAATATATTTTTTGTTGATCTGACCAAAAAAAAAGTATAATTTTGATTCATTCACACTGGACAGTTACTGTTGTGTTGCTGTTGTCATTTTTTTTATTTGACAATCTAAGGGAAAAGAGGTCAGTGTCCCTGACTAAATAATGAGCTATTGCATGTTTTCAAAATTCTTGCAGCACACCCGTTGAAAATCACTGATCTAGTCTATTGATCGTGATTTTCTGATTACCTTTTCTGAGAAGACATGTTACTGTGTTGCAAGGTGTGGAAGCTGCTGATCATTGTAGGAAACAGAAATTGCAATAAGATATCTGCCCAGCCCTAGCCGGTTTGGCTCAGTGGATAGAGCGTCAGCCCTCGGACCGAAGGGTCCCAGATTTGATCCCGGTCAACGGTATGTACCTTGGTTGTGGGCACATCCCCAGGGGAGGTGTGCAGGAGGCAGCTGATCAATGTTTCTCTCTCATCAATGTTTCTAGCTCTCTATCCCTCTCCCTTTCTCTCTGTAAAAAAATCAATAAAATATATTTTTAAAAAAAGATATCCGCCCAGAGTGAGGTACCATGTTGTGGGGAGCAGTGTCTCCTAGGTGCCTGCCACCACTTCCCCAGCCTTCCTGCCCTCGGTGGCCTGCCCATTTCGGGTTTGGGCTACTACCAAATGTGCATTGCTTACTGCATCACGCCTGAAGCACTTAAAGAAGTGACAAGGCAGGGGAGAGGAAGAGAGGTGGGATTGCTCACTCATGGTCTCCACCAGCATCCTCCAAATCTTCCTGGAACAAAAATTCAATTTCTATAAATACTTGTTTCTTGCTATGTAAATGTGGCTTCAAATAAATCCCTCAACACCTCTTCCAACCATAAGGCTGCCCCTAAATACTTTCTGGAACGAAATCCTGAATCAGGTGGCAAACTGACATAGCATTCTTCCCCAAGAGAAGTCTTATGAACCAGCATGGTATGTTGGCATCAATGTATATACCAATATCTGTTTTTTTCCTATTGTAGGCATATACTAGTAAAAGACTGCATTTCCCAGTCTCCTTGCAGTTGGACAGGGCAGAGTTACTAGTTGTGCTGACCAATGTAATGACTAACTTCATTTCCAGGCTGAGATAGTGAAATGCCCAGACTCTTGTTCCAGTGAGGCAATTGTGGAGAAAGCCTTATGCTGAGATGGAAGGCCCACAAAACTGAAGCAGCCTGGATAACTCAGTTACCACGCAGAGGACAACTGCGCTAGAGAGGTACCTGGGCCCACAAAGGACTTTGCATGAGAGAGAAATAAACTTTTGTTATGTTCAGCCTCTAAGATTTTGGGGGTTGTTTGTTACTGCAGCATAACTTAGCCCATCCTTACGAATATAAGAAGTAATGTTCCACAGAGCGACTTAATTTTCTTTTGATCCCATCCTTCTTCTCTTTTAGTCAAATACCATCTTCCAAGCTACACCTCTCTCTTCCTGTTCTGTCCAGCCCAAGCCCAATGCCTCTCCCAGGCCTTTCTTCCACAGTCAAACCATGCTTAGACCCTGTTCAGTGTAGAGTTCATGCTTAACCACTCAAACCTGAGGACACTGCAGACCCAAGAACAGTGGTTCTCAACCTTGGCTGCACATTAGAATCACCTGGGAATCTTTTTAAAATCCTGATTTCTGGGCCTCATCCTCCGGAAATTCTGTTTCTTTGTTATGGGGTGGGGCCACCACATTAGTAACAAAGAAACAGAATTTCCGGAGGATGAGGCTCCTCAGAAATCAGGATTTTAAAAAGATTCCCAGGTGATTCTAATGTGCAGCCAAGTTTGAGAACCACTGCCCAAGAAGCTTTCTCTGCCACATTAGCCTAAACAGGAAATTCTGATGAAGATTTACATGAAACAAAAAATTTTAAGCCCCATGGAGAATTAGTTTTGTGGACGAAAGGGGCCACATGCTGACCTGACAAGCTCAGAGGAGGCCTGAATGGCAGTCTTGCAAACTCAAAGACCTAAAGTAACCACAAAGGATGGTCTGAAATTTAACTTTAACTAAAAGCAGTTATGGTGGGT
>NW_005871048.1:38993864-39016681 GCF_000147115.1 Myotis lucifugus | reverse complement strand
TTGCATCTATGATAACATCCTTGAAATGTCTGGGTGTTCACATAAAAACATTCAAACCTGTAAAGAATTTTTGTGAGTTTATTTATTTGAGCCAAATTGTCGACATATGCCGGGAAGCAGAACCTCAACGGATTGAGATAATGCTATCACCAATGGATTTCATGTCACCCACCTACGTCCCTTCCTTTGATTGCAATGTATAAAAATAGATGAGAAACTGCCTTTCTCAGGAGCACTATCCCAATCCGTTGAGATACTGCTTCCTGGCAACTGTCGACAGTTTGGCTCAAATAAACTCACAAAAATTCTTTACAGGTTTGAATGTTTTTACATTAACAGTTTTATTCTCAAGAGAAGAGGGAATTTTTGACTCTCTTCACTGAATAGGTATCTGTACCTGGCTCGATTGTGAAGTAGGTCAAGTCTATTTTTACTAGGAGAAGATAAGAACTACTCTCCCCTTTTCCCTGACACCTAAAAGTCAATCTTAGGGCTAAAAATGTTGGTGTAAAACGCATAGTTGCCTTTTCTTTTTCTGCAAAGTTAACATCTAAGTGCCCAGAGGCTCTGCTACTGAGCCAAACTTGTCCTGCCAAGCATTTGCACAGCGATGGCCAAATAAAATGTCTCCTTGGCCTAGAAGCCAGGCCTGCTCTATCAGGCTGTCCGAAACTTCCACTCCCAGGCCACCACTGCTGGGAAGAATGCTAGGAACTAGCGGGATCTTCATTCTCTCTAATTACCTCTGAGCTGAGCCCAACAAGATAAGCAAAACAATGGATCCTTAGATGTGCTTTCAGAAACCTAACAAGGTGACTTTTGAAGTTAGTGAAGTAGCTGTTCCTTGGATGCTATGTCCACTTGTTATTTTAACTTAATTAGAAGGAAATAACAGAAAACCTCCTTGGCTAAATATGTTAGAGCTTCAAAGACCGCCCTGAGGTGGAAAGTAGCCCTTAGAAAGCACCAGAATGTTTCCCCCCCACCCTTGCCCTGGGTACACAAGTGTCTTTAACAGCTATAGAGAGGTTGGAAAGCAGCTAATGTCAGAAAAGCCTCTGTGGATTGTGTGCAGGCAAAGAGGTGCCAGGGCAGACACAAAGCTGACCTTACCTTCTATAGGAAACGTGCCTGAGAGGCATACCCTATCAGTTACCTATCCAGTATCCTATGTCCCATTCCCTTCCCTTCTTCAAACCTTTTGGGGTAGCAATGTTTGGTGCTAAATCCTACCTAAATATAAGCCAATCATGAAATACTGTTTCCTGCTTTCTCAGACTCACTTGCAGAAAAGAATGGCCTCATTATGGCCAATGAGAGATAGGGGGACGTTTGCTAGGGGAACTTTAGGGAAAAGATTTTGCATTTGTAATGAAATGGACAAACATGGCTGGGATTAAATTCTGCATTAAATGTAAAGATAACGCTTAGTGACATAGTAGCCATTTTGTGATCATTAGGCCCCATGAGGGAAAGTTTCAAGAGAAAGATTAAGATGCTAGGGACACCCTCCCTCACCCCCGGACTTCTGGCCATATGGAGTAACAGGGACCAGATTTATCCTTTAACTTGAATGAACATCATAAAATAAGAAAAAATATATGAAATGACAGATATCACGACACTAGAACATCAGGTAATGAAAAATAGTGATATATAAGAGGCTTGGAAAAAAAAAAAAAAAGCGAGTCCTATGATGACTCCAGATTACTTCCTGGACAGAGTTCCCGGGCTGTGAAGCAGGGAGGGGAATCCAGGCAGAGCCCAGCACTCTCTGAGTTGAGGTGATAGAGCCAAGTGTCTGAGGAGACCACACAGCTAGAGTTTGTAGAACGGATCACCACAGGAGAGAGAGCTACACACACAGAGAAATTCAGAGATCTGCAGAGGTCCTCCTTGAGTTTCAGCCAAGTACCGGTCAGCACATGCATTTATGAAAATTACTTAGGGCCAAGAAAAGGACATTAGAAAGTACGTACTTTGAACTGAATTAAAAAAAAAAATTACAACATATTAAATGTTATGGGATGCCACGAAGGCAATACGTAGGGGGAAAATCATAGCACTAAACATCTATATTAACAAAGATGAGAGATCTTTGGTATAAGCTTTCATCTTAAAAAACTAGAAAAAGAGCCAATGAAACCCAAAGTAAACAGAAGAAAGGAAATAATAATAAACACCTAAGCAGAACTCAATGAAATAGAAAACAGAAAAAAAAATAGAGAAGATCAATGAAACCAAAAGCCAGCTCTTTGAGAAAAACAAGATAATTGATAAATCCTATTAGGGAGAAAAAGAAAGAAGACACATTATTAAAACCAGGAATAATAGAAGTAATATCACTATGGATTCTAAGATAATAATGGAATATTATTAATACTTTTATACAATAAATTTGATAGCTTAGATGAAATAAAAAATTATTTCAAAGACACAAATTGCCAAAGCTCACTAAAAAAAAAAAGTAGGTAACCCTTGTAGCTCTTTGTCTATTGAAGAAATTAATTTGAAGTTAAACATGTCCCAATAAATAAAACTTCAGTCCAGATAGCTTTACTCACAAATTCTACCCAATATTTAAGAAAGAAATAATTCCAATCCTACAGAAATGCTTCCCCCAAAATGTGAAGATGAGGAAAATCCTTCCTAACTCATTCTCTACGGCCATCATTATCCTGAGACAAAAGCCAGACCAAGACATTGCGAGGAAAGAGAACTATAGCACATGATCCCTCCCAAATATAGGTGCTAAAATCTAAACAGATAATAGACATGAGATTGGCTTAATATTTGAAAAATCTATCAAGGTAATTCACTATGTAAACAAACTAAAAACAAAACAACTGTATATAATCATCTCAATAAATGCAGAAAAAAACACTTAACAAAATTCACCATCTCGTCCTCATAAACTCCCAGCAAACTAGGAATAGAAGGACTTTTCCTTAACTTGATAAAAGTCATTTATAAGAATGTGCAGCTAACATCATAATGATGAAAGACTGAGTGCTTTCCTCGTAAGATCAGGAACAAGACGAGGATGACCATTCTCAACACCTCTATTCAATATTGCTTCTAAAGTTCCAGCCAGTGAAATCAGGGAACAAACAAACAAACAAATATAAAAAGCATCCAGATTGGAAAGAAATAAATTAAAATGTCCATTCACTGACAATATGATCTGTAGAAAGTCCAGTGAAATCTATAAAAAAGCTATTTAAGTAATAAGTGAGTTTGGCAAGGTTGCAGAAGACATGCACAACATATAAAAAATCAATTGTATTTCTATATACTAGCAATGTGCAATCAGATATTTAACAATTTAAAAACAATACCAATTACAATAACATAAAATATATGAAATATTTAAGGATAAATCTAACAAAAATGTTCAACATCTATATACTGCAAACATTATTGAAAGAAAAATTAAGAGACGTGAAATAAATGGACAGAAACTGTGTTCATGGGTCTGAAGACTCGATTCAATATAGTTGCAACACCATTCCTCCCCAATCTATAGATTTGATGAATCTCAACTAAAACCCCAGAAGGCTCGTAATGCCACTCACCACCCCCAAATAGCCAACCGTCTTTGAAAAAAAAATTATAGGATTTATATTACCCAATTTCAAATCTCATAAAGTTACAATAATCAAGACCGAGTGACACAAAGCTAGACAAATAGATAAATGGAACAGATGGGAAGACCAGAAATAAACCCATACATATATTGACAACTTATTTTTCACAAAATTACCAAAGGAATTTAGCAGAGATAGTCTTTTCAACAAATGATATTTGAACAACTGAATATCCATATACAAAAAAAAGTGGTTTATACTTGACACCATATACAAAATTTAACTCAAAATGGGTCATAGACCTAAATGTAAAATCTAAAACATTTTTTAAATCCTCACAGAGGATATATTTTTATTGATTTGAGAGAGAAGAAAGGAAAGAGCAAGAGAGAGGAACATCAATGTGAGAGAGAAACATCAATCAGTTGCCTCACACACGCACCCTGACTGGGGATCAAACCCCCAACCCTTCGGTTCACGGAACAATGTTCCAACCAGCTGAGCCACTGGCCAGCCTTTAACAAATTTTTTTAAAGCTTCTAGAAGAAAATGTAAGAAACCTTTGAGACTTTAGGCTACACCAGATTTCTTAGACACAATACTAAAAGCATAACCCGTCAAATAACTGACAAGTTGAATTTTATCAAAATAAAAAACATCTGCTGTTTGAAAGACACAGTCAAGAGAATGAGTAGACAAGCCACCTACTGTTAGAAAATATTTGCAGACAATGTATCTGATCAGGCATTTCCAGGATACATAAAGAATTGCCTAAACTTGATAATGGGGAAACAAACAACCCAGTAAAGCAATGGACAAAATTTTGGACAGACACTTCACCAAGAAAATGTATGTAAATAAGCACATAAAGAAAAATCATCAGGAAGCACAAATTAAAACAATATGATAACACTATAGACCTATTAGAACAGTGATGGCGAACCTATGACACGCGTGTCAGAGGTGACACGCGAACTCATTTTTTTGGTTGATTTTTCTTTGTTAAATGGCATTTAAACATATAAAATAAATATCAAACATATAAGTCTTTGTTTTACTATGGTTGCAAATATCAAAAAATTTCTATATGTGACACAGCACCAGAGTTAAGTTAGGGTTTTTCAAAATGCTGACACGCCGAGCTCAAAAGGTTCGCCATCACTGTATTAGAACGACTAAAGGGAAAAAATGACATACCAACTGTTGACAGGAATGCAGAAAAACTGGAACGCTCCGATGCTGCTGGTGGGAATGCAAAACGGTGCAACCATGTTGGAAACAGTTTGGCAGTTTCCTTAAAAAAAAAACCAAAAAAACACACCCTTTTATCTACCATATGCTCAAGCTATTCCATCCCCACAATATGTACCAAAGAGAAAAGGAAATATATGTCCATACAAATGTTTGGAAATATATGTCCAAACATTTTACACACAAATGTTTATAGCAACTTTAGTCATAATAGTAACCAACTGGAAACAACCCAAATGCCCTTCAATATGTGGATGGGTAGGGTAACCTGTGAGACAGCCATACAGTGGAATGCTACTTAGTAATAAAAGGGAATAAACTATTGACACATGCCACATCATGGGTGAATCTCAAAATAATTATACTGAGTGAAAAAAGTGAGACAAAATGAGTATATACTACTGATTCTATTTGTACAAAAACCTGGCAAATGCGAACTATAGTGACAGGAAGCAGGTCAGTGGTTGCCTGAGGAGCGTGGAGAGAGACGGGAGGGAGGGATTGCAAAGGGGAATGAGAGAGCCTTTGAGGGTGATGGACATGTTCACTGTCTTGAGGGTTGTGATGGTTTCACCGGTATGTACAAATGTCAAAATTCATCACGCGGTACACTTTAATTATGTGAAGTTTATTTGGTGTCCATTATACCTCTATAAATCTGTAAAAAATAAAAAGTGCTCTCTCTCACATTTGTGGACGAAAGGGGCCACATGCTGACCTGACAAGCTCAGGGGAGGCCTGCATGGCGGTCTTGCAAACTCAGAGACCTAAAGTAACCACAAAGGATGGTCTGAAATTAAACTTTAACTGAAAGCAGTTATGGTGGGTAGTCACCTCCTAGGCTGGTATCTTCACTGACAGGTCAACCTTTACCTTAACTGAGCCTATCTGTCTTTTAGCATCTATAACATACCCTTGAAATGTCTGGGTAACTTCTGACTTCCCTTTATCTGGAGGCTTTGGGGCACAACCAGGTGTGCTGGGTCCCAGGACAGATACCACCAATTCCTTCATCATCATGTTAATTGTTCCTGCACCCACCTAAGTATGTGTCCATCATTTTACTTTTTATCCAATCCCAGGGGTTTCCCTGCTTTGCTTTATCCCTCCTCCTTAATCTATCACCAATGAATTTCATGTAACCCACCTACGGCCCTTTCCTTTGATTGCAATGTATAAATACAGATGTAACCCGCCATTCTCCGGAGCATTATCTCAATTCGTTGAGGTTCTGCTTCCCGGCATATGTCGACAGTTTGGCTCAAATAAACTCACAAAAATTCTTTACAGGTTTCAATGGTTTTTTACGTTAACACATTGTTGAACCACTTAACCAGTGGGCTAGCTTTTTATCGTCAAATACTTGATTATGGGGAAAAAATCTAATAATTAACCACAGGAAGTTATTTTCCCCCATATTTGCAGCTGGAAACAAAATTTCCTGCTACCTCTATCCAATGCCTTGGCTTACACAATAAAATCACAGAGAATTTAAGCCTGAGGGGACCTTGTGGATTAGCTGTTCAAAAGCTCCTCCACCGACCTACCACTTCCTCCTTCTTCTTCTTAACAGATAAGGAAACAAACCCAGACAAGTGGAGGGATCCCCAGTCTGTGAGGAGACACAGCACAGGACCCACAGTGAGTGACTCCAGAGCAAGGCTCCTCCCAGAGTGGCTACTGCACTCTGCCATTTCAATGTTCAATGTCAAATATTTCCTTAAACCAACCAAGAGAAACCATGCAGAGTGGAATTTTATGCTTACAAGGGTAATTACCGAGAGGAGCAATTGCATGTTTTATAAATGAGGCAACAGAGCCTTGTAGTGCAGGAGAGAAAGGTGATATTTTCCCCTGGAGTCACAAAGTAAACATTAAACACTGGTCTCGGGCCGAGCACAGGAAAGCGATACCTCCTGCCCTAAATAATTCTCCAACACGGACTCACTTCCAGGAGTCAGCCTCCGCCTCTGTCCACTGCTCCTGCCAGCGCACGTGCCTGGCATAGCATCAGCCATGTCAGTCCTTAAATTATGACTTAAAACTGAAGGGTAAAAATGCAGTCACTTGTGCTAGCTGACATTTTTTTAAATGGCATGTCTTTTTGTGTGTGGGACAAAACTACATTTATTTTAGGTTGGGCTTAGTCATGAAGAGCTGGAAGTTTATTTTATTCTGTAAAGGTTCATATCTTTGAGCAAAGGCCAAACAATGAAAATTCCACCTGTGGTAAAATGAGAAAATGAATACCTCACCAGGCCGTGGGTGACTGAAGCCCTCGCTGGCCCCCAAGCCTACGTGTCAAACAACAGTGAGGATGCAGCTTCCAACTGGGTGGTGTTTAACTTTATTTTTCTAGAGCGTGGCACCAGCACGTATACCTCACGGAACTTTCAGATGAAGGAGGCCGATGTCTACTATTCTTCCTTTGCAAGGGTCACGGGGGATGTGGGAAAGTCAAAGCAACTTAGGGAAAAGCTACGGATGTGATGAAATTTTGAGAAATGTGAATGAACTATGAGGGAAGATGAAAGGAACTGAAATCGCTCAGCCTCACTGACAAGTTAAAAGGATATTATTTTCCAGCCTTCCTGTCCAGATTCTGCTAGAATCGTTCGTGACATTCATTACCTCACATGGCAGACAGTGGTATTTGCCTCTCCAATAGCCAGTCCAGTTTCTTCCCCACAAGCAGGATCACAGTTTTATTTACGAGGGCCAGTGTGCCCAGCAAAATTCCTTCTCCTCATTCCCTGCGGCAAAGGGTGGCCACTGGCACTCATCTGATGGATGGGCCATAAGCTAAGAGTTTCTGGGAAAGCTTTCCCCCCCGTCTTTCTGCACCCCTCCTCCACACCTTCTTCTCTTCTGTCACGGGGACAGGAGGCCTGGAGGTGCAACAGCCACCTGGAACATAGGTAACAAGTACGAGGAAGACATACCAAGCAGCCAACTACCTTCCTGAAATTCTGCTGTTTCTCAGGCATCTCTGTCACACATGTCCAGAAGGGAACTCAGGATCTTTCCATTTCTACCTTAAGAATATTCTATTGTGGTAAATGGCATAAAAAACTTGGAAGCTATGTCCTCACTCCCAAGTTCCCAACCAAATATTTCCTTACAGACCCCTTGCATTCCCTTTTTTCTTACTGTAGCAAAATACACATGACAAAACTTACCATTTTAATGTGTAAATTTGGTGACAGAACACTCATAATGTGTACAGACATCTCCACTATCTTGTTCTAAAATACTTTTATCACCCCGAAAGAAGGCCTGATGCCTATTAAGTAGTATTTACTGTTCTTCCCTACTCCTGCCTCCCGGTAACCACTATTTGTTGTCTGTCTCTATGAATTTTGTCTGTTCTGGTTACTTCACATAAACAAACTCATACAATATGTGGCTTTTTCTGTCCGGCTTCTTTCTCATAACATGATATTTTCAAGGTTTATCCATGTTGTAGCATGTACTAGTACTTCATTCCCTTTTGTGGCTGGATAATATTCCATTATGTGGATATACCATATTTAGTTTATCTATTGATCAGTTGAGAGATATTTGAGTTGTATCTACCTTTTGCCTATTGGGAATAGTGCTGCTATGAACATTTGTGTACAAGTTTTTGTTTGAACCTTTTTTTAGTGGTGTTTTTTTTGGGGGGTGGGGTGCGGTACTTATGAGTGTGTGGAATTGCTGGGTCATATGGTAGTCTACATTTAACTTATTGAGGAATTGCCCAACATTTTCAACAGCAACTATACAATTTTATATTCCCACCAAAAATTAGAGGGTTTGAATTTCTCTACATCCTCATCACACTTGTGATTTTGTTTTGTTTTAATTATAGCCATCCTCATGAGTGTGAAGTGGTATCTCACTGGTTCTGACTTATGTTTCCCTAGTGACTAATGACATTGAGCCCATTTTCAAGAGCTTGTTCATTTTTATACCTTCTTTGGAGAAATATCTACTCATATACTTTGTCCATTGTTTAACTGATTGGTTTCTTGTTGCTGAGCTGGAATAGTTCTTTATGTGTTCTGGATATTAGACTCTTATATCAGATATATGATTTGCAAATATTTTCTCCCTTCTGTGGGTTATGTTTTTGCTCTCTTGGTAGTGTCCTTCGATGCACAAAATCTTTCATTTTGAGAAAATCCAATTTGTCTATTTTTTTCTTTTGCATATACTTTTGTCATCTTGCATTCATGTTTAATTTGCAGAGCAGAATAATTTAAATACTTATACCTGATTATCACTCCCCTGCTTAACACCTTCAATACTTTCCCATTGCACTTAAAATAAAATCTAAAATCCTCTCCATGGACTACAAGGCTCTGCATAATGTGGCCCCTGTCTTTCTCTTTAGTCTCACTTCCCTCACTTTCTTTGTTCTCAGTTTCTCAAGCATGGCCGGCTCTCATTAATCCCAGGACCTTCTTACACGTCACGGTTCCTGCCTGGAAGGGCCGCCCTCACCTCCTCTGTGTTTAGCTCATTTCGATTCATCCTTTAGGTTAAGTGTCACCTCCTTAGGAGCCTTCCTTAATCCCTGGCCCCGAACTTGTTCCAGCTTGTGAGAGGTGGACTTTTACAAGCTGGATGTTAAACAGCCATTATTAGAAATTAAATTATAAAAACACAATTAAACGCAGTATACGAAAACAAATGTAATTAACACTGACACTCATTACATCCTAATTATTTTATTACATTGCACAATTACCCATGCTCCTGAGGCCATGTGTGAGTACAGCGTACTGGTCTGCTCCTGTGCATCTCGGTGCGGCTCTTGCTCTGCTGACAGAGATGCTATCAGCCGTGGTGGAGCGCTGAGCGAAGGCTGCATGCGGTTTTTTTGAGCAGGTGTTACCATTTACCAGCACACCACCATCCCGTCTCCCATTACCTGCTGGCTCAGCACCCGGCACTTTTCGGTTTGTGTTTCCCATGCTTGTAATCTTTTACTATTTGAAATAGTGTTTAATGTCTGTGTTTCTCACAAGAAAGTGAAGTTTATGAGGGAGGCACTGGGGTACTTGTTGCTCCCTATTGATCTCTGTATTCCCAGCACCCAGCGTAGCTCTTAGCACATGATAAATTCCTAGTAATTTTGTTGCCAGATTGTCAACAAGGCCCAAGAAACAACCTCCAACATTTTAAATATAGATGGATTGATGGCAGGGATTCTAGGAGAGTATGGAATTTTCCATTTCACTGACTGGGCTATCTTGAGGAATTAAATATTGATGATCATTTAATTATGTTCTAAAGTTTACCAGGCTTAAACCTTTCTTTGATGCCTTTTCAATCAAGGGATGGCCAAAGGCGATTTTCACCTTGGCTCTCTGTACAGGCAAACCCGGCATACCGGTTTCCTAATGTGGGTTTGCAGTGCGTAGCTCCGACCTCTGCCCGTCTCCACACAGTGCTCGTTCTCCCCTTGTATTTTCTCACTGGTCTTTCTTTAAGGCCCTCGTTCGTATTTGATTAAGGGCCCACCCTGCTCCAGTATGACCTCGTCTAACTCATATCAACAACGACCCTATTTCCAAACAAGGTCACACTCTGAGGTACTGGGGGTTAGGACCTTAACATGTCTTTTTTGGAGACACAATCCAACCCTTAACATCCTGCACGCATTTCCCGTTTCACACAGTGCATGTCCAGTGCGTTACAACCAACTGGACCCAGCAGGTTGCAGCTGGTCTATGCAGCTTCATGGGATCAGTCTATGGGGCAGGCTCTTTGCTTTCTCTTCCTCCAAAACTTGCCTTCGCTCTCAGAGGAGGGAGTCCCCAGGACTTCAACGTGACCCCAAGCCCAAATACAATCATTATGCTTTTTTGTTTGAGGATTTAAAGAAAACAACCCCAGGATTTAACTGCCAGGGACTGGGAGCCGGCATCAAGGCACACAGGTGCACTTCGCGGCTCTTGGCTGGGATATCTGAGAAGAGGGAGTGATATCTGTACCGACCCCACGGAAGCATGGAAGCGCCGACAGTGATCACAACCCTCAGGACACCACCGTGAGTGACACAGGAGTCGGGGAGAGCGAGGCCCAGCTCTCCCAGAAGGCATTTCTCTACAGAAGCAGATTGTGTTTCTACATCCCTCTGGGGATATTTGCCTTCAGTAAGCATCGATATAGATTTAGTGATTGTAGAGCTAGAAAGATCCACATAAGTTATTTGAAACACTTTTATTTTATAAAACCAGGAGTATGGGCTCCCTCCTGGTTGGGTGCTCAGGCCCCGGCTCTGCCAGCAGCGTGAGGTCCAGGGCTGCAATGACCAGATCTTCCCTCTGTTCAAACTAAAGGTTCAAACCCGAGGCCAAGGGTGGCCCTGGCTGGTGTGGCTCAGTTCGTTGGAGCATGGTCCCGTACACCAAAAGGTCACAGGTTTGATTCCCAGTCAGGGCACATACCCAGGTTGGGGGTTCGATCTCTGGTCACGGTGTATATGGGCGGCAACCAATCAATGTTTCTCTCTCACATTGATGTTTCTCTTTCTCCATCCCCCACCTTCCTCTCTCTCTTAAAATCAATAAAAACATCCTCCGGTGAGGATTTTTTTAAAAAAATCTAAGGGAGGACTATAGAGAGTGGACAAAGGGGCAGAGGACCTCATGATTTCCTTGTTATACTGTACTTCAAAGAGTGTCATTTAGCATGTTATTTAGAATTATGAAGGCAAGTATAAAAAATACAGTGAAAAGATTTGAAGATGATTGTTTCTGGGGAGTGGAAATTCTTCCATCAGGAAGGCGTTGGGGAGGTGACTGATATTTTTTGTTTTAACCCTGTACTTCTATTTGATTTTTTAAAACTTTATTCATGTATTACATGGCCTACAAAGTTTACAAACACCAAACACAACCCTGGTCCACATTCTTCCCTGCTCCCACAAGAGGTAAGAGCGTGACTGCTGTAGGAGGTCAGAGGGGCAGCTCAGGTCCAGAGCACGGCCTGCCAGCCTTGTGGGTCTGGACCTGACATCAAGGGATGCCCACCCCCTGAACACTAGAGCGCCCCGTGTAATATATGAGAGAGACTGTGCCAGAGGTCAGTTATAGTTACCGTGAGAAAGGTAACTGTCAAGGATGATTGGAAACTATGTTAGCAAGCAGGCACCTTGTCTTCTTAATAGAGAAACATACTAGAGGAGACTTATTACGTCGAGAAGTCTCATTACATTCAGAGGGTTGCTTGATAAAGAGGGAATCCAATGACAGGCCTTATACAGGCCTCAGAAATGTTTCAGTGAGACCACGATAGCCGGGTGACTCACCCTGCTCCTTTAATAGCTACCAGAGACCAGCAAGCTCTTTCTGTAAAGGGCAAGATACGCAATGTCCTCAGCTTTGCAGGCCACCTCTGCTGCAATGAGTCAACTCGGCTGTCACAGAGCTGCCTGGGTGGCATGTAAGTGAGCTGCAGAACTTTACCTGGATACCTGCAGACAAGGGCTAAGCCAGCACTGCCTGCCAGACAGGCTGGGAGGCTGACAAGTACCAACTCTCCTGTCTCTAACTTTCTCCATTTCAGTAATTTTTTATAATGTCTTTAAACTCTGAGAGAGAAAAACTGACCTGATGTTAGTCCTAGATGATAGCACCTGCATTAGGTCAATGGAAACATCGTAAAGCCAACAGCTGATCAGCTCCCAAGTCAGCCTGCATGCAAATCATTGGGGGGGGGGGGTGGTATTTTTCATAGAGGCCGTGGGGCACACCAACAAGGAATGTATGTTCTTGGGCCTTTCAGAGAGAGCAGAAATTCCTTTCTTCCTCCCCGAGCCTCTGTGGTTTTGGTCATTATTGTTACATCCTCTTTGTCTTAAATGGTATCCATTTGAGATACAGCATTATAAGCACCCTGTGGGCATGCAGCTTTCCTCTGAAAAGCATTGGCTGTGTTTGTGATCATTGGGAGAAAAAGGCTGCCTGCATCCAGTGTGAACTAGTGTTGAGCTGGAACATACAAAACGTACAACTGATGAACTGCATTCGCAGAGAGGAGCGACCTGGGCTCTGTCTGCAGGGAAAGAGCCCTGCGCACACTGAAGGGTGTCAGGGCCAACACTTGCTAAGATGCTTCCTACACTCAGCCGCGGCCTCAGGAGAGGGCGCGGTGCTATTATTATACCGATTATCAAAGCCATTTTCCTTTTTTTAAAATATATTTTATTGATTTTTTTACAGAGAGGAAGGGAGAGAGATAGAGAGTTAGAAACATCGATGAGAGAGAAACATCGACCAGCTGCCTCCTGCACATCCCCTACTGGGGACGTGCCCGCAACCCAGGTACATGCCCCTGACCGGAATCGAACCCGGGACCTTTCAATCCGCAGGCCGACGCTCTATCCACTGAGCCAAACCGGTTTCGGCACAAAGCCATTTTCCTTATCCCCTCAGAGTCATAGAGTCCAAAACGTAACGTCAGAGAAATGGCACGGGGCCAGGTAATTCAGGAATGGGAATTGCTCACTTTTCCTAATCCCCAGTATTAATTGCACAAACCTTTGCCTGGGATGTTATCCTGGGGTTACCCAGGCTGTGTTTTGAACCAGTGACTCCCTTTTAGGAATTCGTATTCTATTGGCCCAGAGGACTGGCTTCTCACGGCTCTCTGGGCCCAATGGGACTTGTAAACCTGAAGGGATTTAGACCATTCACGTACTCACTAACCAGCCAGGTGCTCTGTGAAAAGAAAATGTGTTTATTTAAGAAATATCTATTTTGTACTCACTGTGTGCTAGACATTGTTCTAAGTGGTAGGAACTTTGTTGTTAAAACAAAATCCATGCCTCACTCTAATGGAATGTAAATCATCTGGGACACAGTGAGGGAACAAACAAAAGAAACAAATAGACAATGAGTCAGGAGGCGATAAGAGCTATTAAGAAAAATAATGTAGAACAAAGGGATAGAGACTTCCAGGTTTGGGAGGGATTGGTATGTTGGTGAGGTGGGATGGCCAGGGAAGCCTTCTTGGAAGCAGTGATATTTGAGCAAAGACTTAACTGTGAGAGAGGAAGCCATGTGGATACAGAGGGAGGAGTGTTGCAGGCAAAGGGAACAGGGACTGCAAAGGCCCGGGCGGGGAAGGGGGCAGGGGGAGGGATGCGGTCAGTCTCAACAGTAGCCATGGGATACAATTTACAAAGGCCACGGAGCGATGACGCGGAAATGCAGGTGCCGTTGGAAGAAGTTACTGCTTACAGTTCCTGAGGACAGTGGGCCAGGTGGGGAAGAAACAGATTTGGTCAGGAAGCAGAAGTGGAGAGAAGGGATGCCCAGCCCAGAGCCATGACAGGTTTCCAAAGGAAAGGGAGGCAGGGCAGAAGAAACAGCTGACTGGCTAGTTTGAATAATATTGGTGGCTGTGGCTACAAAGGTGACCTCTAGTGGCTTGGTACCTGGCCCTGGGCTAGTTTAGGGCAGGGGACATACTGGCTGGGTATGTGAGTAAGATAAGGAGGTGGTTCAGACCATGGGCTGCAGTTCTCAGGGGGAGATGTAAGCAACTTTGAGTGTTAGTTTGGCTCTATGATGAGTAGATGCCAAACAGACAAATACAGACTCTAAAAAAACACAGAACATGATCGTGTAGGGCCTTGCAGATCAGGTTAAAATTCCTAGAGTGCACAAGCTGGGTGTACCCGGGAGTGGCAGGAATCCTTCCACTCACCACAGACGGGTTCACTAACTACAGTGGCTACTGTGACAATCACCAAGGTGAGCACCAACTGCTCATACTCAGTTTTTCAGGTAAGATTCCCACCTATTTCCTGATTTCTTTTAGGCTAATTTGTGCAGCTGGTTACAAGTCTGATCTGATCACTCCTGGTGTTATTTGGTATGTGTTGATTTTTCATTCAAGTCCGATTTTTTGTTTCTGTTCCAAGAAAATAACGGCAGAATTTGTACCGATGGGCTTCCTAGAGCAAGATGGATGATGGCCCAGATGCCAGGGGGTCTGTTCATCTTGATTTGTCATTAAGCATTCATTTCATGGAAGAATGCTTCCTGAGGTTATTGCTCACATACAAGGACAATCTAAGATCCATTCCGTGAACTTACAGATGCTTTTTTAAAAATTGAAGAGGTTATCTCACAGCCTGGCTTTCTGACCGGCTCTGTCTTTTGTGTTCATTTGTTTTCACTGCAATTAAAAACCACAGCAATTATCCAAATATGCAAAAAACTGAACTGGCAAGACTAATGTTTGAATATTGGAAAATAAACATTTTGCTTTCCACTTGCTGTATTCCAGCTTATTTAATCTGCTTAGAGCAATAAGGCAACATAAATTATGTTTTCCAAGAGCTGCCTCAGCTCAGGTGACCAAGAAAAGTCAGTTGTAGATTCAGTCACAGAAAGCTCAGAATTTCATTCATTTGGCAAATAATTAATGGGCCTTTGCACACAAAGAGAGCATAGCACTAAATGAAACAAACTTGGTCCCTGCTCTCATGGAATTTAAGTCTACTGGGGAGACAGACGTCTAAAAAGGAGAAACACCTGCCCTAGTCGGTTTGGCTCAGTGGATAGAGCATCAGCCTGTGGATTGAAGAGTCCCGGGTTCAATTCTGGTCAAGGACACATGTCTGGGTTGCAGGCTTGATACCCAGTAGGGGGGTGTGCAGGAGGCAGCCAATCAATGACTCTCTCTCTCATCATTGTGTTTCTATCTCTCTTTCCTTCTAAACTTCCTCTCTGAAATCATATATATATATATATATATATATATATATATATATATATATATAAAATAAATAAAAAGAAAAATGAAAAACACCTATTACATATATAATTATAAGTTGTGATACATGCCATAAAGGAAAAGTAAGGAGAGGGGAATATGATTTAGACTGTGGAGGAGGTATCTAAGGAGGCCTCTTTGAGGACAGGTTGTTTGACCAGGGACTTAAAAGATAGACAGGAATGTCCAAGTCAGTGGCATAGAATTCCATTTCATTATGCTAAAACATTCTGTAGGTCAGGATTTCAAACCAGGCCTGGTGGCAATGGCCTATTTCCGCTCCACAGTGTTTAGGATCTCAGCTAAGAAAATGTGCATGCATATCTGGGAATAACTCAAACAGCTCGGGCTGGAATCATTTCTAGATTCCTCACGCACATGGCTGGTGCTGTATTGGGCTGAATAGTGGCTCCAAAGAGATGTGTCAAATCCCCAGCACCTGTGAATATGACCGTATTTGCAAAAAGGGTCTTTGTAGATGTGATCAAGTTAAAGATCCTGAGGTGAGATCATCCTGAATTTAGGGAGGGTCCTAACACCAATAACCTGTGTCCTTGTGAGAGAGAGGAGCGTTAGGGAGAGGAGAATCACAGGGACGGTGATGTGAAGATGGATGCAGAGACTGGGGTGTCTACACGCTGGGGAGCACCAAGGATTACTGGCTACCACCAGAAACTAGGAGAGAGGAGTGGAACGGATTCTCCCTCCAAGACCAGAAGGAAGCAGCACTGCCAACCCCTTGATTTCAGACTTCTGGCAGACTTCAGAGCTGCAAGAGGATGAATTTCTGTTGTTTTAAGCCATCAAGTTTGTGGTAATTTATGATGGCAGCCACAGGAAACGAATATAGGCATCTAGGCTGAGAGGACTCAGAGGATGAAGCAGCTCCCTGTGGCCTCCTGATGTGGTTTCAGCTTCTCACAGTGTGGTGACCAAGAGCATGACTGTCAAGAGACCAGCAGAAGCTGTAGAAGACACGTTAAAATCACCTCCATCACAATTAGATTCAAGGAGAAGGAGTATAGACCTCATGTCTCAGTCAGAGGTGTGTCAAAGAGTTTGTGACCAGGTTCTGAAACACCTCAAGGCATTGGCCACTTGTAGCAGGGAGTAGAGTGTTCACAACCTGTACTGTCCGTGCTGGCAGCCACGTGTCCTGTACTACTTAAATGTAAATGCATCTAAGATGAAATAAAATGAGAAATTCGGTTCCTCAGACACAGGAGCTACATTTCAAGCACTCATGTGCTGAACTAGAGAAGAGTGGCATAAAATGAAACTGCTCACACAAGACCTTACTGAATATTTAAAGGAGTTTGTATTTTATTCTAAGTGAGCTAGAACGTGCCTAATATGTTGCTTTGTATTTTGGATATTGATGAGAGGACTGAAAAGAAACAAATTCATTGTGGTTTGTTGGTATATTTGTTAGTAAAAGGTTTGCTATAAGAGACGGAATCCAAAAATAACAAAGGTTTAACCAAATTAGAAATCTATTTCTCTCTCAGTTTACATGAATGCAGGCTGCTATGGTGACTCTACAATAATCAGGAACCCAGGATCTTGGTTGAGGTTTCTACCTTATTATCTAAGATGTCTGCTTTGGTCCAGCTATTGTATCTGCTTTGCAGCTAGTAGAAGGGAGAAAGGGGGAGATGGAGAGCTGTTGCCCCTCACATCCAGGATGACCTCACCTCCAGATCCTTAACTTAATTACGTCTGCAAAAGCAATCTCCAAATAAAGTCATATTCACAGTTATGGGGTGAGGGCTTGGACATCCACTCAATTTAAAGACATGTCTCAGAAAGTTACACATTAAACTTCCACTACATCTTATTGGCCATAACTTTGTCATATGGCCACATCTACCTTGCAAGGGAGGCTGGGAAATATAATCTTTATTCTGGAAGCATGTGCTCAGCTAAAAAGGAGGGTTCTATTACTATGGAGGAAGCCAAGATGAGCTAGCAGGGACAGCAACTATCAATCTCTGTCATTATCATGTGCACTTAAGCATTTCCCACTAGACCCTGAGTTCCTGCAGGAGAGGGGCCAGTCTTATATCTTAGACCCCCAGCACCTAGCATATAATAACTCATCACTGATGATGTGCTGACTTGCATGCTTCCTCAATTGTAAGGTTGTTTTTAATTCCAACACTTTTTTTCCAGAAAGATTTATTTCCTAGAAGCCACACCCTCTCTTCCCCTCCACTTGCTGGGAGCCTGAGGGGACTTTTCTCCAGTCTCCATGCCGAGAATCTGGTGGGGCTCCTGGAGATGAACAAAAGTGTAGGAGCCCCATAGACACTCCGCATCCCCACCCCTGGAACTTCTAATTCTCAAGCTCCTTTACCCTGAGCCGCCAGCAATTTGTCACTTACAGTTGAAGTGTTGCAACCGTACTGGCCCCAGCTGTGGACTCCTGCTCCTGGTAAGGTGATCCTCTGTGTTTGCCCGTCTCTCCGATTCTCAGGGTAACGGTCGCCTTGTGACTTCAGTTCTCTGAGTTGTTGATTTTCAGTTTGTTCAACTTTTTTCTTATTGATGCAGTGATGTAGGAAAGAGATAAATTGATAGGGGGGGACACAAAAGAGAGAGAAAAGGTGAGGAACAGCCAGGAGAGGCAGGAAACACAAGGAGCTCCACCTTCCTACAGCCACCCACTTCCATCCGGCCACCCAATTCCTACTGCCCTTCAGCCTCCACAATGGCGGTTTCAACTTTGATTGTTCATTAGGATCTCCTGGGAGCTTTTGTAACTCCCTGCACCGTCTCCTTAATTAGCAGCACCTGAGGGGGCTCCAACGTGCAATTGCTGTTGAGAACCTGTGATCTGATGGTTGCTACTCAAAGGGTGGCACACGGACTAGCAGCGCTGCACCACCGGGGCTTATTAGAAAGGCAGCTCTCAAGCCCTCGCCCAGATCTACCAGACCTTATTTGCATTTTAATAAGATCCACGTGTGATTTCTATGAGATGATCTTCCTATACCCGCTGGTCCTCATGAAGAAGACAGCTCCCTGGACAGTGTGATGTGAGCCAGGTTTCCTGTTGACCACATGATGACAAGGAGAAGTCCAAAGCAGCCAGCGTAGCTGGTGTGCCTGCTGTGATTTCCCAAGGACAATATATTTGAAATGGAGAGAATTTGATCTTTCAACAGGGGTAGGGGCCCTTTAGTCTGAAACACCAATACTGGATTCATTAACTTCAGGATTCACAAGAGTAAAACACTCTAATTGAATAAATTATCATCTAAGAGTTAGGGTTAACTTAGAGGCTGGGGTTAGAAGCAGGCAAAAGAGACTTAAAGTGGAAAAGCAGATAAAGTACAGGGCCAAGAGGAATGACCACTGCTGGTAAGCGAGTGAGGGGAGGAAGACCAGAGGTCGGCAGTTCAGCGGGGAGGAGGAGCCCACAGTGAAGCTGGTGGACTCACGCAGGAATGCCAAAGTGGGCACTGGAGAGGAAATTCGATGAATAGTCCCAAATACTAACTCCCCCTGAACCACACGGATGCAGTCACTCAACCCTGGCTTACTGTTACATAAGCTCTGGTTGCCACCTTCCCTACAAGATCTCAGTACTTTGTGGAATAAATAACAGGTTTACATCAGGCACTTGACTGCTCACCGGGACAGGTGCATAAAGCACAGGTGAAGTGCAGCGGTAAGAACCTGGGCTGTGGAGCCACATAGCCTGAATTCCGATCTCAGCTCCGCCACTTACTAGCTAGTAACTTTGTGCAAGTCAGCTGACCTCCTTGGAGTCCTTCCTCATCTACAAAATAAGAATGATACTGGCAACCACCTCATAATGTAAATACAGAAAGGATGTGAAGCAAAGAGCACCAAGCCTGGCACAGTGAGATACAGACACATACACATGTACGCACACATATACATGGTATATTATTGAGCATAGTACAAGTGTATGCTGGACAATATACACAGGAGCTGGGGCCTGATTCTCCTGACTCTTTCTGTTTGAGGGTTGTCCACCATTCCATGTTACCTGTCTCGGTTCCTTCAAGAGCACTCAATGAGAGTGAGAACACTTAGAAAGTGATCTTAACCAAATCATTGTGCAGACCTTGTTGGGTCCTGATTTCAAGAAATTGTGGATCCAAAGACATATTAGGTGTGATAATGGCATGGTGGTATGTGAAAAATATTTGACCATTTTGACCTGCAGAAACAGTAATTCCATGTGGCTCAAATATGAACAAAACAGGCACCTGTCCAGCACTTTCTTGCTCACCCAGACCAGAACATAAAGCACAGATAGAGTACAGGGACCAAGTGAAATAATGTGATGTCTGGGATTTTTAAAAAATATATATATTTTTATTGATTTCAGAAAGGAAGGGAGGGGGAGAGAAACATCAATGATGAGAAAGAATCATTGGTCAGCTGCCCCCTGCACACCCGACACTGGGAATCGATCTTGCAACCAGGGCATGTGCCCTGACTGGGAATTGAACTGTGACCTTCTGGTTTATAGGTCAATGCTGGGATCTTCTTTTAAAACTAGAGTCCCAGTGTATGAAATTTGTGCACTGGTAGAGACCCTAATGGCTCCCGGCTGCCAGCCAGGTACTCCCTCCCTTCCCTCAGCTGGCCCTGCCCACTGGTTGAACTCCCTGACAGCCTGGTCAAGGGGACAATTTGCAAACTATGCTTTTATTATATAGGATATTCCTGAGGAACAAAAGGGAGGAGGTATAAACAGATAAAACAAGATCGTCAAAATATTAATAATGGTGAGGCTGGGTGGTGAGAATGTGGGGTTTCATCATACCATCCTCTCTACTTTTGTGTTTGTTCGAAACTTTCCATAATAAAAAAAATTATTTTAAAGTTTTGTTTGATGCTTTTTGACTGTGTGTCAGTATTTATGACTGTGGCAGAAACCCAATTCAATCTTGCTTAAGCCAAAGGAGGAATTTAATTGGGCTGTGTAATTGACCAGAGGGCAGGGTGGAGCTGGGCCCGAGAAAGACTGGATTCACTGCCTGAATACCTTGACATCTTCTGTCCTTCTCTAGTTCTTGGTGCGTTAACTTCCTCAGCTGATACAAACTTGTCCAGATGGTGTGGTAGAGCTGCCCACAGCTAGTAGGCCCATATCCTTGGGCTTTGTAATAAGAGAGGAACAAGCAGTTCTTATCCCAACATGTGCCCACTCCATAGACCAGTCCCTGTGGCTGTGGCTGTGAGGGTCTGTCATTGGCCCACCCCGGTCACCTGACCACATCTGCAGCCGGAAAGGCTGTTTTCTGAAGACTCTGGAGAGGGAGAAGGGCTGAGCAGACAGAAACAATAGCCACCCTTATAAGGTTTCCAGTTATTTGCACTAGCTATTAGATTACAAGCAGTCTTTGATCACAGATCACGACTTTTTCCTTCCCAGTTGTTTGTTTTCTCTCCAGTTTTTACTGTAACGTTTTATAGACCTGGCCCCAAGGCTTGTGCAAAAAATAATTAGCAGTTTCCACCTCTTCCCCCATTTTCCTTCCTTGGAGGCAAATATTTTCAACTCTCTGAACTGGATCTTTTGGTCTTACTTCCACATATATAAATGGCATCCTTATATTGCTATACTTGGTTTTGCAATCTGAGGCATTATCCACTGATTCCCACTATGGGAGATGATCTTGAGGTCTTTCACACACACATCCACACTCCCCACCCCACTTATTTGTCCTTTCTACGCCCCCGCCCAAGTTCCCAATAGTATCATATTGAGAAGATCAATATTTAACATTTACATGCTAGATTTTACATGATAACATTACAGGATTATGACTGTGCAAACACTATCTCCAGCTGAGCCACTGCTCTACAACTTTTTGTTCTCCTTTGAGTTCATAAGTTTTTCCCATTGACATTCAGTCCCTAATTGTCCAATGGTCCAATTTTCCTCTAAAAAGGCACATTCAGATTTATGAGGTCTCTGAAGCTGTCTGACCCACTCTGAACTGGTCGCCACCCCTGCCAGTACCCAGGTCCCATCCTGGGGTGTCCCTTCACCACCACCTTAGGGTCCTCTTTCCTTATTTCCTGCAGAATTGGTATTACTAATGACAATTAGCGAAACTACCTATAAAGCTGGATTAATAATAACCCCGAATAAAAATAACTAGTAGTCATTAAGACTCTATTAAATCATGGGTGAAGTTATTGCAATGAAACTCACCTGTTGCATGTAGCTATTTAAAACAAAATAATTAAAAATACTATTAAAAAATGGGAACTAATACCCTTTAGGCAGATACATTTGTTAAATTTTCTTGGTCCAATTTTTTTTTTCAGTATCCACCCACGGTTGAAGTAAGAACTTGAAAGTATTTATGAGATGACACATAATTCTGTATCTGTTTCACACTGGCATTCCTGTAATGGCTTGAAATAGTGAAGAGTTAGAATGATATGGCTCTCTGATTTATCTTTTCAAACATTTTTTTTAGGACTATCACATTGAAATGCTCATGAAATATTCCATCTGGGTAGAGTCTGTCTCACCAGCATACATTTTTGCTTAATAAAATTAACACATGGATCTCAACTTGAGACTTCACCACTGTAATTTCAGGTTAACTGCACCCCCAAAATACATTTGTTTTTATTACATTTTATAACATAGTTCCAAATAAGGCAGTGATTTGGTAAAAAATAAGTTTGGGGGACTTAAAGTAATGGAAATGCATCAACTTTAGTAATTTTTCAGAAAATAGAGTTAGCCAATAATGTAGAAAGGTATATAAGGCAAGGCATATACAATATTTCTGAACTTCTGATGACAGCATTACACTGTCTGAAGGTATGTAAGCCTGTTGCAATATTTGGTGCTTTTTAAATGCTAACTTGACCTAATGTTTACAATGTTGAAGAAATGATTTTCAGGAAAGATATCCTAACAGTAGTTCTCAAAGTGTGTCCAGAACAGCATTAGCCTAGTCTGGGAACTTATTAGAGATGCAAATTCTCCTCTCCCTTGACTCATCCCACTTCATGAGAAAGCGGGGGGGGGGGGGGGGGGGGGGGGGGGGGGGAAATGTGTTTAAAGGGCCCCCTCCGGCCCCCCCGGGGTTTTTTTGGCGAAAAAAGTTTTGGAAACCCCTTCCCAAAAAAAAATTTTTTAAATTAGGGGTTTTAAAGAATTTTTTTTTGGAACCAAAAATTGAAAAAAAGGAAAGG
>NW_005871048.1:38953861-38993379 GCF_000147115.1 Myotis lucifugus | reverse complement strand
CATATTGTTTGCCCCTGGACGTTTTTGCTCAGGGGGAAAGCATTGTCCCGCAGAAGGGAAGGGTCCCAAAGTCCAATTCCTGTCAAGGCACATGCTGGGTTGCAGGCTCGATCCCCAGTAGGGGGCGTGCCCGAGGCTGCCAATCAATGATTCTCATCAATTCTCTCATCTAACTACAAATTTATCTCTCTCTCCCTCTCCCTTCCTCTCTGAAATCAATAAAAATGTTTAAAAACAAAAAAAAATATTGTTTGATCTGTTAGAGGAATGGCTATAACCTTGCTTTAGGCAAAGTCTTTGCTCACTTTGAGAATCAAAACAGCCATATATCAGAATAAATAAATACAATTTATTTCACATAGGTTGAGGCTGTTGATTTACACCAACCAAGCATCCTATATAATTCTTTGGGTGATTTGCAACATATAGTAAAAACAATCAGTAAAAAAATAAATAAATTAATAATAATAATAATAATAATAATAATAATATAGAAAACAATGCATTCTCTTCAGGATTGTAATCCCACTCTTGAAACGCTTCCTAAGGAATTGAATCAAGGAAATGAGAAGCTTTATGTATAAAGCTGTTCACAGTATCATTATTTATGACAGCCAAGAAGAAAAAGGTAAGTAGCTTAAAATTCAAATATTCTACAATAAAGGAAAGACTGAGTGAATTATAGCCATAAATATCATGTATTAATATGGGGAAGTGGTGCAACTATGTAGGCAGTGGGAAGGGAGATAAGAAGATGCATGTGGATATGGATAAGATTAGAAGAGCAGTCAGAGAATTAGTGTTTTTGTCAGGCTGTTAGAATTGTGAATACAAAGGGTTTCTGTTTAAATTTCCTTTATTGTTCTCTGAGAAACAACAGCCACAACAACGAAAGTAAAATAAACTTACCCCGATTGCTGACCATGGTTTTTCTGATGTCATGTGTCCTCTGCATGATTCAGGCGAGGTGCTCCCAGGAAGGAAGGCGCTGTGGCTGTGTGAAGAGCACCCCTGCCGTCCGGGGAATAGTCTTCCTGTGGGTTTTGCACATCCACGTAAGTTGACCCACTGATCACCTGTCTCTGAAGTGATGCTCCAGCTGTTTGTTATGCATCATCATAGGAATAGTTTTCCAACAATAGGCATGAATTGCAGTCACCTGTTCTCTTGCCAGGGCCATAATCAGTTTCATGAAACTAGAAGCCAGTAGTTCTAGTTTAGATGTAACTTGGTAGATACCAAAGGAAATTTAAAAAAGATGAAACTGATTATCTAGGAGTTAAGCCAAGCCTATGGGTCTTTAATACAATGCTGGAGAGACTTACTCACCCTCCCCACCACTACTAAAAACACCCAAATTCTTCTGTGAGATTACTATGATTTGTATGATTGTCCAGCTTGGCAAGAGCAAGAACTAACCCCTGATGAAGAGTAGGTGTAAATTTCTTATGTTGAAGATTCCTACAATGGGCTTACTCCTTGAGATGGATAATATATGAGTGTGATACACATGCTCCTTGCCAGCTAGGAAGGCTGGTGGTTGTCATTGCTTTAGAAAAAGTGAAAAAGGAAAACAGATGAGGGGGTTTTCAGAGCAAGGGCAGGGGCGTGTGGATGAGCAATGCCAAATATCCCTCGGACCTAGTAGAGCTGGAGAAGGTCATGTTAGAAGGACAGAGGGAAGCTCATCAGGAATTACCTGCCAACCAGGCCTGAGGACACCCGTGGAGCCAGGGTCCTCATGTCCACAGGGCTCTCACCTGGCAGGAGTCTTGATGCAGACAGAAGTCTGGCTTTTCCAGGGATAAAGGGCTCACGCTGCCTTATTAAGAACTTCCACAAAGTAATCCAGCATACACGAATATTTATCTAGATAATTAATCTTAGAGAAACCAACCTGAAAGAGGATGAAGACAGGGAAATCCTGGAAGATCCTTTGAGACTTTGCCAAATTAAACTATTCGTGTTTGTGTGCCTATGTTCTGTATATAGTACACACACTGAGTTTCTTCTACTCCGAAGTGAAACTGACTGTGGTCTTCACGTACTAGGCAAGTGTCAGAAACTGAAAGAGTCTTTGTGGGGAAATAGCACAACCAGAGAAAGACAACACCATAAAATGTTTGGAGAACATTTTATTTTACAATCCTGGAGCATTAACATCTGGTAGCAGCAAACACACAATGCAATGCCGATCTATTTAAAACTCGTGTCATGGGAAATATGTGTTTTGAAAATGGTAACACTCGCACAGTAAGAGACTTAGAGGTCAGCTGATAAAAATGTTTAAAAAAATCAAAACTCTCATTCCCTCATCACCAACAACCACAAAAACAGCTGTAACATTCATCGGGTACATTCATCCACTTTACATTCGCAAAGAAGATTGTCATTTCATCAAATATATATCAAATCATCACATTCTGGAAGGCAAGATAAATCTTCAGGCTTAACTCTACAAATTTAAACATTTATATAAATATTTCACTTAAAACAACCAAAACATTAAGAATAGCAGCAGCATGGGTCTTTATTATAATATTACAGTAGTTTGTTCTGTGATATATATATATATATATATATATATATATATATATATATATATATATAGTAGATCTTTCATTATTAATATTATTTGATACACTTTACAAACCCCAAGTCCTGGTCTCATCACCAAATAACTTAGAGTGTAGATTCAGTAAATACGATGCAAAGAATAATGATAAAGCACGGACTGCAGGACATCCTCCAGACCAGCGGGGATCGCGCAGAAAGGCTGTAGGGAAGGTCAGGCTGGGAGGCGTGTAGGGATTCTGCAGGGTCCCTGAGGCCAGGGCATGTTCTGACCGGCTCCCTGAAGGTTAGATCGTGAATCCTGAGAAAAGTTTCTGTGGAACAAAAGGCACTGCCACCTTTTCATGGTTCCATGTTTCATCTGAACATGGAATTAGGCTGATTAATAACTTGCCCATTTCCCAAGGAACAAGAACTAGAATCATTCCTCCTGAGAGGCAAGACACTGGGCCAGGAGGTCGACATTTGTTTTTCAGTATTTGCATTTATTCTGATGACCCAAGGCATAAAAACCAAGACTGCATCAGGGCCTTGTGTACTTAAGCCTGGATGAAAGGAAAAGTACTTCAATTCATCGTCCCAGTCTAAGCCACGGGACCAACTCACTAATCCTATTGGCTTAGAAAGAAGCCCCACATGGAGTGACTGGAGTTTCTGCATACCTGGATTTGGTTCCAGACGTTGTCCCTGCAATTATGGCTTCTTTTTATATTTCAAACGTTTTTTTTCTGAAAAGGCAAATGGTTAAGTCTAACAATGGTGTTGGATCTATGTTAGCTTTATTGTAGGCTGCTGTTCTCTGACACTTCAATAATTTGTCCCTATATTCAAAACACTTCATAGCTGTATTATTTACAATAGCCAAGATCTGGAAACAGCCCAAGTGCCCATCAGTAGATGAGTGGATAATAAAGCTGTGGTACATTTACACAATGGAATACTATGCAGCTATAAAAAAGGGACACCTACCTTTTGTTACAGCATGGATGGACCTGGAGATTATTATGCTAAGTGAAATAAGCCAGACAAAGGCAAATACCATATGATCTCAATTATATGTTGACTCTAATAAATAAAATAAACCGATGAACAAAATAGAACCAGAGGCATGGATACATGAAACAGACTGACAAGAGTTCAGAGTGGAGGGAATGAGGGAACTGGATGAAAGAAGGTGAAGAGATTAGCCAAAGAACATTTATGGATAGCCCATGGACACGGACAGCAGTGTGGGGAGGGGGCTGGGTGGAGGTAGGCAAAGCCAGGATAGGCAATCCAGTGCTCACTTCAAAGACCAAAGTGACAGCTTGTCACAGTCACTCACACTAACGACCTGATAAGGATGTTCTGCACAACTCAGCTCTACCCAACAGTTACTTATCTTTAAGAACAAGGACTTGGTAATTGTTTTCTGAAGAAGAAAGTAATTTGAAGCAGGCAGGGGGAAGAAAGGAAGAAAAGTGAGTCCAAGGGAGACAATGGTGCCACTTGGCAGTTAGTATCATCAACTTGAAAACAAGCAAAGTTCATTTCACAGACATTTTAAAAAGTAGTTAAATACTTCAAACTTCCAAATAGGCTCACACTGGCATTGATTATTACATCTTTATATAGTCCCTGAGGCTGACACTGAAACATAAGATCACCCAGAAATTTTTACGAGTCCCTTGATTTCCCAAAACATAAAAACCCTGCTCCTATCCCATTTCACCTCCAGCACCACACAGTTACATTACAGTAGATGTATATTTGACTCATTTGGTAGTTGTCTAAGGTGTAGGTTTTACAAAATATCTTTTTTTAATATATTTTTTATTGATTTTTACAGAGAGGAAGGGAGAGAGGGATAGAGAGTTAGAAACATCAATGAGAGAGAAACATTGATCAGCTGCCTCCTGTACACCCCACACTGGGGATGTGCCCGCAACCAAGGTACATGCCCTTGACTGGAATTGAACCTGAGACCTTTCAGTCCGCAGGCCGACGCTCTATCCACTGAGCCAAACCAGTCAGGGCTAAAAAATATCTTTAATCAATATTCTTGCTATATCCTTAGGAAAATTATCTTGCTCTCTCCGGATCTAAGCTAAGAAGACTGCAAGGAACTTTCACAATTTTAAGTTTGGGTTCCACTTGGACAGTTGCTGGAGAAGAAATTTATCTTAATGGCCATAATAATTAATTTTGAAAGCTGTCATATTTCATATAGTCTTTTCAAGAAAATTCAGTGATTCTTGCCCTAACCGGTTTGGCTTAGTAGTCATATAAATCCCTTTGTTCCTCTTCAGATACCACATGTCTCAATCCCCCTACTTACCCCACACACCTCCCCAACATTCAGACACTATAAATGCCACACCCACAGAGTCTCCCGACCCTGAATTGAATGAGTGAGGCACCAAAAGGTAAATTATGCTTTGGCAAGCAGGAAATTGGACGATTTTTTGAGCTCTTCTGAGGTAGTGAAGTCTCTCCTTCTAATATTCTAATGGTTAGAAAAAGTTGAATGAGTTGAATTAAGAGACAAGTGGAATATTGGTCACTGTACTTAAATGCTATTCTGAAATGGGAGGTTTATATGGGTGATCACCACACTCTAAAACTTACTCAGCAGGATCCAGGTTGTTACGTGGCGAACTTAAGATATTAAGGTTGCTGTGTGAGTAGGGAAAGACATTCCCTTGAGAGCATTGTATAAGTCATTAAAACTTGGACTTAATTGCTACACATTTCTAAAAAATTGTCTGGCATACAGTAGGAGATCAATAAATATCTGATGGCTGTTTAAGAACTCTGATTTATCTCAGTGAAATTACAGGCAGAAACAAACAGGCCCAGCTGGTGTGGCTCAGTGGTTGAGAGTTGACCTATGAACCAGGAGGTCGTGATTCCATTCCTGGTCAGGGCACATGCCCGGGTTGCAGGCTCGATCCCCAGTAGGGGGCATGCAGGAGGCAGCCAATCAATGATTCTCTCTCATCACTGATGTTTCTCTCCCTTTCCCTTCCTCTCTGAAATCAATTAAAAAAAAACTTTGTTTTTTTAAAGAAACAAACAAAAGTACTCAACCAACTGCAGGCTAGTTGTCACCAAAGGCCAAGTCACTTTCCCTTGTGCATGGAATTTTAGATCCCTTTCAAACAATTAGAAAGTTAAGCTCATATGGTACTGGATTTGGGATAGTATACAACTCCATATTAACTCCATTTATCAGATGCCTTATTTCCATCATGATTTTATCATGATGAGATTGTGGGATTTTTAATCCATAAATAACTTTTCTGAAGACAAATTGATCCACTCTCTCTGTTGTTCTTCAAGCTTTTCTGCCAAGCATTTAATCAAGACAGGGTCCACCTTAGAATCAAATTTATTAGCAAACCAATGTCCATCTTTGATAAGCCACCTCAATTCTGCTGCTCCATAGATACACACACTTCGGCGGTGAGAACCAGTACAACTGGGATAGAAAAGGCCTTCGTGATAATTCCATTTGACAAGGCGGGTCTTGCTCTGTAGGTCAGACACATCCTCGGCTGACCGAGAAATCTCCCCAGGGATTCCTGGCACCCGAATTAAGGTAGCCCAAAAATGCTCATCAGGCGAGTAGGTGTCTTCAGACCAGGCAAAGAAGTCTTTAACGAGGGAGTTGTTGAAAACATATTTAACAAATGCTCGACTTAAAACAAAGTAAGCACTGCCAACAAATATCTCAATGTTATGAGGGGGTGCCTCTTTGGAGATGTTTGTCCTTACTGGTAGCTTCACATATTCATAAGGCAGCTGTCTGAGCTCATGGTGATAAGTGAATCTTTCCGTTTTACTGTTAGGGGGTTTCACTGTCTCTAACATATTTGCTCCATTGAGTTTCTTCAACTCTGACACTAATTCAAAGTTTGACTTCAAAGGAAAGTCTTGCCCACACAGGTTGATAACATATTTCCATTGAACTGAAGACTTGAGAAGGTCTGACAAGCAATTTAAATCAGCTTGGAGTCTGGAAATGTGGGCATAATGCACAGTCTCTAATTTGGAAGCAATGAAAATATTGGAGAAGCACTTAGCTAAATTGTTCATGGCGACTTTGAAGGTGTCGGGTGACGTACGGTCATAATGGATGCAGTAAATATTGTGCTGGTTGTATATCGCATGGATTAGCCTTTCAACCATAATTGCATCTTTGTGAACCACCAAAGAATAGGCTATTGGGAAGCTTCTCTCTTCCCTTGAAACGAGCTTTTGATGGTACCTTCTTAGGATCTGGTAAACGTCACAATTGCTGGTCATTGCCACAACGTCATCATCATCCAAGTCGATGATGTCTCTTCTTCTAATTTCCAGAGTCTTGCCAATTTCCAGAGGCTCCTGTTCATAGACACCCGAACAGTTAACTTTATACCGGATTTCGTTGTTAACATGGGTGTATCTGTTCCTTACAAAAGGGGAGGTGCTGAGGAAGTGCTCCACCAGGTAAATGCCTCTCTGAGGGAAGAGGAGTCTTCCTACATTTAGAAGCTTCAACAAGGAGAACAGCCACAGGGTTAAAAACAGGATGAAGACTTTCTGCTGCAGGGGGTATTTAATACAACATCTGAATATCTTCATTCTGTAAAAGGCAAAAGGAATAATTCAGTGGAAACATTCAGATAAAATTACTTCAACAGACACAGACAATAGGGTGGTGAAGGCCTGGGGTGGAGGCCGGGGGGGGGGGGGGTGGAAGGGTGAAGAGGGGTATGGGGGAAGGGGACACATGTAATACTTTCAACAGTAAAGATTAAAACAAGTTTCTTGCCTTGAGAGAATCCAGAAATAAGGAAATGGAACTATGTAGAATGGTGGTATTTTGTGATATTCTGTACTAACTGTATCTAATTTTGAGAGATGTTGCTTACCAAGTAGAATGGAAAATAATGTCAACTATTAAAATATAGCCCAGCCAGGTGTGGCTCAGCAGTTGAGCACTGACCCAGGAACCAGGAAACCAGGAGGTCACCAGTTCAATTCCTGGTCAGGGCATATGCCCGGGTTGCGGGCTCAATCCCCAGTGTGGGGTGTGCAGGAGGCAGCCAACCAATGATTCTCTCTCGTCACTGATGTTTCTCTCTCTCTCTCCCCCTCCCTTCCTCTCTGAAATCAATAAAAATATCTTTTTTAAAATATATATAGGTACTATGTCATTTTATATTGTCTGCATTTCTGCTTAGCATATTTGGGGAGGGAGTACTCTGGGCAGAGGTCTAGAGAAATGGATGTCATTAAGAAATCTTTGGAGCGGCAAATGGCCCACCTGAGGCTAAAAGGAATATCTTTCTTGATTTTACCTTCAGATCCTGATTAGATGGACGTCTGAAGTCAGATGGGAAAAACCCTGTGAATCCCACTGCTATAGACTGAATGCGTCTCCTCCAAAATTCATAGGTTGAAACCTAACCCACAACTGTGATAGTATTTGGGGGTGGGGCTTTTGGGTCATGAAGGTGATTGGGTCATGAGGGTGGAGCCCTCATGAATGGGATTAGTGCCCTCATGAGGAGAGACCCCAGTTAAGCCATAGCAAGAAGTCAGCATGTGCACCTGGGAGAGGGCCTTCCCAGAACCCATCATGCTGGTCTTGGCCTTCCAGCTTCCAAAACTGTGAGAAAGAAATTTCTATTGTTTACCAGCCACCCTATCCATGGTATTTGTTATAGCAGCCTGCATGGACTAAGACTACCTTAAAAAATAAGAGCAGTGGGCAGTCACCCGAAAAAGCTATAGTAGGTATTAGGACTGTAAAATGTTGTACAAATTATACAAATTTGGTAATCCTGCACATTTCTTTATTTTTTTATTTTGTTAGCCTCCATTTCCTCACAGGGCTTAGCAATTTAGCCCTCCCTTATGGTGAAAAGAACATGACTCTCATTGAGTGTGGGGGATAAAAACTACTTGGGGGGGGGGCAGTTAGGCAATAACTGTTTTAAATGTACCCACCCAGAAGAGCTCACGTGTGCAAGGAAGGTGTGCGCACAAGCAGGTTCCCTGCAGTGTTCCTTGTTCAGGCTAAAGACCGAAAAGCACTAAAACATCCCTCAACAGGGACTGATTCATTATATGCACACTCTGGGAAAAAGACAAATCTGCATGTGCCCCTGTGGAACAATTTCCAGCATGTAGTGTGAAATAGAAATAAGCAAAAGTCAGAACTGTGTGTAGTGTGCTCACATGTGTACCAAAAAAAAGACCATACACACAGGTGTCTACACACAAAGAGCACATGTTGGCAAAACTTTCCTTTCTCTGTCACAACTATTCGGCTCTGCCGTTGGAGTGAAAATGCAGCCTCCAGACAATGTGAGAGTGGGCATGGCTGTGTTCCAATAAAACTTTATTTACAAAAACAGAGAGCTGGCTGACTCTGGCCCATGGGCCAGTATTTCCAGGAAGATGTATAGATACAACACTGCTGGGAACAGGAGTTGCTTTGTAGGGCAGGGTAGGCCAGGGTAGGAGGGGGATTTACTTATCACTGAGCAGCCTTTCGTACTTCTTGAACTTAAAAGATGATTATATCACTTTACTCGGTAAAAGCAGCCTAATGAAGGGGAGGGCACAGATATGCTATTTGGGAAGCAGCAGGATCCAGGGAGTGCTACCCAAGGTTTGAGCAGCCCAATGTAATTTCCTAATACATCTCAATAAATCTTAAATGAGAATGTAAACTTCTACCGATTTCCTTAGAATTAGCAAGAAATTTTTGAACCTGGTTTATTTTTGAAGATTGTATAGCTGGACTGAAAAGAGTTTTGCTGCGAATAACATTTACTCATTTACATCCGCTTGACTCACTCTCCCTTAAAGAACACCTACGGACAGTGAGCTGCCCTGCAGAATCCGTGTCCTCTCCGGCCACATCTCAGTGTCTCCCTGTGGGTTTCCCCGGGGTCCTGTTCTCAGCTCACTGCTCTTCTCACCCATACTCTTCCTGGGTCTCTGGATTTCAACTTGCACATACACAATGTCAACACTTTATCTCTAACCCCCACCTCTTGCCCAAGCCTCCAAAGTGAACAGCCAATTGTTTGAGAGACATGTCCACTAAGATGTCTAAGGCACTCAACCTCAAAGAGTCCAGAATTGAACCTGACATTTCATCTCTTCTGTGTTTTCTGTCTCAGTTTATAGTGAGACCATCCACTCAATGAGCCAAGCTTGAAACTCAAGAGCCATCTGACTCTTCCATTTTCCCATACCCACATTAACAAATCACCTCATTAACACGCCTCAAACCCAGTCTTTCCTCTCCATCCTGTTACCACGTCCGGACAACACCTTTGCTGACTCAGAACCCAGGTCGAAGGAACCCCAATCAGGCGCATGGCTCAGAGTCCCTTGCCTTCTGCTCCTCCACAGTGAACTGAGTAGGGTTCCATCCACTCAGTCTCAAGACCACAGTTCCTGCCAGTTGTTGGAAAGTGTGGGAAAACTGACTCCCAATGAACAAGGCGACACAACCTACAATCCCAGAAGCCCGAGCACACGTTCAGAATTGGGTGTTGTGTCTATGGCCATACCACCCTGAATGCACTCAATCTCGTCAGAATTGGGTGTTGTGATAAACTTAGATTAATCAATCCCAAATCAATCAATCTGTCTCCTCATCGTCCTAATTCATGGTAATTAGGCATAAACAGAAAGCAACTTACACAAATGGCTAGAATTAGAAGGAATCTTACCCAAATGAATTTTTTGCTTTTTCTTTTCTTACTTTATTGGTCCATGAAATCTCGAATTAGCATTAGTTAATAGTTCCCACTGATACCACAGTGATTAAAATGAAAAGCCCTCACATTTCTAAAGAGGTTTACAAAGGCTTCCAGAGCTGTCATGTCATTTATGACATATCATTTAATTACCAGCTTCACACTTACGTAAAAAGGCAAAGGCCGGCTCCCGGTCCCGCCACCCTTTCCCGGGCGCCCCTCTGCACCACCTTCCCCTACGCCTTCCTGAGAACGAATGCCTGGAGCACACACTTCTGACTCCAACCTGCTGCCTGGGGAGGCTGAGTCGGGCGAGGAGACCTGGCTGCCTGCCCAGAGAGGGAAGGTCACAGGGCACCCGGAAGGGAGAGGTGGCAGGCACGCTCTGGGTCCCATGTCTGAGCTCCAGCAGTGAGGGACCAGAGTCCATTTTAAAGGAAGAAGGAGCGGGAGTTGGACAGCCCAGGCACCTGGCTTTTGATCCTTCCAACCAGGTGTCTTTAAGGGGAACACCTTGTCTGTCTGTGGGCCAGGCTTTGACATCAGGGGAAAGAATCAGCCCTAAAATAATACCACCCTGCCCCCAGTCAAAGCAAAACCCCTTCACAGAAATTCCTTGACTGAAAGCATTCCTTTCCCCAAGTTAGAAGATGTGATGGTACAAGATGAGCTTCTGTCAAATGCTGAAAGGGGCCACTGGCCTCTTCCCCGTGGTGAGAAGTCAGCAGCTTATCTCGGGCTCTCAAGCCTGCAGGAAGTTCCAGACCAAAGTGCCCAATCAAGGCTCCACTTTCGGACACCCAGGGCCCCTCCCAGCTGGGTCTGCGATTTGCTTAGGGAACACCCAGCAGCAGCAGAGTCAGGGCCAGAAGCTGGAGGTAAGCTGGGAGCAGGCACCAGCCCATGTGGCACCGCCTCCCTTCCCTGCCAACTGCAGCCCAGGCCTGCGACAACCCCAAGGTGCCAGGTCTGGAGGGAAGAAAGGGAGCGCCTAGGCCTGCCCCACGTCTGACTTGAGTTGGTTGGTCGCAGGCTGGCAGCTATGCTGGCCCCTGGTTCCTAGGAGACCAGGGTAGCAACGCCTTCTTCTGCAAACACTGAAAAGCTCGTGAGCAGGAAGCAGGCAGGTGTTTTGCTGCCCAGAAGCCGTCTTATAATTACACTAGAGGCCTGGTGCACAAATTTCATGCACTTGGGCGGGGGAGGTTCCTCAGCCCAGCCTGCACCTTCTCGCAGTCCAGGATCCCTCAGGGATGTCCTGCATTGAGCATCTGTCCCCTGGTGGTCAGTGCACATCATGGCGACCGGTCGTTCTGGTCATTCTGCTGTACCGGTCACTTAGGCTTTTATTACATAGATTACAAGTAATCTCCCACCCATGGGAGAAGGGTATTTCCTCTCCCACCCACCCAGGCAGAGAAGGAAGCCTGACCCAGCATGGAGCCTATCCCCACATGGGTTCAGTTCCTGGTGATGACAGCAGAACTGAGAAGGAAATGATAGTGAGGTCTGATCACCAGAGCACAGCTGAAATAGGGGCTATTGGATGATTCAATAAAAACCCAACAGGATGTTGAGTGAAGCTTTTCCCCCAAATCATCATTTTCCCCAGCCCTTCCAGGTGCTGTTTACAGCCTTAAGGGAAATAGCAGGCACAAAGGTACACCCAGCTAAGTAGTTATAATTGCACTCAGGGCTAAATGGCACAGCCATTAGCAGCTCCTCAATGCACTCTCCTTAAGTCAGCGATTTCAAAATCCAGACACATCATAGAAGTGCATGCTTCCTTTCCCAGGGAAGGAAAGGGGTGGTAAGTCATGAATGGGAGGAGGAAACTGGAAGAAAGGTACTGAATAAGGTTTAGCCTGGGCACCAATAATGAGGGACCCACAGGCCATATTTGCAGATTAGGTGGCCTCAGCCCCCTCCAGGCCCCTCCCTTTCCTGCTGCCTCTCTGCACACCTGCAATTCCTTCCAGAAACTCCTACAGGTTGGAGGGGGGCACATGGGAGAGAGGAAAGAAAGTGCCTGTGTGGGCTGCAGGATGCCACAGACCTGGGCTTGATCCCTGGAGAAACACTTAGTAGCTGCAAGACTGATCAAACCAACCACAGAAGTCCGGTTTTCTGACCTCAAAGTGGGGATTAGCACCCCTCCCCCAGCTGCTGTGAGGGTTCAGGAGACCCTGTGACAAGGGTCACCCCACAAGCACAGGTGATCAGGCCTCTTTTTCTCCCATGCCCAGCTTGCCAGACTCTGAATCTGGGAGGCTGTGCTGACTTTGTGGGTTTTTTAATAAAAAGAATTCACTAGGTAATTTTATGTAGGCGACGTTAAGGAGATAACTGACTTTTACTTTTCTGATCAAAGTGAGAGGTGGAAATGTTTTAGGGAAGGAGAAAGCTGAGGAGAGCTAAGAGCTCGCTTGGGGGCGGGGTGGGAGAAGAGGAATCCACATGGGACCCTGAAACCACTGGGTTCAGCTCAGGAGAGGCCCCTGCACCCCTCAGGAACGGCCCATCGAGCACCTGGACCCCGGACAAGTCCCTCGACCTCTGCGTCTTCATTGGTGTAGGACGTTAATAATGGCAGTAACACCTGAGGAGTTTGGGGCTGAACGAGGGGATGCATGCGCAGTGCTTCAGCACAGTCCGGATCGTGACCGCCTGGTAAATGCCAGCCGTGGTTCCGTCCCCTCCTCCCCATCACCTCCACCCTCAAGCCCAAGCACTACTGTTCCTCAGTGGTAAGCACTTTTTTTTTTTTTTAGATTTTCCCCCCAGACTTTTGGCATCTTTTCTTATTTTTCAACCTACTTTCTATTCCCCCTAAAAGTCTCAACATAAATTCAATATTTTGGAATGAATAATGCCAGAATGCCTCCATGTAATGCTCTTTATTAATTTAATAATATCACTATTATTAATGTAAACTCATTCAATAGAGTTGTTACTCAGGACACTGTTCTAAGTGCTCTGCATGTGAGAATTCAACCCTCTCAACAGATCAGTGAGGTAGGCACCACCTTTATGCTTCCTACAAGACAGTAAACTGAGGCACAAGGAGATTAAGAAGCTGCCCAAGGCTACAGGGCTAGAACGTACTTTAGCTGGAACTTGAACCCAGAGAGTCTTGTTCCAGAGATGCACTCTTAACCCTTTAGCTAATACTGTCTCTTGGCATCTAAAGAAAAACTCTGTTTTCCACAACAGTTTTGGTCCCTGACTAAACTCTTTCATTACTATGTCTCATCTAACTGTCCTAAAGCTGGAACAGAAATGAATAGCAAACCATGTTTACCATGTTTGAAGTCCTGAGCCTTCCACCCGTTTAGGGCTTGTTTATTTACATGGTGCAGGAGGCTGGGCCAATCCCTGTGGGAAGGGAGAGATGAGTCCATCTCCCAGCCCAGGAAGCCACTGAAGGAAAAGAAAGCTAGCTCGTCCTAAGAAATTCCTGTCTCATGTCCTGTCTGTTTACTTACTGACTCACCTGTTTTCGCAGGGGCAGTGACACCATTTGGGCTCTGAGAATCACTAATTATTTCAGAAAACTTCTGGATGAACTCCCTCTGTGTGGAGACTGTATTCCCTTTGTGGGCCACCTTCAACTTCTTAAACTTTGTATCATTATGTCAGTGTGAAAATAGGATTGGAAGAGTTTATTGACTTAGAAGTGTTAAGATTTTGTTTCTTGCTGAAGTCTTACAAAGAAGAATCATCACTTAAGAACACTAATATAAAGATGAGCTCACTAAACAAACAAACAAAGACCAAACAAAAAAAAGAAAAACCCCTCATCCAGTTGAATGAGCTAAGGTCCTTCTACTGAACGTAGCTCCTTGATTTCAACAGAGCCACTGGTTCTCTTTGATGACATGCACATCACCGAACTCACAGAAAGCTTTGGAGCACGACCACTAGCACCAGGATGACCCAGCCAAGATGAATTTCCTCCACCCCCCACCCCCACCCCCACCCCCAGCAGCACCCGAAGAGTCTGCAAAGGAGCAGGAAGGCAGGTCTCTTGCCAGGTGACCTTATGTTCTCATTGTTAGAGGAAAGATTGCAACAGCAAATAATTATCCGACTGTGAGCAGGAAACTATAAGGAGGCAAAACACAAGATCATACAAATTGAGAACGAACAGCCCTAAATAATAAGAGAGGGTAGTTTCAGAAAGCAAAAGGAAAAGGCTTTCCATTCTCTGTTTATGAAAGTCAACATTTTCATTAAATAAATAAAAGTCAGGAAAGTCTCAGAGGAAAATACAACTCCTTAGTAATCCACCTCCCCTGCGTAAGGACACTCTATGGGTGGTGTGTCCTTCCAGACTGTTTTCAATACACCTTGTTGGGTGGTTTTTTTGTGTGTTTTTTGGGGGGGTGGGGGGTGGGATGGGGATCTTGCTTTTTAATAAGAAGTCTCGCTATATAGCACCGTCTTATGTTTCTTTCATTCCACGGTATACTGTGAACGAGTCCTAACCTAAACTGGGACTTTAAATTGTTAGAAAGTGATTTCGAACAGAGGTCAACATACTCCTCATAGGAAGAAAACATTTAAAGAACAGCATTTACTTTCTGAGCCTTCTCCACCAAGGCTTAATTGATTAATCCACACTTCCCGATAAGCCTGGGAGCAAAATTTTAAAACTGACAAGGACTTTAATGGTGATCGAGTCCAAATTCCTCCTTCTCTAAATGAGGAAACAGGTCAAGCCATCACGTAACACTGTTCCATTCTTGGGATGCTGGGAACATGTTTTCCCCATTACATACATGGTTGTACCTGAGCCCCTCAAGGGATTGGACAGAGCAGGGTCCTCTAGGCCCCATATCTAGGCCCCTCAGGGTAGCGTTCTGTCCAGCCGGGCTCCACAGCCCCCTCCACTTAGAGGGTTCTGGCCAAAGTCAACACAAGTCTCCATGCTGCCCGAGTCACTGGGCACACACCTGTCCCCTCCTAATGGTCTATACTGATCACTAGAACTATCTACATTTTCTTGTTTATTCCACTCAATACACCTATGAGATAGGTACTATCATTATCTTCATTTTTCAGATCAGGAAATTGAGTCACAGAGGATATATGTGGAGGAGCCAGTATTCTCAACTATGGCCCAATTTTAGAGCCTACACTTTGAAAAAAAAATTTTTTTTTTTATTGATTTCAGAGAGGGAGAGATAGAAACATGAATGATGAGTGAGAATCATTGATTGGCTGCCTCCTGCACGCCCCCTACTGGGGATTGAGCCCCCAACCCAGGCATGTGCCCTGACCAGGAATTGAACGGTGACCTCCTGGTTCGTAGGTCAATGCTCACCCACTGAGCCACACCAGCCAGGCATAGAGCCTATACTTTTAACCACAATGCGAGGCTGCCTCTCCAAGCTCTTGACAGTAGCAAAACCCATCCAGAAAGTATTCTGAATCCACTCACCCCTTTCCACTCCATCAGAACCTCTCTAATCCAAGGCAACATCCACTCCTGCCTACATAGGAAATAACCTCCTCACTAGCTTCCTTTGCTTCCCTCTAATCCATTCTCTGTACAGTAGCCAAGAAGATCTTTTAAACACATAAGTCAGATCACTCCCTCTCCCTAGTCTCACTCCCTACACTTACAACCCTCCACTGGGGTTTCATTGCACTTAGAATAAAATCAGAAATTGTTCCCCCGGCCACAAGGCCCAGGTTCCTGTCCCTGCCCTCCTCTCCGGCTTCATCTCATTCTGCTCATTACACTCTAAGCAACACCAGCCTCTACAATTTCCTAGGACACAGCTTCTTCCCTGCCTCAGGACCTTGTGCCGCTGTCCCCATGTTCAGACCGCTTTCCCTCGGGCCCTGGCCTGTCGGCCTCTCCTATCCCTCAATGTAGGAGGAATGTCCTTTCCTGGGGTCCTCTCTGATCACCCTTCTCGAATCGCTCAAGTCCTTGTTTTCTTCTAAGCACTTGTCACAGTGGCAGTTACTTTGTTAACCTGTTTATTTCTGTCTCCTGGACAGGCCTTTGTCTGTTTTCTCAACATGCAGGTTTTATTTTAGGTTAATATAATAAAGAAGTGAAAAGACTGTTTAGTTAAAAACTAAACATCCTGCCCTGGCCGGTGGCTCAGTGGTTAGAGTGTTGGCCTACACACTGAAAGGTCACAGGTTCGATTCCAGGTCAAGGGCACATACCTGGGTTGCAGGTTCAGTCCCCCCGGCCCAATCCAGCATGTGGGCGAGGCAACCAATCGATGTGTCTCTCTCACATTGATGTTTCTCTCTCTCCTCCTCCTCCTCCCTCCCTCTCTCCCACTCTCTATAAAAATCAATGGAAAAATATCTTCCAGTGAGGATTAACAAGCCAAATACAACAACAACAAAAATCTAAGCAAACTTAGCCAACTGTATAGAACAGTAAAAGCAGATGCTTCAGATTGTCACACAAATTATAATGTTACAATCATCAGAACAGTGTGGTGCTGTGCTAGAATAGAGAGATCAATGAGATGAAATTTGGAAACAGACCTGGGAGGTAACGCTTTTATCTATGGCTGTGGAAGAGACGGCCAGTTACCTTGCAAGCCCATCCTTCCTTTCTTCTGTAATAAGAGAACCCCTATATTGTTGTAGCAGAAACGTGCCCCTCTAAAAGCCTTTCCCCAAAAGGAGATATATGTACTACAATTTGTAATACTTTAAACAATAAAATAAACTTAAAAAAAAGACTAAATAAAGTCCTAAATTCCTTCTGGGGAAAAAAAAAAAAAGTCCAGAATAGAGGACCAGTCAGTGAAATATAATGCCAGTATCTGGGAAAGTTCTTTAAAAAACCTAATCTGGGGGCAAGTGTGCCATGTTGTTATCTATTCCTCTTCGTCCATTTTTCTGCAAAAACTCCAACGTGACAGCTAGCATTGTAGCTGCCGTCTCAGGACCACGAATCACCAGGTCAAGCGAATATCAGAGACCTCAGCCCCCAAACCTCAAACCACTGAGCCAGCAGCAGCAAAGGCCCACTCTGCATTCTTGTCATATGAGACAAACAGCACCCGTCTATGTTTAAGATGACCATACGAAAAGAGTAATGCTTCACACACACACACAAGCTTAAATTTAAACCAGGCTAACGTGTCAGCTTATACAACAGTCCAATCCCATATATAGCCAAGTGCAAAATTATGTGTCTCAGATGATGCTGAACGTGTCTCACCCATCTGTACGTGGAGGCAGATGGAGGCTTTGGGTAAACACTGGGAGGAAAGCAGACTCCAAGATTTACTGAACTAACTCTAATGTTGGCCTGAATGGAGCAGCCTGCTCACCAAACCTCAGATAAGCACGACTCAGCTTATGGCAGCCCTCCTTTGGTCTGGTTCTGGCCATAGACAGGGGGCAGGCCACATGATTTCTGAAAGTCACCTTACAGGGGAGCAGCCTTCTGCAGAGCTTGTTGTAACAAGCTTGTTACAAAGAAAAGATATCCTTGTCGTGTAGGGTGAACCACATTGAGTAGTTGTGAGTCACTCGTTCCTCCCCTGCCTGCCTGACCCCATTCCTCTCCTCCCTGCCACACACTTGACCCGTCCGCCCGCCCCGCATCTGACCCTCCTGCTCTACCTGTGTGTACAACATAATGGGTTTGGAATGTAAAGTCGACAGTTCTGAATTTCAGTCCTGACTGCCCTAACCAGCCGTCACTAATCCTGTTACCCTCCTGCTTCCTCATCCGAGAGAGGGCCCAGGGGCTGACTCACATGGACACTGTGGGGACAGAGCTCACACGTGGGCACATTCCGGCAGGAGGGCAGACTGGCACACGGGCTGCATGAGGGTAAGGGGTGGAAAGCATTTAAACAACAGCTGGAGGAGGGAGCACCAAGTGTCACAGAGCAGGGGCTGTTCCAACGGGGACTGGACTCCATCCTCAACATCCACCCCCGCGTCTGCACGCAGAGACCGCCTCCCAGAGGCAGCCTCGGGAGGTGGGGGTGGGTCTGCCCCCCGCAGGATGGTGCAGACCCCCATCAAAACCTTCAGCATTCTCACCATCAAGGGGGATCAGCTGGCTGCCCACTGTGCTATTCTTACGACTTTTCTGTAGGTTTACAATTTTTCAAAATAAAACAGCTTTCTTTTTGTTTGCTTATTATTTTGTGTGTGGGGATAACGGGGACTACATGCCTTTGAACGTCCCCGCCTTGTATGAGGATTCAGACGTCCATTCTGCATTCTGAGCAGCACCGACTTACACATCTTTACAAGCCTGGTGTCACTGCTGGCCTGTCTACAATATAAACTTCCTGAGTATTACCTGCTTAACGTCTTTGTTATAAAATAACTTTTGTTGTTCCATATTTATGAATTAGTTGATCATATATGCATGTTTCTACTATTTTATTGTCATAAAATATATAACATCAAGTTTACAATTTTAACCAGTTTTATGTGTACAGTTCTGTGGCATTAAGTACATTCACTGCTTTGCAGCCATTACCACCATCCATCCGCAGAACTTCTTGTCCAACTGAAGCTCAGTACCCATTCCACTCAAACTTCCATTTCTCTCCTCCTCCCAGCCCCTGGCAACCACCATTCTACTTTCTCTGTGAACTTGACTACCCTGGGAACCTCATGGAGGAGGAATCAGACAGTATTTGCCTTTTTGTGACTGGCTCATTTTACTTAACACAATGTCTTCAAGTTTCATCCATATTCTTCCTTTTAAGGCTGGGTAATATTCCATTGTATGTATAGACCACATTTTGTTTATCCCTTTGTCTGTCCATGGACACGTGCATTGATTGCTCCCATCTTTTCGCTCTTGCAAATAATGCTGCTATGAACATGGATGTTCAAACATCTGTCATGCCCCTGCTTTTGCTTCTTTTGGATACATATCTTATATACATGCCTTTATGCTCACACAGCCTACTTCTATCCCCCTTCAATTGGTTGCCCATCCAGCAAACATCTACTGTGGTCCCACCATGTGCTGGCAGGCACTATGCTAGATGCTGGGGAGACACAACTAGAAACTGCGCTGCCCAGGAGAATACAGAAAGAAACAGTGAGGTCCTGGGCGACTTGAACACAATCTCGAGAAATCCCAGTCATTTTGTGACATTTAAATTTCATTGTAGCGATAGTTCCCTAGAAAAGGCCACTAGCTAGCAGTTGGAAATGCTTCTTTTATTCAGGGATTTTCCTGCCACAATGTTGACTTTATGTTCCTCCTGTCTTAGGATCCCTCCCCTGGCCCCCATCCCTTTCTTCAGCTCCAGAATCTCCATATGATTCTTTTCAAAAATATTTTTTCATTGATTTTAGAGAGAGGAAAGTAGAGGGAGAGACAGAGAGAAACACTGATCGGCTGTCTCCTGCTCATCCCCTACTGGGGATCAAGCCCGAAACCTGGGCATGTGCCCCGACCGGGAATTGAACTGGTGACCTTTTGGTGCATGGGATGATGCTCAACCTACTGAGCCACACTGGCCAGGGCTCCATATCATTCTACTAGTATGTTTTCATGATCTAGTCTTCACACTTTAATTTGTGTCTACCTGTGTGTCATCCCACCTCTCTCTCCTGACCCATCGGATGCTACATCCATCTGCCTTTGCCTGCCTCCGAGTAGGGCAGGGTGGGTGCCAGAAAGGCCAAAGGGAGAACCTGGTGGAAGATGATGACTGGCAGAGAGAGCCTCTCCTTGTCGCATCAAGGTGGAATGTGGGGGAGTGGGAGGGGGGTGGAAAAAGGATGCAACAGTTTAAATATTCCAAATACCGTGGGGCCTTGACTTATGAGTTTAAATCGTTCTGAGACCGAGCTCATTAAGGAGCTCATTACCTCAAATTACTCTATCAACTCAATGCAAAAAATCGGCCAAGAGACAGCTGGTATCTGAAAAAACTCGTTAGTCGGGACACTCGTAAGTCAAGGCCCCACTGTATGCTGCAGAGATGCAGAGGAGTGGAAGGAAGAGAAAAGAAACCTGGGCAAGCAAGGACCTGTGCTGAGACTGTTCTTCCTGGTCTGGGCACCAGTGCCCACCTCTGTTGCAATCTGAACGAGGGGCTTTGTCACAGGCTGTCCAGATCTGGCAGGTGACCGTGAGAAACGCCAGGGTTCACAGAGCCTCTGGAAACAACCTATCCAAAAGCAGACAGGCCGCCTGTCCAGGCTGAGCACAGGAAGCCCTCCTCCAAAGGGACTACCTGGTCTATTTCTCCCTTAACTAGATCAGAACACAACAAAGGGGACAGACAGAGGAGGAATGAAAGCAAAGAGCTAGAAGAAGTGAGTGTTCATGGACATTTACTTGAGGTGACAAAGTGCTCCACTGGCACCAGACATGTTTCCTGTTTGCCGCAGCAAGGGAGAGCCCATCGGAAGGGGTTGGGTAGCATCTTGGAAGAAGAGAGTCGTCTTGGATTTTTTGGGAGATTTTTGCTGTTCGGTTTAAGGCTCCTCTTTCCATGCTGGGGGAGGGAGGAGAGGGCTCCAGCCGGATTAGATGAGGGTCATGAATAACAGAGTAGAATTCCAGGCACTGCTTCATGCTCTAGTAACCATGGCTAAAAGCATTCTTGCCATAAAGTTGTTTTGCTTTTGCCTTTTAAAGTATTTTTTGTGCAATTACATCATCTGGTTGTACTCCTTTAAGAATCATGTATGACAGATTGCCGACAGATATATGAAAAGATGCTCACCCTCACTAGCTATAAGGTAAATGCAAGCCAAAACCACAATGAGATATCACCTCACACCGGTTAGAATGGCTATTATCAACAAAACAGGAAGCAATAAGTGTTGGAGAGGATGTGGAGAAAATGGAACCTTCACACCTGCTGGTGGGAATGTAAATTGGAGCAACCTCCATGGAAAACAGTATGGAGGTTCCTCAAAAAATTAAGAGCTACCATATGACCCAGCAATCCCTCATCTACCCCCAAAATTTGAAAACACTTATTCATAAAGATATATGTGCCCTATGTTCATTGCAGCACTGTTTACAATATGTAGGACATGGAAACAACCCAAGTGTTCTTCAGTGGATGACTGGAAAAAGGGGATGTGGTTCATACATACAATGGAATACTACTCAGCCATAAAAATGATGAAAATTTCCATTTGCGACAGACATGGCTGTATCTTGAGAGTATCATGCTAAGTGAAGTAAGTCAGATGGAGAAAAGACGAGAACCATATGATTTCACTCATATGGGGTATACAAAACAGAAGTCAACAAACAAACGAACAAACAAACTCAATGACACAGATAACAGTACGGTGGTTACCAGAGGGGCACGGGGTGGAGGGAGAAGGAAGAAGGAAAAAGTGAAGGGGGTCAAATATATGGTGATGGAAGGAGACTAGACCCTGGGTGGTGAGCCTACAATGCAATATACATATGTCTTTATTAACTCATTTCACCCCAATAAATTTAATTTGTAAAATCCTAAAAATAAAAAAGAATCATGTGTGAGCAAAACTGTACATTATAAAATAACTGAATCTCTTGGCTAAATGTGGACTTGAGTTCTAGAGCTTGGGAGAAGGGAGTGTGCAGTGAAGCAGAGAGGACAAATGAGGCACAATCTTTACTTCCTATTATTTTGAAATTTCTGAATTCAGCTTCATCTGACTGTAAGTAAGTTGAAAATTACTTCTGTGTCACCTACAAAAAAAATCTCAGTGGGTGGTATAAACATAGGAGGGAGAAGAAAGCCTTCATCACAGTCAAACAAGCTCCTGAGGAAGTGCCAGGATGAGGCCCGCCCACCTGGGCTGGGGTGAGAACAGCTCTCCCTGGAGAGACTGCGAGGGAGCACCTGAGAACAGCAGTAATTTCAATGCAAACCACCATGGGACTGATGACAACTGCTCTGATGTTAGGCCCACAAGGACTGCCAAAGATGCCAAGTTTTCAAGCCTCATTAACTGTGGGGAAGGCCTCTAACAAAAATACTCACATTGTTAATTCCTCAGGCCAGGACATCAGCGGCCAAATTGGCAGAGGACATGAAGGTTTCTACGAAAAAGGACAGAAATCGGACCCAAACAGATCTGGACAGACTTGGATCTAGTAAGAGGAAACCTAACAGAGATAAAGACTAACACCGAGGTCCAAGAAATTAACTGCACCCGTCCCAGATGGAGAAATGTGGTGCAACAGGAGCATCTATGGAGAACAGCTGTGTTTTGGCTGACGCCATTATTTGGAAGAGTCTCTGTTTAGCATAAGACTGCCAGACGAGTTTTCCTTTTAAAGGCAGCAAAACCAAATCTAAAACCAAATCAATGTGGTTCTCCCAGAGTGAGGATCACAGAGCTGCAGAACCCTAAAGGGATCTTAGAAAGAATCTTCCACCAGTTTAGAACCTTGGGACAGAGGAAGGGATGGGTTTGTGTCTGGACACAATCTTCTACAAGTCAAGCAGCACAGTGAGAAGCTAGTGACCACAAGAGGGAAATGAAAGGTTAAGACCAAAGGGGTAAAAATTCAAGAGGAATGAAAGCTGGCTCCAAATATTTTTTAAAATATATTTTTTATTGATTTCAGAGAGGAAGGGAGAGGGAGAGAGAGATGGAAACATCAATGATGAGAATCATTGATTGGCTGCCTCCTACATACCCCCTACTGGGGATCAAGCCCGCAACCAGACCTGTGGCCTGCCCGGGAATGGAACCGTGACCTCCTGCGTTCATAGGTTGATACTCAACCACTGAGACACATGGCTGGGCTTGGCTCTAAATATTAAAATGCAGGTTGCTGGGCCCAGAGGTTCCAATTCAGCAGTCTATGCTCAGAATTTGTATTTTCCAGGTGCAAATTAATAAGTTCCCAGATGATGCTGATGCAGCTGGTCCAGGGACCATACTTTGAGAACCACTGCTCTAAGTAACTATATATATATATGACAGATATATATATATATATATGACAGAAATGGGACCCAAACATACATATATATATATATATAATTTTTTTTTTTTTACTAAGACACAATGGCCTATTTCTTAGTAAGCCCAATTTAGGGAAACTTTATTGGTTTTAAAACTCCACACATTGGTATTTAAAATTATGCTTAAAAGTTCCACCTTTACTTTCTGACCCTTAGCGTTTCTTATTAGTTCAGCTTCATAAAGCAGACTTCTGTTGCTGCTTCATTTTCTGGTATTTTATGTAACAGGCCATTTCTTTCTGGTCTTCTTCCACTTTTCCTTATTTTTCTAGTATGCTCAGCAGAACAAGCTTCAAAACACATTAAGATGTGACCTGCTTTTATCAAATGGTATCTGGCTGTCCCACATCTTCTAGAATAGTAAATATTGATCCACTCCTTTCCCCAAAGCCCACACCAAGCTCACCATTCCCAGGGGCCCATTAGGGTTTGAAGCAGCTGCATTTAATTCCTCATTAATTTTGTTTGATCTTATGTGCTTGAAGCTTCAGCCTTTAAATCTCACAAGGAAAATTACCAGCAGATGGAAATGCATATAAAGTGACATGTAAAGCAATGCAAATTAATACAAAACATGTATCTCTACATTGCTTAGGAAAAGTCTGATATCTGCTTTGCTCCTCTGCACTCTGGTGAGCGTCATGGGACCCTTTTATTACAATTAACTTAATTTTGTCTTATTTATTTTGTTTGTTACAGCTAATGTTAAAGAGCATCCGGCACCTGATACTTGTTGACATACTAAGTGAAAGATGCCCCTGCCTGTGAGTTAGGCAAATGGGATCCTGGCCTTAATTTTGCTAGTGTTCGGCTCTGAAGGGCTTGGACAGGTTCTCAAAATTCTCTAGGTCTCAGATTCTACATCTGGAAATGATGGAAACGACATCATCATAATACATCCACCAGCACTAAGGCTTACTGAGCACTCACTATGTACCAGGCACAATGCACACACACACACACACACACACACACACACATTGTACATGCACCACACACACACACACACTGGGCATTCATGATGCACATGTGCCTACCTTGTGCATACATCATATGCACATTCATACATTGTACAGACATTGCACATACATAATGCACACATGCAATCCTCACAACAGCCTGCAAGAAGTCACCGTAGAGCATGTACCCCTTAGGTGTGGTGCCATTTCAGAGGCCAGGAGACCAGGCAGAAAGGTCAGGGAGCTTGTGCAAGGTCATGAGCTAGAGAGTGGTGGGGTCACTCCGGGACCACTTCAGCCACTCTGCAGCTCTGTTGTGTGATTTCCATCGATGTTTTCCTAATCATTAAATTTGCATATCTACGAAGTAAAACTTCAAACTTCATAGACATAAGTGCTTCAAAATTTGTCGTAGTAAGAAGTTGAAATTTGTTATATGAGTTTGATATCAAAATGCGAGCATGACCAGGCTGTTTTTACCAAATGCTCCCAGAGTGGAAGGGGCTGCAGACATCCTGTATGTTCACCCCTCCTTCCCACTCGTTCATTCCATTCACAGATCAATGTGTGCGGCTCTCTCATCTTAAAAAAGCCAGCACTTGCCCAGCTAGTGTGTCTCAGTGGTTGAGCATTGACCTATGAACAAGGAGGTAACGAGTTCAATTCCTGGTCAGGGCACATGCCCAGATTGTGGGCTCAATCACCATTAAGGGGTGTGCAGGAGGCAGCCAATAAATTCTCTCTCATTGATGTTTCTCTCTCTCCCTCTCCCTTCCTCTCTGAAATCAATAAATATATATATTTTTAAAAACCAGCTCTCTGTCCCACCTCTCAAAGGGCAATTTCTAGGGAGGTAAGTGTAATCCCCCAACCCCACCACACACACACACACACACACACACCCCATGATGCTCACTCCCACTGCAGATGAGGTGGAGATGCAGCACCGCCTGGTTTTCCTCCACCTCTTCCCACGAAGGCAGGGGCTTTTTTCCAGGTCCACACCCCTCCCCCACCCACCGCAGGCTTAAAACAACAGGTGACCCCCAGCTCTTTGGAGGGTAACCTGCGGCCTGCTCTATCCAGACATTGAAGTATTTCTACTCTCGAAGCCTAGAAAGCAGCTCAGTCTTAACAAAACCAAACTTGTTTTTCCTCCCCAAATCCGCCCCTCCTCCACTGTTCCCTCTTGTGTACATGGCAGCACCATATACCCAAGTGCTCAAGCTTAAACTCAGCGGCGTCACCGTGCACTCTCACACCCTACACAAAACTAGTCACCAGGTCACTCCCAGGTCTGCCTTCAATGCACCCACTTGTGTCATCCCTGCTGCCACGACCTCAGCCTAGGCCACCAGGCCTCTCACAGCCCGGAACCAGCCCTGTCTACTTGAAGGGCTGTCGAGTCCATTTTCCACACAGACACTGCAGCTTTGAATTTAACTCTCACCAGGATACTTTCAGATGTGAAACAGTCCTGAGATCAATTCCGCAAGATGGCCCAAAATCTGGCATCGTCTAGCCCTGGTACCTGCTGACCTCAGCTGGTGCCATTCTCCCCCAGGTCACACTAGACGGGTTCAGTCCCTGCTCTCCCCTCCTCAGTCTCAGGGCACACCCTTCCCTGGGCGAGCACACTCCCCCTTTAATCCTCTTCCTCCTTCCACTTGGTTTATGCAGCTCCTACTCATCCTACAGGTTCTAACTTCAATCTCCCCAAGAAGGCCTCTTGCCTTCACCCCAGCACACCTGTGCTCCCCCAGCACCCAGGACTGCCAAGCACACAGTACGTGCTCAATACATTTGGGTTGATGAAATGACTTTTCATCCTTGCAGTACATAATCCTGTCTTCCTGCTTTCTTCCTGCCTTTGAAGCTGACATAGTTTTACTTCCAGTCCCTGGTGCTAATAAGCCCCAGGCCCCCAACACCAGCGGCCCCACTGGCTGGTGATTCTCAAGGGAGAGGGAGCAGAAGCTGGGCACTGTCTGTGTAGTCTTATGTCTCTACCTGCCCCTGCCTCCATGACCAAGTTCATGCCCAGTTAGTTCCATAACGATTTACTGCCCTATCCTGAGGGTACTTGGCCTGGTGCCCTAAAGTGTGAATTCGGACTCATTGCCCAATTACACCATTCACCCCCACAAACCACCTCTCTGCAGACTGTGTGGCATTTAGCAAATAGCTGTAAACTTTACCTCTCAAAGGAATGGGTTCAAGTAATAACCAGGTGGGAACACTTCTCCCCCACTCCCAAAGGAACTCTTCAGTCTTTCCGGGAAACATTCAGTGCCACACAACCCGATTCTGTGATTCTTCAACTATGTGTTTCTCTGCAAATGCAAGTTAAGCAATGATTCAACAGCATATTAACCGGTCATTTCTCACAGCGAAATGGATCCTTAGAAAGTGCGATATAGCCAAAACCGGTTTGGCTCAGTGGATAGAGCGTCAGCCTGCGGACTGAGAGGTCCCGGGTTCGATTCCGGTCAAGGGCATGTACCTGGGTTGCGGGCACATCCCCAGTGGGGGATGTGCAAGAGGCAGCTGATCGATGTTTCTCTTTCATCGATGTTTCTAACTCTCTCTATCCCTCTCCCTTCCTCTCTGTGAAAAATCAATAAAATATATTTTAAAAAAAAAAGAAAGTGCGATATAGAAACTGCTCTATGCAACGACTCGCTTACCTTTAAGGACTTTACTTCCTCATGACACTACCAACAAGATCGGTGCCAAGGACGGGCTCTAGAATGTCTTTGATAGGTGGCTTCATAGAAAGGGCATGTGTGTGCATGTAAGATAAGGTCAAACGGGTGGCTTTCATGTCTCCCAAACAACGTGGACATTTATATTATCTATCCCCAACTCCCTTAAGATTCTAGTTTGCTGCTTTTTCATTTTGAGGACGCGAAAAGACAAGTGCCTCAAGGCTAACGCCAGCTCTCCACTGGCCCAGCCGGGCTACAATACACAAGTTTCCTGGGCTACAACCCCGCGAAAAAACCTCCCGCAAGCGGGACAGCGTAGTTCTGCGATGAACAAAACACCACCACCCGCGAGCACCGTTAGCCTAAGTGAAGACCGTAAGCCGACTCGAATGCACACCTCTTGGCTCGGGTCCCCGGAGCTCCCAGCCCGCCGGGAGGGCGCCGCCACTTCGCCGGGGGATGGAGGACTCCCGGCCCGCTCCGCCGCGCCGCGCCGACCTCAGAAGCGCAGAAGATCGTCCCTGCCGAGGGCGCCGCGGGAGGTCAGTCCCGCAGCCTCCGGTGCCCGAACTAGGAGGAGACATCCCCACCCCCAACCCACACACCTTGTCCTATTGGGGAAGCCGGGGAAGCAGCCCGTTCCCGCGGGCGCCGCCTCCCTCTCCCTCCCATTCGCCTCCCGCCGCCTGGGGGCAGCGTGGCCGGGCCCCGCAGGTCCAGGTCCGAGGAGAGGCTAGCAGGCGGGTCCGCACACACGGGCGCGGGGACCCCGTCCTTGGGCTCCCCTCACCTGGGCGGGTCTAGGGTGGCCCTCCGGCAAGAGGACCAAGACGGCGGGCCCCGGCCCCGGGGAAGGGGCGCATCCCGGCAGCCGCGTCCGCACCCTGGGAGGGGCGGGGGGTGGGGAAACCCTGGGACCCGCGCCGCTACTCGGCCATCCCGCTCCGCATGCCCGGAGGCCGGGGTGTGGACCCGCGGACCCCATCTTCCAGGACGCCCTCGCCCTACACGCGCCGGCCGCCCGCACCCTCCGCCCTCGTCCCCAGGGAACTTCCAGCGTCCGGCCTCCGCCCGGGGGCCCTGACGTTGCTGCGCCCGGCGGAGCCGCCCCGGCCCCGGACTCGGTCTCTGCCGTCCGGTGCCCGCACGGGCCTGGGACACCCGCAGGCTCAACCAGGATCCGGGCGACTTTCCCGGCCGATCCCCGCCCCCATCCCTCGAGAGGGACGGGCGCCCAGGTTTCCCCCGGAGGCAAAGTGAAAGTCGCGAGGAAGAGAGGGTCCGGACGTCCCGGCCTCCCAGCGGCTGGGACAGGGGCCCCGCACCTCGCCGGCCGGCGAGACCAAGTCGACTTACGAAAGAGAGCGGGCAGCCCCGAAGCGGGGTCCCCTCGGCTGCAGAGGTCGTCCCGGAGGGGGCCTCGGCTGCGCTCCGGCTCCCGGCCCCTCTGCTGCCGCCGCTGGCTCCCGCCTCCTCCGCCACCTCGGCGGCGCGCCCTGCCAAGGACTTGCTCTCCCTCCGCCGGGGGTGGGAGAGCGCCGAGCGGCCCCCGTGACGTGGAGGGGAAAGGAGGGGCGCCGCCGCCGCGCTCCCGCAGAGGGAGCTCCCGGCCCGCGCTCCGGGGTCCCGGCCCCGCGCTCCAGGGTCCCGGCCCCGCGCTCTCGGCAAAGTTCCCAGGCGCGCGCGGCGCGCTCCGCTCGGGTCGAGCCGCCGCTGCCCCGAGCGTCCTCCAGGTTCGGCTCCCTCCCCGCGTTAAACAGACCAGAAACCCGCGGCCTGAAGAGGTAAGCGACTTGCCCCAAGTTGCTCGGAGCGGTCACAACGCAAACTCACATCTGCGTCTTCTCGCTTCCCCCGCCCCCGAAGGCTCGGCTTTGCGGGACTCGCCCGCTTCCATTGGTAAGATAACTGTCCCACGCAGCCCGGAGAAGTGTCACCGAGGAGCAGCGTGGGAAGGGGGAGCTTTATGCCCAATAAATAGACTACAAAGTTGTTTTTTCAATCAGTGCCTACCTGCCAAATAGACACCGCGGCTTCCTCTTGACCCGCAAGCGGGGTGAGGGTGGCGGGCCGCGCGGGCGCCGTATCCGGTACCAATCCTGCTCACCCCAAAACTTGGATTCATGTTAAATGAATCCAAGCACACGCCTACTTAGCCAATTGGGCAATACCCACCACTGGGCCCGTGTGGCGGGTTCCTGTGCATAGGCTGACTTTATTAAACGGGCGCTCTGCTCTGCTCTGCCTGTGCTCGGAATTCATTCCTGCACTCGCAGGCGCCCCCGCGGAGCTCCCCCACTTCGCGGGCCAGAGCTCCTAGGGTCTGTGGTCTGCCTGGTGGGGCAGGGAGCGCACCCGGAGAGCCATTCCCAACTGGTTTCTTTACTCCTTCCTCCGAGGTCTAAGGTGATTGAGGGCCTGCTGTGTGCCTGGCTGGGTGGTGGGGAGCTGGAAAGGACCTGGTAAATCGGCTAGGAGTCCCGAAAGGGATCCCATCATCTTTACTCCCAGGATCTAGAGTCTGTCCACAGTAATAGAGACTCTGAGACTACCCTGCCCTTTAAAAAGTTCCCTGTTCTCAGGGGGAGCAAGTAATATCCATTTTACAGGCTTGTTTTCAAGCAAATGGCTAGTTTTGCACTCATCTTTTTTCCCAGTGGGAACTCCCCTCTCTGGACAAGTCATTAAAAGTCACCAATTCACCCCTCTGGTCTCCCTCATTTGCACATCAGATTGGTGATGGCTACGGTGATGGTGATGGTGATGGTGATGGTGATGGTGATGGTAATGACAAAAACCACAAGGCTTCTATTATCCATCAAAGGTGCTAATTCTAAGCAATTTATGCAGATTAACTCTTTCAATCCTTACAGCTTTAGGAGGGAGGTGCCATTTCTATTCTGATTTTACAGATGAGAAGAGGGAGGCAAGTGAGGTGAAATAATTTGCCAGTAAGTGGCAGGCCAGAACCCAGAAGCAGGAGGTCTATCCTGGTGTCCATGCTGTTAACAACTGAGGAAACAGGCCTCCAGGACTGGAATCCAAATGGTTCACCAGCCACCAGCAGCCCAGCTCACACGGGCTTCCAGTTACCTCAGGAAGGCCGCCATGAAATCCGCACACACACTCCCAAACAGGTCCATGTTATTATTTTAATATATTATATCATAAAGTGGTTATCCATTTAACTCACTTGCTCTACTATCTCCAACTCCCAGACCAACCTTTTTGTCATAAAGAGAACTGTTTCTATGATGGGACTCTAAAAACACCATTAACATGAATTCTATAAACTTTGTGTTAGATTATTCTACACTCAGACCATACCCAGCACTCTCCCTGTCCTGTCCACCCACTGCCTTCACTTAGCCCCTTCCTTCCCTTGAAACCGCGCTCCCAATCAGCGATCAACGCCTGGGTCTTCAGAAAGCAGTTGCCCAAGGCTGGATGGTGGCCCCACAAGGCCTCTGCTAGTACCACAGCATGCTCAGCATTCCCAGGGGAGTCTCCCAGGGCTGCTGTAGCAAACACCCCAAACTGGGTGACTTACAACAGCAGAAATGTGTTCTTTCATGGTTGTGGAGGCCAGAAGCCGAAACCAAGGTGTAGGCAGGGCTATGATCCTTCTGCAGGGAAGACTCCTCTGCCTCTGAGCTTATGGTGGTTGCTGCCCGTCCTTGGTGTTCCTGCTTGCAGCTGCGTCATTCCCATCTCTGCCTCCACCATTGCTTGGCCTTCTTTTCCTGTGTCTCCTCTGTGTCCAAACTTCTCTCTTCTATAAAGAATACAAGACATTGGATTTATGGCCACTCTAATCCAGTACGGCCTCACTTAACTTGATTACATATGCATATACATGAATTTTGGAGGGACTTTTTTCAACCCAGTACAATGGCCAAAAGTCATTCACTGTTAATGAAAATGTGTTGCTTGAGTTGAGGATGCAAAGAAATATAAGTCACAGTCCCTGCCCTCAAAGAAAGACACTGTAGGTACAGAGGTAGTCCCTGCACCCAGAACATAACTAACCAACAAGATAGGGGATGCTAAGAGCCAACTGACTGGGACAAAAGACAATTCATGGGCCAGGTTTGAAAGCTCCTCAGGGAATTCTAATGTGAGCCAAGGCTGTAAGCCCTCTGAGACCCACAGCACTGCTTTGGAGAACTCTGAGTGCTGCTAGGCTGTGCTCCAGTGGCTTCCAGCTTCTCGTGTCCCACGGCTGGGATCCTTGATCCCCTAGTCTGAAAGGGACATGTGCAGTTATTGAGTTATATACAATAACTCAATTTGGGGAGAACTATAATCACTTTCTCTATTGTGAAAAAAAGTGTTATTTAAAGCAACTGAATGTAATCTCTTATACTTCATGGCTAGAGCAGAAAACACTACACGAATATTTTAATAATGAGAAAGCTGAGGCCCCCTGGGCAAAGCCTAGATGGGCAGGGGTGAGTCACAGAGAGCCAAATGCTATGCTTATAATAAAATAGGGGGAAACATAGGAGAATTTTGACTTCCTGTGGCAGGCCTGGAGAAAGGTGATGGGTGGCCCAGGAGAGAGAAGGGGGAAGATGTGGAAAGAATCTATAGAAGTGGTTTTCAGCCTGGCTGCACATTAGAATCGCCTGGGGAACTTAAGCAATTACTGATGCCCAAACTTACTCTGAAAGATTCTGCTGTGATGGGTACAGGGATGTATGTGTGAGTGATGCAGCAGGGTTGTTAATCAGTGGTTTAGAGAGAACTAGGGGAGACTGAGCAACTTCTCATAATAACAACCTATATGATTTATTGAGTAACCACTATGTGCCAGCCAGTGGGCTGCTCACTTTACACGGATTATCTTATTAAATCCTCACAAATATCTTAAGAGGAAGGTACACGTTTAGACATGGAATGAGACCTAAGGAGGGTAACAAGGTTAAATAACTAGTGAATGGGGGAGCCAGGATGTGGGCCTAGAGCAGTGATGGCGAACCTTTTGAGCTCGGCATGTCAGCATTTTGAAAAACCTTAACTCTGGTGCCGTGTCACATATAGAAATTTTTTGATATTTGCAACCATAGTAAAACAAAGACTTATATTTTTGATATTTATTTTATATATTTAAATGCCATTTAACAAAGAAAAATCAACCAAAAAAATGAGTTCGTGTGTCACCTCTGACACGCGTGTCATAGGTTCGCCATCACTGGCCCAGAGCCTGCACTCATATCCACTGTCCTATACACCTCAACCAAGGCCAGGTCTGAAGGGAACATCATCAAGGATTGAGTCTCTGCGGGAGAGGCCGCGTGCAGTCATTTCTAAGTCGTGTGCTGTGCTGTAACTCCTTCCCCTTTACCACCAAGCCTTCGGGGAAGCCTGCTCCTGCTCCACAACAGCTGGGGTGCATGGTGCTTCTGGAAAGGCCCAGGTGGGGTGGGATCAGCATGAGGCAGGGGCATGTGGGAGGTGGTGACCACACATTGGCTGTGCTGAGAGTTGAGGGCTGAGAGCAATGACCAGGGACCGAGCTGACCAGCAGGCTGATGGATTTTTCTCAGAGAAAAGCAGCTACAATGGGAGAGCATAAGTCTATTCTTGGGAGAAAGAATAGAGCATAAGCCTATTCTATGTAGAGAAACCAGGGTACCTAAAGTGGGGGAGGTTAGTGGCTTTTGCCCTGTATGTTGACTAAAGGGCTCAAGTCACCCCACTTGGCCTCTAAAAGAAAAGGAGGGCCACAACCCCAGAGAGCTAGGGGCTCCCAGGCATGCATTACTGCACATAAAATCATTTGTGGCACAGAGCTGGGCTCTTCCAAATTTAACTGCCTGCCCCTTAATACATCCTAAATATCTCTCTTTTGGGGTCGGAGCACTAAGAACCAACATTTTCTTAAACCTCTTCATTTCCATCACCAGCATACCTTTTGGGGCCATTTTAACACAAAGAAACAGTTTTTGTTTTGTTCTGTTTAATCTCCTCATGACAGATAATGTGTAGGCTGTAATGAACAGAACAAAGAGGCTGTGCTGAGATGCAGGTGTTGGGTGATTGGTGAGGCTCACCCCCCAGCTAGGAAACTCGCCTTACCACTTCCTTGCCTCCAGCTTTGAAGGGACAGGACCCAACTTCATATCTCATCCAGGTGTCTTGTATACAGAAATGTCAACTGCCTTTACCTTTACAAGTACCACTATTCACATTACAGCCTCAAATGTCTGCACCCATTGTTTCTATTTTAAAGCCCCTGTCAAAGTAGCCAAAATGAAGGAATGTGAACTTAAAATTTGCCCCAGGAATTTAGAGGTCAACCATGCAGCCTGTGCTGACAGGCTGAGTTGATCTGACATGGCCTCAAGTTCTGTTGCTCTTATTTAGGTGGGAAAGGAAAAGGGGATGTGAGATGATGATCGAGCTTAAGCAGAAACTTACCACATTTCTTGGCCTTTATGTATTTAAGAAAGATATTTTCCTGGTTTCCTGTAAAATCAACTTCAACAACAAGGAGATGAGGAAAATAGAAGGAAAGGGAGTCCAGAGAAACAAATGTGGAGGTCATGTGCTGAGTACGGAAAAACCAAAGAGACTTGAAACCCAGGTCCTACAGGCACATGCATTAACTTAAAAACAACAGGGTTGCCCAAGCTGGTTTGGCTCAGTGGATAGAGCGTCAGCCTGCAGGCCAAAGGATCCCGGGTTCAATTCTGGTTAAAGGGCACGTACCTTAGTTGCAGACTCCTCCCTGGCCCAGTCCCAGGCCCTGGTCGGGGCTCAAGCAGGAGGCAACCAATCAATGTTTCTCTCACATAGATGTTTCTCTGTCTTTCCCTCTCTCTTCGACTCCCTTAAAAATCAATGGAAAAAAATCCTCAGGTGAGGATTAACAAACAAACAAACAAACAAAAAACAAACAGGATAGTCTCCAGGAAAATTGAGTTTAGGCAATATCTCAAATGAATAAGCTTTACTCATTCTTTATACCTGGAACTCCCTAGATTGAAAAAGGGAGCCCACGAGCAGACACCGATGTGTTCACCCTGAAACTTGTCCAGTAAGACGTCTACATTCCATTACCCATCCATGAGCATCGCCATCTTCCCTGAGTGCCTGTCATTCACCAAAATGAGCAAACACTGACTCCCTCAGAATGTGTAGGTGGAAGGAGCCAATAGAGTCATCATCACTCAGAATGATGTTGACACCGTTTTCAACATTTAACATATATTTTCAGGCAGATACATTGGTTGAGAGAAATATATGATGCATAACAGTGTGAGCCTGAAGCCAGATTACCAGGTTTAAGTCCTAGCTCCGCCACTTGGAAGCTGTGTGACTTTGGGCCAAGTTACTTCATCCTGTATCTCCATTTCCTCATCTATAAAATAGGAATACTATTTCTTACTTCATAGGGTGTGGTGAGAATTAAATGAGTTAAAACCTTGAAAGTGCCTATACCAATGACTAGTATATATTAAGTGTTCAATAAATATTAGTTCTCACCCCAACCCTTCCCCCTCACACACATGTTGTTCTGTTTTGTTTTGTTTTGTTTTTTTTGTGTTCTGGCAGCCTGGAGTCTGTACAGCTGACTACTCTCTTGCACATGGGGATGTACTTACTTCTCTCAGCCAATCAAGGTAAACCCGCTTCCCTGGTTAGTGACTGATTAAGGAGCATGCAGATGGTACAATTCTGAGACACTGGCCAATTTTCTCCGGTGGTGGTGATATTCAGGAAAGGTTTATTCCCAAAGGATGTGCATTGAAAGAAAATGTTTCCTTTCTTCTTGTAATGATGCAATTCCTGCATGTACACCTGCCTGTAACAGCAGAGCCATCTTGGCACTGGGAAGGGAGCTGGAAGAGACAGAAACGTAATCACATTGTTGAGTGGAAGAATTAACCAATCCTGAAGTTCCTACCTCTGGACTTGTGTAAAATAATGTATTTACCTTATTGCTTAAGTCATTTTGAGTAGGGTTTTGTTATTGTACTTGAAAACACCCTAACTGATTGATGTTTCTCTAGTATGTGTGAGATATTTTATAGGAAACACAGAGTGTATAACCCTAAACGTGATCATGACAAGTTTTCCAGCTACTTGGGGGAGATATGCCATGAAGTGAAAACTAATAACTACCAAGCAGTAGATATTAAGTGCTTGGATTTGGGTGGTCTGAGAAAGCAACACAAGAGTTCATACATGAAGAGAAGGCTCAAAGAATAAGGAAAACATCTATGAGCAGGAGGAGAAGGAACACTCTAGGTAGTATAAACAAATGTAAGGGATACTTGGAGATTGTATTAGTTTGCTAGGGTTGGGGGGCTTAAACAACAGAAAGTTATTCTCACAGTTCTGGAGGGTAGAAGTCCAAGATCAAGGAGTCACAGCAGAGTTGATTTCATTCCAAGGCCTCTCTCCCTGGTTTGCAGATGGCTACCTTTTCACTGTGTCCTCACAGAGTCTTCTAGCCTTGCAGGTGCATCCCTGAGGTCCTTTTGTGTGACTAAGTTTCTTCATATAAGGACAACAGTCAAATTGAACTAGGCGCAGCCTTATTCTAACTTAATCACCCCTTTAAAGGCCCTATTTCCAAATACAGCCACATTTTGAGGTGCTGGGGATTAGAACTTCAATATCTGAATTTAAAAATACATACACACACACAAATATATATATATATATATATCTTATTGATTCTAGAGAGGAAGGGAGAGGGAGAGATAGAAACATCAGTGATAAGAGAGAATCATTGATCGGCTGCCTCCTGCACGCCCCCTAATGGGGATTGAGCCTGTAACCTAGGCATGTGCCCTGACCAGGAATCTAACCGTGACCTTCTGTTTCATAGGTCAATGCTCAACCACTGAACCACACAGGCTGGGCTCAACATATGACTTTTGAGGGGACACAATTCATCCCATAACAGGGATGAAAAAAATTTACGAGTCAAACTTAAAGATGATTGGGACATGAAGCTGGAAGGTTATATAGGATCACAGAATAGGAGGCCTTGAATGTTGGACCTAGATTTTCCTCTTGAAGCAGTAGGGGAGTAAAATAGATCTTTAAGAAGAAGAATTTGGCACAGTGTGCCACAGGTTTTCATTAGGAAAAATGGGGGTGGGTTAGGATTGCTGATGCACATTGTCTAAACATGCACTGATAAAGGACTGAAACCAGGAGGGGAAGTGGGAGGGACTGAATGAAAGAAACTGAGAAAAGGATAAGACGTATGCTTGGACATCAGCCATCAGGCCAGTGGAAGCCTGTATCATTGTAATTCAAGCCTTAAAAGGAAGTTTTATTTTATAATTTTTATAACAAGATTGTGACATTGGGTTCCAGCTTTCTAAGACCAAGGACTACCTTACGAAGTGATAGTAAGGAATAGGCTTCCTTGTTGAGGTGTTCAAGAAGTGAGTTTTATGGGAAGGATGCAAGTATCAGGCAGAAGACTGGATTTTAGATATTCCCGGAAGTCCCTTATAAGGCTTAGAGTCAGAAGCTTGAGGGTTTCATTTAGGACCCAGAATAGGCAAAACATCTAGCAAATCCCCAAATTGCCCGTCTTCTCTCCTGCATGATCTGGGTTCAGGTAGCCCTCGTACCTGAACCCTAATGGGAGTAGACCCTTTTGCTGTTTAGTTTGGGCAATACTCAGTGTGCCTGAGGGCACTAGGTGTTATGTCAGTTTCCAGTTGGTATATAAAATTTAAAAAGGGGGCTTAGAAAATTAAGTGTAAGAATTTGATCATTAAAATGAAAACTTAGAATTGCAAGATTTTTTGTAGTATAAATTTAGACTGTATGACTTATGTAAATTATAATCACTAAATAAAATACCTGCTTTTAAAGTTGTTCTTAAAAATATATTTTTAAATTACAAAAGAAATGTGGTGTGTGTTTTTTAAGTTGAAAGTAAACTGCAAAAGTATGCTTTCACCAGGGATTAAGAGGCACAAATTGGCAATTATAAAATAGTCGTGGGGATGTAAAATACAGCACAGGGAATACAGTCAATAATATTGTAATAATTATGTATGGTGCCAGGGTATACCAGACTTATGGGGTGATCACTTTGTAAGTTATATAAATGTCTAATCACTATGTTGTACACCTAAAACTAATATAATATTGAATGTCAACTGTAATTGAAAAATAAAATTACAAAAATATCCTTAGGGACCATCATTGCATAGTTTTATTTGCAGCATTCCAGACCTTTTACTCAGCATACTCTACCCCCCTACACACTTATACATACAAATTCACACTTCATAGCTTATAAAGTACATATACCATACATAATATAAGTATATGTATACTAGAGTCCCCAATGCATGAAATTCATGCAAGAGTAGGCCTTCCTTCCCCCGGCTGCTGGCACTGACTTCCCTCTGGCACCCGGGACCTGGGCTTCCCTCACAGCCCCGGCTTTGTCCAGAAGGTGGTCTGGAAGGTCGTCCGGTCGACGTCCAGTCTAATTAGTATATTACACTTTTATTATTATAGATTTATATGGTTATTTTTATACATGCATTCAAAGGCATATAATTTTTATTCATTTAAAACCAGTATTTGTTTTAAACATTTCCTAACAATTTGCATCTTTCATTTACTTATATGTACAAGTTCCATGTTAGTACATATATTCCCAAAGGACCCATGTTTTAAATATATCCTTAAGTAATAAAAGCCAAATAGACCACATCATGTAGACTATTCAAGAATTAGAATAATAGAATAATCTAAGAAAATTATGATGGAACTAGAGGCCTGGTGCACAACACTTATGCACTAGGGGTCGGGGGCGGGGTGAGGTCCCTCAGCCCGGCCTGTGCCCTCTCACAGTCCAGGACCTCTCGGGGGATGTCCACCTGCTGGCTTAGGCCTGCTCTCCGCAGGCAGTCAGACATCCCCCGAGGGGTCCTTAGTGCTGCCTCGGAGGTGGGAAAGGCTCTTGCCACCACCGCTGCGCTTGCCAGCCATGAGCCCAGCTTCTGGCTGAGTGGTGCACCCCCTGTGGGAGTTCACTGACCACCAGGGGGCAGCCCCTGTGTTGACCTGGTGGTTAGTGCGCGTCATAGCGACCAGTCATTCTGCCGTTCGATCGATTTGCATATTAGCCTTTTATTATATAGAATAATGAAACTCTTTTCAGTTCTCAAGCATTATAACTTGAAGGGTTATTCTATCCTGAACATTTTCAATGGAGTCTTGAAGAAAAATAAAATGATCTATGTCTTTATACTTTTATTAATAGGTAAGTCTTCCAGGTACTTTCTTTTCAGAAACTTAAAATTTGTATCTGAATAGAAAGAACACACACATAGAACCCATTCAAAATTTGCCAAAAGGTCCATGTAGTTAAAAACTCTTTCTTTCCCCTTAGATCCCCAGCCCCATAACTTTTCTCCTCACAGGTAACTGTTAATGATATTTAAAATTCTATACACTTAAAATAAATATAAAAACACCACCATCATATCTCCTCTCCACCTCCCCTCAAAATTCTAGCACTGCTAGAGTAATTTTAATTGCAATTAAGAAGTTTATTTGGGAGTCTGGGATGATGATGAATAAATGAAGAAGAATATGGTTATCAACGGATTAGACAGACCCTTGAGAAAACTTATAATGCTCTTGAATATATCTATTTAAAAAAACCTTCATGAAAATGTAGCAAAAGTCAAAGATGAATTACATCCTAGTTAAAATAATCAGCCCCAAATCAACACTTGATTCATGTTTTTGTTCTCAGACTCAGCACAGTTACAATTCTATCTACGCTAAATTTTACAAAACTTAGAGTAAATCTCTTTAATAATTTCAAATTTTTATTTCGAGATAAATTTCAAAGTAAATGGGGAAAGGTATTGGGACTTGACTTCTTATTTGAAGTAGATTCACTTTAGCCAGGCCTTTTTTTTTTTTTGACCAATGACCACTCTTGCTTGTATCCTTACTTCCCTTAAGGAATAACTGTTATTTATACAAAGGTAGAGGTGTTGATCAAAAGATTCATTTTAAAGTTATGTTGGTAAAAAGAAAGCCAGAGAGTCAATATGGTTTACTTCAAAAATGCCTTTATTTGAATTGATGAACAAAAATAGACCCGGAGACATAGAAGCATGAACAGACTGTTGAACCTCAGAGGGAAGGCAGGGGAGGGTAGATGGGAAGAGATCAACCAGTAAACTTGTACGCATATATGCATAACCTATGGGCACAGACAATGGGATGGTGAGGGCTTGGGGGGGGGGGGGACAGGAGCGGGCTAGAAGAGGTTAATGGGGGATGAGGGGGACCTATGTAATACTTTCAACAATAAAGATTTTTCAAAGTGCCTTTACTTGAATGGTAAAAATGTATTAATCTTACTTCAGTAGTTGAAGTTATGTTTTTTCTTACAACAGTAAACACACATCTTGTGTGTATTAAAATAGGCCCACCAGACCACAAAGATGAAATATGAACGTTAGATAATAATATGAATACCTAATACATTATTAAGAAAACAAGGCTTTAGAATGTAGCTCTTCACACTCCACATAGAACTTCCAATGCTGATCCATTATA
>NW_005871048.1:38926225-38953562 GCF_000147115.1 Myotis lucifugus | reverse complement strand
AATCAGCATGGCTGATCTGGGAAAGAAGCCTGTTGCAGTCTAGAGTCATTCATCCTAAAACTGGCTTCTCATCCTCACTGACAGTCTCAGAAAGTCCTTTCTCAGAGGGCTATATGAGCTCTATATAACTCAGCAAACTGAATCTTAGTCCACAGACAGCACCAATATGGGTGTGACCTTTGCCAGGCAATTTCAGTTAGACAGACCATGTAGTCCAAGAGCTCTGTTTGTAATTCTAAGCAATGCCCAAGTGTTTTCATAATTACACACCTGTGTGGGCATTGGGTTCTTGTGATGCCCAGTAGCCATTAATCCATCTAATGCTGACCCCACTCTAATTTGCTTCTGAAGAATCATCCCTTTCCCTTCACCTGACCATGTGCTTCTAGTGGAATTTATTTAGATCTAAGCCAACCAGTGAATAGGCATTGACTTAAGGATGAAAACATGACCCATTCAGAGTGAAGTGAGATGCAAGAGATCTTTGTTGGATCTTCTGGGAAAGAGTTCCATATTCTTCCCCTCTGAACTTGAATCTGGAAGCATGTAGCTCTGGGATAATGAGAGGAGAGACTGTTAGGATGGAGCTGAGAAACGGAAAGCAGAGAAACTGGTGCTAGTCATGCTGTTTGAACCCTGGCTTAAGCTGAAGACCTCTTCCTGGATTTTCATATACATGAGTCCATAAAATTCCTTTTTTCAGAGGAAGAGGGTTAAGTGAATTTAATTTGGGTTTTAAACTGTCACAACACAAAGAATTTTAACTTTTTTTACACATGGGCCATATCTAAAACATAATAATTCCCTTATAGCAGCCTTGTTTTGTAGACTTTCTGAAACAAGGCATCCCATAAAGGTTGGGGGTGAGGGGAATACTTCTTTCAAAAAACCCCACAGCTTTAAATATTACTTAAATTAAATTCCTTAAGGTTAGCTTAGCTTCATCAGATGAAGAATAGGTCTTTTGCACAAAAAAACCTCTTTCCAGAGTGGCCTTTCCCCAAAAGCCACAGACCTAAATAAAGGGACTAGTGTGAGAGGGCCAGGAGCACCTGATGACCTTCACCTTATCTGTGACAAGAAGTCATCACCATGGTGTTCACACAGAGATCGCAAACACTGAAGTTTTGCTTCCATTCTGGCCCTGACAGTCACAGTAAGGGTAGGAAGTCGAAAAAAGGAATAAAGCAGCATAATTCAAATATTGCATATAAAATGTTTAAATTGAGTATTTTTTAATAGGAGAGGATTTTATTTGGGGTACATTAGTAATTGTCACCATTCCATGGAAAGATCCTAGAAAACCTAAGCTGTTGTGATCTGCAGAAATAGGAACTGACAGGTGAAACACTGTGATACCAGGAACATGCACACACGTATAGACTGAAGCAGCCTGACAATACCTGCTGTTTATTTCTTCCAGTCCTCACTTTGGGGAGGATTAAGTGGAGCAGTGCTTGGATTCCTAGTTCTGCTTAAGGACCAGGTTCGCCTGCCTCTAGAGCCTGAAGGAAGCTCTATCACTGAAAGAATTCTTGTGAATGAGAAATGAGAATCCTGAGAAATGGTAATTAAATCCCTTCATTGGTCAAGTAATTATCATCTTCTTTGCAATGATAACCATGATCATCTACTTGCAGATTTGCGACAAAGGATTTTTCCATCGGGAGATGTGAAGACAACCAATCTATCACACTGAAGTGCAGAAGTTCTTCCCACGTTCATTTTCACTTGAGGTAGATTCCCTAGGCAAAATGCCTCTGAGATCTGCAAACAAAATTTCTGAACAGTCGCATATTCAGCAGCCCAACAACTAGGAAAATAGCTACTGATGTGGACATTGGTTCTTTTTCTTGTCCCTCATCTCCAACAAGAACTGCAGAGCTAAGAAACCATTCTACTCCCTCTATTCATAGCAGCACAATTTACAATAGCTAAAATCTGGAAACAGCCCAAGTGCCCATCAGTGGGTGAGTGGATAAAAAAGCTATGGTACATTTATACCATGGAATACTATGCAGCAGTAAAGAAGAAGGATCTCTTGCCCTTTGAGACAGCATGGAGGGACGTGGACAGTATTATGCTAAATGAAATAAGCCAGTCAGAAAAAGACAAGTATCATATGATCTCACTCATATGTGGAATCTAAAGAACAAAATAAACTGATGAACAAAACAGATCTAGAAACATGGAGACATAGAACATACTGCCCAATCTCAGAGGGAAGGGCGGTGGGGGTGGGGGGCCATGGGTAGGAAGAGATTAACCGAAAAATGTATATGCATAACTCATGGACACAGACAATAGGGTGGTAAAGGCCTGGGGGTGGGGGCAGGTGCAGGGTGGAGGGGTTCAATGGGGAAAAGAGGGGGACATCTGTAATACTTCAATAAAGATAAGTTTAAAAAATAAATTAATTAAAACAAACATAAAACCAGTATGAAAAACATGATGAAAATAATGAAAAAGAATTAAGAGTTGTAAATAGGAGCTGAAATAAACACTCTGCTGTTATCAAACACCCATCTTCCTCAGGTGTTTACGGTTTAAGAAGTTCTTAACCACATAAAACAGAAGCATCTGTGGATGTCTGTGCTCTATTACTTATACTTTTACAGAGAAATGAAGCACAATAACAGCACCGAAATGATGAAAACTCTTTAAAGTCACTTATTTACAACAGATTATCAGTAAGTCAAGGACCATTTTATGTTTTTAAGTGCCCCTGATGGAAAAATTCTTTGTCACAAAGCTAGAAGTAGATGTTCATGGTTATCATTGCAAAAAGAGTCTATTTTTTCCTGAAAAAGCATGTTCTATTTTCAAATGAACAAATGATATTAAGCCCCCATGAAAGAGTTAGCACTTTTCTAACTTGCCATGTCTTTGGATTTTTGTAAGGTACCACAAAAATAAGTACAAAAGAATCCTAAATCAAGAAGGTTCAAACAAAACTCTAACAGCAGCCTACAGAATGTCAGCAGGGACCTGCCTGTAGATTCATAGTCCCAGATCAAGGTAGTAAGAAGTGGGTTCTGGCACTTCCACCGTTCTCAAATTAGCATTAATATTTTAAAAATTATCTAAAGGAAAGATAGTTCAGAATTTAGTAACAAGAAACTGTTTACATTGCCAGCAACAGAAACAGCAGTTGAGAAACCATTTTTTTATTTCATGCTCACTTAGCAGGGAATTGTGGTCCCTCTGAGGAAGGAGATGCACGGCTGGGGGTGGAAATGCATGCCTATTGTTAGGATGCACTACCCATGGCCTATCCTGTTTGGACATGTTTTCTGAAATATATTGTTATAATTTTTTCCCATAGCTTGAAGCAAACGCCCTGCACCTGCAGAAGATAAGATACACTCCCCAGCTGACTCAGGCGCTCCCCTTTGCCTGAGTTGTGCTATCTTCCAAGGACATCCTGTTGTTCAGGCAGCTACCGAGCTGGCTGGTGCAACCCTGACCCAGTCCATATATAAGAGAACATAAACACTCCCTCGGTGCTGATGATGGGGAATATAAGACATTTTGGGAGGGCTAGCAATCTGAATCTGTGCCAGTAACCTAATGTACATTCTTGATAGCCTACATTAAGTCACTGTCCCTCTCTTCACAATCTGGTCTAGCAAGACCTGTTTTCCTAATTACTCACAATTTACAAAGGGGCCATAAACAAAGAATGTAACAGCTTAGCTCCAGGGGAGGTCACTGACACCACCCAGACCAGGCATTTAGATACAGTCAAACTTCCCCATCTACTCACTGAGGACGGGCTGTGGAAGCCCACCACAAAAGCCTGGTAGTTGGGAAACAGATAGAAAACAAACAAACCGAAGGGTATAAGGGAAAAGCTTCCTCCATATTCACTCACTCAGGATTTGGAGAACTGACCCCCCGAGTCACTATTCTAGTACATCTGAAAATAAATGGGTTTATCCTGGATCTCCGAGTACTCCCAGTGTATTTTTCGGTCGCTTGGTAAATTCTGTAACACTGACACTGACAAAATAGTCTCAGCCCGCTGTGAGAGAATATAATAAAATTTCTTAAACTCTCACGCCTCTTGGCCTGGCTCCTGTTGGCATGTACCTATCACATATCACTAGAAAATCTGAAGAACAGATAACCTTTGTGTATAAAGAAGACCTACAGTTCTGCTTTGAGATTAGAATCTACGAGAAGAGTTTACTTGGCTTTCCTTCAAGAGTGTGTGTGTGTGAGAGAGAGAGAGAGAGAGAGAGAGAGAGAGAGAGAGAGAGAGAGAGAAGTGCCTGTGAGCACTAGAGCAGGTGTACTTTTAAATCAAAATAAAGGACTGAATGTATCAAGTTTTCCAATTATTATCTGCATAAGAAGTCAGATACTACTAGTCATTCAAAGTAATAGGTTTAGAGTAATAGGTCAGGCTGACTGCATAAGAATCACTTTTTAAAATTCAGGTTCCTGGACCCTACGCCAGGAACCTGAATTAGATAGATCTGCAGTCAGGGTCAGGAATCAAAACCATAAATTACTACACAAACTCCTTTTCATTTCTTAAGGCTTTTAATTTCACCACAATTGCTGTTTTACCAAATCTGTTTCTCCCAAATGATAAAAAGCACGTTTGAAGCTGTCTTCAGAAAATAAGGGGAAATGCATCCTATTCTGGAGCCAGTTTGGGAGACAAAGGAGACAAAGGAGGACCTCAGAAGTTAGGGTGGATTAGGTATCAGGAGAGGAAAGTACTTTGAATTATTGGGGTTTGTTGTAAGGAAGGGAACATCCCTAGAGCGCCCTGGTTAGGGGCGTGGTGATAGTAATCCCTGTTTGGTTCTTGACTGGTTATCTCAGTATTATTATCTTCTGATTTGTACCTCTTCTCAGTCTACATCAGTGATGGCGAACCTTTTGAGCTCGGCGTGTCAGCATTTTGAAAAACCCTAACTTAACTCTGGTGCTGTGTCACATATAGAAACTTTTTTATATTTGCAACCATAGTAAAACAAAGACTTATATATTTAAATGCCATTTAACAAAGAAAAATCAACCAAAAAAATGAGTTCGCGTGTCACCTCTGACACGCGTGTCGTAGGTTCACCATCACTGGTCTACATTGTCCCCAACTAGTCTGGGGCAAGGACAAGGAGAAAAAAGAGGGAATACTACAGCAGAGAAGGGTAACTTAACATTAGTTAACTTTTTCAAAAATGTGTGCTGCCACTTTAAGATCATTTCAAAATCTGCAGCTAATTGGTGAAGACTACATTCTTTTCAGTTTTCTCAGGCTAAGGTTTATTTCATCAGATAAATCGTATTTGTTTACACTAATAAGCAAAGATTTATTTTAGTATATTTTTAGAAAATATGAAAAACTAACCAAATAATGACATTAAAAAATCTACCCAAAGTAAAGAGAAAGAAATTGTGAGCAGAGGGTATCATTTCCTTAATTATCCTAGAATCATCTGTGGTTAACAATGAAGTGCTATAAACAAACAGAAAACAGCAAGTGTTGGTGAGGGTATGGAGAAATTGGGAGCCTTGTACATTGCAGTTGGGAATGTAAAATGGTTCCGCTGCTGTAGAAAACAGTGTGGCTGTTCCACAAAAAGATATAGCATGGCTCAGTAGCTAGAGTGTCGGCCCGCCCCTGTCAGGGGCATGTGCCTGGGTTGCAGGTTCTATCCCCACCCCAATCCAGGTGTGTGCAGGAGGCAACCAATTGATATGTCTCTCACGTTGATGTTTCTCTTTCTCTCTCCTCTCCCTCTCTTTCTCTCTCTCTCTCCTCCCCCTACCCCTCCTTCTCTCTCTAAGATACATTCAGAATAGGCAAATCCCCATAGATAGAAAGCAGACCGGTAGACCCCAGGGATGGGGGACTGGAGAATGGGGAGTAACTGCTGCATGGTATGGGGTTTCTTTTTGGGGTGATGAAAGTGTTGGAACTACACAGAGGTGGTGACTGTACAACATTGTGTATGTACTAAATGCACTGTGTATGACTTGTTCATTTAAAAATGGTCATTTGAATGTTATGTGAATTTCACCCGAAAGAAAAAGACGACAAAAATAAAAAAAAGGAATGCTTTCCCAGTAGGTTTGTGTGTGTTGTTCCCATAACTAAGAAATGGGTGTGGGTCTGCACATACCTGGAAGACAAGGTTGATGTTGCTGAGGTACCAAGTTTGGTTCTGGAGGTATGGGTACTTCTTCAGAAACACACTTTAAAAGCTCCTTCCCCAGATATGTTACCTGCATATAATTAAGCACAGAATTTAAAAACTATATAATAAAAGGCTAATATGCAAATAGACCGAACGGTGGAACAACTGGAACCAAAACAACTGAACAACCGGTCACTATGATGTGTGCTGACCACCAGGGGGCACACATGGCGGAACATGGCGGGCGTTACCCGAGGCAGGATGGTGGAGCAGGTGAGCAGGGGAGCCAGACCAAGGTGGGGCGCCGGCTGCTGTCATTGGGGCAAGCCTCTGGTGGTTACTGAACATTGTTTGCTCCCATGTGCCACGGTCCTGCCCGGCACTCACACCTACTGCCGGTGCTGGCCCTGCTCACACCTGCAGCTGGCACCAGAGTTGCCACTTGCACCCGCTGCCGGTGCCGGTCCCAATCACTTAGTGCCATCAGTGGGTGCAAGCGACGGCTGATGGCCCTGATCGCCCCTGAGGCCTTCTCCACCTCCCCCTGCTCCTGAGGGGTGGTCGGGGCAGCAGCCTCTGCTTGAACCCACTGACGGCCCTGGCCCCATTTGCACCCACTGCTGGCACTGGCCCCAATCACTCCACGCCATTGGCGGGTTCGAGCAGGGCCGGCGCCGTTAGCACATGGGAACAGTGGCGTCAGGAGGGCAGACAGGGGACAAGGGGCCGTGGCAGGAGGGGCCGGGCAGGGGCGTGGAGGATGGGCTGAGACCTGCCCCTGTGCCTGCGGCACCTCACGGCCCACAGTTCCTTTCAACGTGCATGAATTCATGCACTGGGCCCTTAGTACATTTTATAAGGAGCAAATTGTAACTTTGGTAAAGTATTGACTGTTATATATTATGAATCGGTAAACTGCAGCCCACAACCAAATTCAAGCTGCCACCTTATTTATGTAAATAAAGTTTTATTAGAGCACAGTGACACCATTTGTTCACTTAACATCCATGGTTGCTTTTGTGCTACAACAGGATCAAGTAGTTGCAACAGAAACTATATGCTCATGAAGGATAAAACATTTATTATCTGGTCCTTCACAGAAAATATTTGTTGACCCCTGTTGTATATGATTATTTCTCTTATTCATTCACTTATTTAACAACCATTTATTTGGCACTTGATACTTTAAAACTTTTTAAAAAATTATGTTGCATTAATAAAGTTTAGCCACAAAAGTAATGGTACTTTTCAAGAAATCAGATACTTAACTGATTAGATTAACAACATGTGGGTCTATACATCCAAGTTTGTTTGTTTGTGAACTCAGCTATTGTTTATCACTCTGAAAGGTTAGAGCTTAGAAATATCTACAATGAATGGGCTGAGCTGGGGCAAACTGGCAAACACCTACCAGAAATATTCTGGGCCTGTCTTTGGGTCTTCCACTCTTAGTTCTAGGATAGTCTGATAATATACCCCAGAAGCTAGGTTCACTGCAGCTAAACTTACATCATCTTAACTTGAACACCACTTCCTCCAAGATGCCTTCCTAATAAACCTTTAACTCAAGTAATGACCCTCCTCTAGGCTCCCATACCTTCTGTGCTCATATTTCTGTCAAGGCACCTATCACATTTAAATGAAATTATGGGTTAATGTATCTGTCTGCATTAAACTATAAGCTCCTTGAAGACAGAGTCTGTGTCATACTCTACTTCACATTGTTCCTGGCAAAACTGGGGGGAGGAGGGGACTCTGAAGTCCTAGATCTTAAGCAAGATTCTTAAATTCTAAGTCTGTTTGTACATTTATAAAATAAGCATCTTTGGCTTATTAAATTGTTGTGAGGATTACAAGAGATAACATATGAAAATCATTTGGCATACTGTCTACCACATCGTCAATAAATGCTTGTTACTGAACAGAGTGAGGAGGACCTAGGGAATCTGGCAGGGTTAGGCACCCTTTGGGCTCAGTCCCATGACCAAAAGAAGCCTGGTAATGGAAATGAAACAGACCTGGCTATTCAGTGTGCTAACCCCTCCTCACTTGCATTGGAGAAGGGCAAGGCACCAAATGCCATCTGTCAGTTCTCCAAACAACCAAAATTAGAAACAATGGATTTTGTTCATATTATGCCCTGACAATATACAATACACCTTATACACTCATCAATGTGGAGGCTCAGTATGTTTTCACCTATATCTCAGATTTAAAGTACATTTTTATCATTGGTGCTAGGTAATCTATATATATAAAAGGCTAATATGCTAAGTGTCCCTCCAACTGTCTGACCAATCGCTCCTGCTCCTGACTCACCGAGAAACAAGTCGGTCAGGAAGCTGAGCCACAGCCATGGCTTTTAAAGGTACAAGAAAGACACCCGTGGAACCATGGAACCAGAGGTGGCAATTCACCGAATTATAATTACTCTAGCCAGCCACAATGTAAAACGGTTGGAGAAGCTGTATGCTGACTTGACCAGAGGTGCAAAAAAAAAAAAAAAGAATCTCAAAGTGAAAGGACCAGTTCAGATGCCTACCAAAACCCAGAGAATCACTACAAAAAACCCCCAGTGGGGAGGGTTCTAAAACTTGGGATCAGTTTCAGACAAGGATCTACAGTGACTTCATTGACCTGCACAGCTCTTCTGAGATTGTTAAACAGATTCCTTCCATCGTACTGAGCCAGGAGTTGGAGGCTGCAGTCACCATTGCGGATGCTTAAATCAACTGTTTAAATAAATTGACTATCAGTTGTTAACAGCAACAACAAATTCACTGAGTTTAAAATCTATTTTCCACAAGATAGAGTGATTTGTTGAACAAGGATAGTAATAAATAGATCTCTAAATGAGCAGGCACTAGGTCACTTCTGGAATCTGTCCATCTCACATTAGTACCTGTGCTCCAGTTGGCTAAAGCCACCTCATCCTAATGTCACAGTGCAACACACTGCTCATGTGTTTGTAGTGATGCTGGTGTAAACAAATCTACTGTCCTGTCAGCAGTGTAAAAGTACAGCACATACAATTATGTACAGTACATACTATTTAATAATGATAATAAATGACTATGCTACTGGTTTGTGTATTTACTGTACTATCTTATATAATAAAAGCCTAATATGCTAAGTGTCCAGTTGGCCATTCAACCAAAGCACAATATGCTAATGATATGCTAAGGCTGCTCAACTGCTCGCTATGACGTGCACTGACCACCATGGGGAAGACAGTCGACCGGTCGACCAGTCGCTATGATGTGAACTGACCACCATGGGGCAGACAGTGGACTGGTCGACCAGTTCCTATGATGTGCACTGACCACCAGAGGGGGAGATGCTCTGACTGGTAAGTTAGCTTGCTGCTGGGGTCCAGCCAATTGGGACTGAGTGAGACAGGCCGGACACGCCCTGGAGCCCTCCTGCCATCCCTCCCCAGCTGGCCAACCCCCCTCCCCCGGTCCCCAAGTGTGCACCAGTGGGGTCCCTCGGCCTGGCCTGTACCCTCTTGCAATCCGGGCTGAGGGACACCCCCTCCCCCCTGTCCCCAAGTGCATGAATTTTGTGTACCAGGCTTCTAGTAGAAAAATAATAAAGTACATCTGTCTATGACAAACTAATTCCTGGACTAATCTCATTAGATGCAAATCTAGCTCATATGCCTGCCCTGACAGAGGCTGGGTTCATAGGGTCTTGGGCTACATAACCTCCAGCAATCTCAGCAACTTTACCATCCAAAGCCCATTTTGATGAAGGGTACCTGATGGGATGCAACCTTCCCCCAGATGAGGACAGATAAGAGAGTTGTAGCTCAGGGTAAGGTATATTCTGTAAGTTGTTGTGTTCTTACTTTTCTAAAAGGTAGAGCTAAAAGGGTGCTTCACCCTGAGGCCACAGGTAGAGCAGAGATCCATTATTCCTCAGAAACCAGTCTATGCTGATACCCTAATATCATATTTAGGAAAGAAGTGGGGTGTGGGAAGTGTGCATGTAGGTGTTTGGGGTGGTTGGACAATTCAGGCAGCCACTATTCTGAAAATGTAGTGAATGAGCCAAGTGAAATGATCAATTAACTTTATTTTGGTTAGGTCTCTGAAAATAAAGTATGGTATCAACTGTCATTAATTGCAGTAACAAATGTTTCTCTATACCTTATGTATTAACATGCATCAATAAAAGAATATAAAACATAACCTGCCTTTGAATATTAAAGAAGTGTTCAAGAATTTGTTTCCCTGCTGGGACTGCATTTTATTTGAAAGTACCAGCCCATTTTTCACAGATCTTCAGGAAAAACAGTTATTAGTATTGACTACTGAGAATCTGTTCATGGATGATCAAATTAAGTTTTAAGAAGCATTTTAAGTTTTAAGAAGCAAGTCTTAACAACTTTCACTACTCCAAGAGGATGAAAGAGAAAAGAAAAATTATTTTCCATCTTAGGGGGAGTAAAAAGGCAAAGTTCATTTCTTTAAGTTCGTTGCAAGATAAAAACACATTTGGGCTAAGAATATTAAAATATTTCTAAGGAATTCAAAAGACAAGACAGAAAAGAGTATCAAAGTGTAATTGTAGTAACTGCTTTGGAAGAGCTGATCCTGGGGAAACGATGACAGGTATCTTCCTCACCTACTCACCATCCTGAAGCCTCTCTTTCCACTTCCCCCAGATACCCTATGCAGTTAGAGGCAAGAGAAGAGCAGCAGGCCTTTCACATTATTTATGTCTTTAGGATTCACACCTCAGATATTTGTATTTTAATCCTCACTGGAGGATATGTTTATTTAGAGCAGTAGTTCTCAACCTTCCTAATGCCACGACCCTTTAATACAGTTCCTCATGTTGTGGTGACCCCCAACCATAAAATTATTTTCGTTGCTACTGCATAACTGTAATTTTGCTACTGCTATGAATCGTAATGTAAATATCTGATATGCAGGATTTATTTTCATTGTTACAAATTGAACATAATTAAAGCATAGTGATTAATCACAAAAACAATATGTAATTATATATGTGTTTTCCGATGGTCTTAGGCGACCCCTGTGAAAGGGTCGTTCAACTCCCAAAGGGGTCGCGACCCACAGGTTGAGAACCACTGATTTAGAGAGAGGAAGGGAGAGAGGAAGAGAGCAAAATATCCATTGGTTGTGTGCTGTATGTGCCCAGACTGGGGATCGAACCTGCAATCTAGGTATGTGCCCTGACTGGGAATCAAACCCTAGACCTTTTGGTGTATATGACAATGCTTCAACCAACGGAGCCACACCCACCAGGGCTAGATATCTGTATTTTAAAGGGGCCCACATCTCTAACCATCTCCTCCTGAGTAGAAGCTGGACTCACAGGAGGTTTAAGTTATGACACATTGGGAGTGTAATTAATGGACTGAATGAGGCTGTCTGTCCAGATAAACAATCTCCATCACTTTCTGTATTCCTACCCCAACTTCTCCATATCTTGATATTCCTAATCATAGGGTGTGAGAAATTTTTTTAGAAAGTGTGTAGGGTGAGGGGGAAACCATAGAGAAAAGTCAATGCTATATCCAAAGGAGTACATTTATGAGGGTAGAATTCAGACAGGGAAGCGTCACGATGGGAAGTGTGTTTGCAAAAGAGATCTGTCAGTGCTCCTTGAGTCACTGCCCAAACAGCAGCTTACTTTTTATCTGCATAAGTCGTGTCCAGGGCTTGAACTGTCATTGCCATTCCTATGATGTTCATACTGCACCTGTATCACAGAAAGGCATTTTCCCTGTGGAAGTGGGCCATTTTTGCTGCACAAGAATATGTCTTTGCAGAAATTCATAAAGGCAGCTGAATGATTCTGAATTCAGGGCAAGCTGTTTCCAGGAAAAGGAAGTGGGCGTCCCTTGTGTGTGATATTGTTGTAAATGTAGAAAACAGTGCATAGGGAATCAGATCAGGTTCTAGTCCAGTTCTGGCACTTACTGGCCTTGAGGCTAATCAAGTCACTAACCACAAGCAATACTGTTTCACATCCACGAATAAAGATAATAGGTGATCTTCTGACTTCTTAGGAGTTTTGTGAAAGAATATACATAAAAGTGTTTTACACACAGTGCTACGCAAGTCCTAGCATCTCCATGTTGGAAAAATCTTTAGAGACCATTGGCATTATTTATTTTATACATAAGAAAACAGGTTCAGAAAGGTTAAATGATTTGACCTGATCAGTGATTCTCACTCCAGGCTGCACATTAGCATCGCCTGGAAACCTTTTAAAAAATATTACCACTTGGCCTTTAACTCAGACTATTAGGTCAGAAGCTAAGGGCCTGGAGTCCACTAGGCACTGGTAGATTTAAAAGCTCCCCAAGTGATTCTAATGTGTAGGCAGGATTGAAAACTGTTGCCCACATCATATAACTTATCAAGGGTGGTATCAGGAACAAGCATGGTCTCCTGTCTCCCACAGAGAGAGAGATCACTCTGCCATATCAGGATGATAGCTAACAGCCAGGAGACTGTCAGTGACAGCAAGTCGTGATGCCCAATGGGAGTAAGCAGGATTCCCGCAGCTGCTTGGGTAGGAAGTATGAGTCATCTCTTGGTCTTGTGGCTCTGTCATTCTGTCTGATGCAGGACAAGACCTAGTTTTATGGCATTTCTTGCCTGACAACCAACCATTCCTGGTCCCATAGCCTCACCAACATTCTTAAGACTAGTCAGTTAAAATGTTCATATTTACCAATGTAACAAAAGTTCCCTTCATCAAGAAGTGACTGTGAATTCAGGAGTTACTTCAAGACAAGAGGAGGTAGAGGCAATTTCTGTGGTACATTTTAAAAGAGGCTTTTAAAATAAACTATTTAAATAAAGCAACTCACTGGAGTAGAGTTTCTTAGTCTAGAGCAGTGGTCGGCAAACTGCGGCCCCTTGAGTGTGGCTCTTCCACAAAATACCACGCGAGGGCGCGCACGTACAGTGTGATTGAAACTTCATGGCCCATGCGCAGAAGTTGGTATTTTGTGGAAGAGCCACACTCAAGGGGCCAAAGAGCCGCATGTGGCTTGCGAGCCGCAGTTTGCTGACCACTGGCCTAGAGTATTTACTAGAAGTATATGCATGGCCTATAGAAATTTTAAAAACTGTTCCTGTTTTTAGAACAATTTTTAAAAAATATAATCCTGTTCAGATAATCTGTATGAGTATCTTATATCCAAGATTTGCACTAATATTGATGTCCACATTTGCATTTGGCTTCACTATCACATAGATGTTAAACAATACAACCCTAATTTACATGGCTAATAAGAAAAGATCAGAAGCAATGTGATATGTAAGTGAAGTACAGAGTGAGGGCTAAATGATGTCACAGTTAGTTATTCAAAAGCGAGAATGCAATAGTTCTAGTAGAGAAAAAGAGTAGGAGTCTTGAGTCATCAGTAGGCACACTGTAACAGAGGTATGTCAAGCTCAAAAGAACCTAAACTATAGCAATCAGTACCATATTTATACTGAGCATAGACTCAGTTTCAGCAAAATAATATAATCTATCATAAGTTTAAGAAATGTAAAAAAAGGAATTTCCATGGGTTAAGTATTAATTACTAATATGCAAATATGATTTATGAATCCATGGAAAGGATTGGGCAGGGTGAATTGAAAGCAGATGGCCAGTTGACTCCAGGGGTTGAAAGTTAAAAAAAAAAAAGGACAGAGAAAATATAATACAGAGACAATTTAAAATGCACTGATATAAGGAATTGAAAGAGTTCTGGAAGCACCTGCCACAAAGGTCTAGGAGACCAGAATGCTGTAGTTAGGGACACAGACCAAGAGCAGGGATTATGAGAAAGGGTGAGCAGGGCTTGGACAAAAAAAGAGGAAACTATGCCTCTTATTAGTGCTGGACTGAGGCTTACTGTAATAGTGAGTGGAGGCTGAAGACATCTGCAGTTCTGTGAAACAGTAATGGTGGATGTCCAATTTTCACACTTTCCTGGGTAAATCATTGCAAGACTGTCCCTTAAGTGGTGCCATAGACATCTGGAGGTGGCTGGTCATTGGACCTCAAGGGTGTCAGTCATTAATAGTCTTCAAATTGGTGGTCAGACTGGGCTTGTAAGTCAGAAGACAGAACTGAGGGGGAGGCTACTAAGTCTGGGAAGTATGAATGAAAAGAAATATTTCTTTTGGGGGGAGCTAGCAATTCATAGATAAAACTATGTTCAAACAAAAATGAACCATAACTTCTGTGGGTCTTAAGGCCCTTGCTGGTTCCTTCTGTCTTTAGGAGAAGATTCTGTCAGAATGCTGATAACATATTAATAAATTATTAAAGTCAACAGTGGTTCCAAATTTTCTACATGGAGTCACAAGGACCTGAAATCACTTGGGGTCAAGAAAATTGGGGCATTCAAATTTCTGAGACGAAGTAAGGAGCAAGGAAGGAAGCCCTTGCCCCCAGGGAATGCTGGCAAATAGAAGTTGTGGGAGAAAGCATGTAGCATATTGCAGAAGGGACACCTGGGGACAAAAATGAGCTTGGAGAACTTGCATTTTTCTTTAAAAGAAAAATAAGTAGTTTTATCATTTTTTTTAAATGTATCTTTCCGCCCTAACCGGTTTGGCTCAGTGGATAGAGCGTCGGCCTGTGGACTGAAAGGTCCCAGGTTCGATTCCGGTCAAGGGCATGTACCTTGGTTGCGGGCACATCCCCAGTAGGAGGTGTACAGGAGGCAGCTGATCGATGTTTCTCTCTCATCGATGTTTCTAACTCTCTATCCCTCTCCCTTCCTCTCTGTAAAAAATCAATAAAATATATTTAAAAAATGTATCTTTCCATTTGAGCATGAAGTGAAAGATGACCCACCTTACTCCAAGCATAATTCCAGGTCACATGACGGTCACCTCCTAGAAGATCCTTGAGCCAGGTGACTGGATTTTGATAAATCTGACCATTTTCTACCTTAATTTTACCACTCAATAAAACACTGGCTTTGTGGGTAGTCTCCTGAAGAAAAAAAAATGTTAATATTAAAAAATAGATGAAATATGTGAACTTGTTTCTGGCCATGAAGTAACAGGGACCAGATTTACCCTAGCACCTGACGCAACCAAAAAACAAAATATATGAAAACAATGGTTTAAAAATCCTTAAAACTTAATAAAAAAACAAGAAAACAATAAAAGGGAACAAAAGATTTGAACAGACATTTCACAAAAGAATAAATATGAAGGCAAATAGCACATGAAAAGATACTCACCATAATTAATCATTAAGAAATGTAAATTAAAACCACAACACATATACTATAGTACATATACATATTTACACTATATGTTAGCATGGCTAAAGTTAAAAGACAGATCATACTAAGTGTTGGCTAAGGAACTATAACTCTCATTGATAGCTGGTGGGAATGTAAAATGTTACAAATTTTGGCAATTTCTTAAAAAGTTAAATATACATTTACCATATATAATTTTGCCACTCCACTCTCAAGTACTTACCCAAGAAATAATGAAAGTCTGTGTCAGACCAAAACTGTATATCAATGTTCATAGTAGCCTTTTTTGTAACAACCAACAATTGGAAACAATCTAAATGTCTACCACAGATGAATTAATAAACTATAGTATCCTATATAATAATCCTATATAATAATAGAGGAATATGCAAATTATCCGGGACGCCCTCGCATCATGATCGTTCAGCAGGGTGGGCAGGGCTGTGGGGCTGTGGGGCTGTGGGGCTACGGGGCGGGACTCCGGGTCTCTCGTGATTTCGTCCCACCCAGGCAGATTCCCCTGCGGCCCCGCAGCCAAATCCCGACGCAGACCTGGGGTTTACTAAACTTCACTGGAGCTTCTCCCCACACCCCCACCCCCTGACCAGGGCCCGCCGGCAGCCTCCTGACAGGCGGGTGGCCCGGGAGAGCCAAGTGGGGTGGGGCGGCAGGGAGCCACGGAGGGGTGGGGCGGCTGGAGCCAAGTTCCCGGGGGTCTGAGGAGAGCACCTGACAGAAGCCCAGACTGCAAAGAAGAAAGAGGAAGCGGCCACGGGGAGCTCTTCCAATCCCCCCTGCACGGATACCCTACCCCAGCCCCTGCACCCCCAGGGGGAACAGGGAGGCTGACTGGACAGGGAGAAGACCCAGCCTCGGGGGTAGCCGCAGCCCACACCTCCGACTCCCAATCTCTTCCCCTGCCACCCCTACCAGGGGTGCCCACAACAATGGCGACGACCCGTCAGCACCCCTGAAACACCCGGGACCCGCAGCCCGCCACTGCTGGGCCCCCTCCGCTGGGACCGGGCATGCTCTCCTCCCTACAACTCCAGACCCAGGTGGAGGCAGGCCCCAGTGGCCCCCCAGGGTCAGACCCATTCCCCCTGATAGCAGCGGCTCCGTCTCTGCAGCAGAAGCGCACTGAACCTCACCAGGCGCTTCGGTTAAACCCGCCCTCCTAACCCACCTGGCTCTGCCCTGGCCTGGCCCCCACCCCACTCCAGGAGATTGGAGCCCTGCCCTGAGCACCTACAGCTGTGAAACGGCCACATACAATTTAAAGAATGGCACCAAGTGGGGAGGTTTGACAGTTGCTCCCCCTTTGGCCTCGCCGCCCCCTTAGTGTCCCCTTACCGCCCTCCCAGCCAGCATCTCCAGGGACGACCACCACTACAGGGCTGCTGGCCAGAGCCTGCCCGAGGCCTGAGGAACCCTCTGCAAAGCTTTGATAGCTACAGTCCCAGGAAACAATCACGCCCTCCTCCCCTAATCAGCACCTGCTACCTGCGAGGGTACCCGTGAGCTTAAAAATAACAATCCTTTCCCATTTAGACATCACTTACTTGATGAAACATTTCTAGGTTTATTAGCTCAGAACCTCCTCATGACAACCCAGTGAGGTAGGCAGAGAAGAGATTACAATTCCATGGTATATGCATATGTATTCAGAAATGAAGCTCAGAGAGGAAAAGTGTCAAGCCCAGTGGTTCCCAAGGTGCAGCACACACCCCACAGGGGGGCAATTTGATTTTTAAGTGGGGGCAATTTGAGAATAAGTTAACAGTGAATTTTCTGCATTTCTTATGGTTCTAGGGGGCCTCATCTACAGCATATCCTACATAATAAAAGGCTAATATGCAAATGACCGAATGGTGGAATGACTGGTCACTATGATGCACACTGACCACCAGGGGGCAGACACTCAATGCAGGAGCTGCCCCCTGGTTGTCAGTGTGCTCCCACAGGGGGAGTGCCGTTCAGCCAGAAGCTGGGCTCATGGCTGGCAAGCACAGCGGCAGTGGTGGGAGCCTCTCGAGCCTCTCCCGCCTCCGTGGCAATCTAAGGACATCTGACTGATGGCTTAGTGGGCCTAAGCTGTCAGTCGGACATGTCCTCAGGGCTCCCAGACTGCGAGAGGGTGCAGGCCAGGCTGAGGGCCCCCCCCCGCCCCAGTGCACGAATTTCGTGCACCGGCCCTCTAGTATACATATAATGAACTAATACTCAGCAATAAAAATAAACAAACTACTGATACATGCTACAATAAGGATGAATTTCAAATAATTATGCTCAGAGAAAGAAGCCAGACAAAAATAAATACATATGGTATAATTCCACTTATATAGAATTTTTGGATATGCAAACTAATGTATATGAACAGAAAGCATACCAATAATTGTCTAGACATTGGCATGGGAAGGGAGCAGATGAAGGAGGTGTACAAAAGGACACAAAGAAGCTTTGGGGGTTGATGTATATTGTTTGTGGTCATGGCTACATAGGTGTAAACATATGTCAAAACTGTCAAACTGTATACTTTAAATATGTGTATTGTATTGTATGTCAATTACATCTTAATAAAACTGTTAATATGAAAAGTTGTATTAAAATTTAATTATAGCTAATCCAGAGAATTAACCACAACTGTCAAAATATGAGTTAATGAAACTAATTTACTAAATAAAATGTAATTTGCTCTGGCTAATCTGAGGTAGGTACTACTTAGCAATAAACTGGTTGACAGGCAAGCAAATAGGAACATTAAGGAATCTGAGATCAAACTACTAATTTGGTCTTTAAATTATAGTTTGAAGCTTTAAATGTTTGTGTGTTTTTTTGCTCCTAATTTATAAGTAAAGCTTGCTAACTAGGAAAATCCCAATTACCCAGAGATGGAAAGGGTTGAAAACATAGGTCATTCAGATTAAATTCCAGTTAGCCTGGATTGATATCTGTTGGATGGTCATAAGAAAGCAAGCATTCCTGGACTCTGCAATCTTTGCCACTCTGAATTCCTCTTTCAAAAAGTGAAAGTGGGGAGGGAGGAGAGGAAGCCTCTTTTGTCAGCATTTCTAGCAGAACCTTTTTTCCTTTCCTGTACTTTTATGCATATGTGATATTGTTTTCAGTGGGTCACATTTATGCAAACTCCAAGTCACTTTTTTTTGTAAAAACAAACTCAGCCCTGGCTAATTTTCTCAGTGGTTAGAGCGCCCGCCCTCTGACCAAAGGGTCGCAGATTTGATTCCCAGTCAAGGGCACGTACCTCAGTTACAGGTTCAATATCCAGCCCCAGTCAGGGAGTGCAGGAGGCAACCAATCGATGTCTGTCTGTCTGTCTGTCTGTCTCTCTCTCTCTCTCTCCCCCTTCCTCCCTCCTTTCCACTCTCTCTCTCTAAAATCAAACAAACAAACAATGGAAAAAATATCTTGGGCTAAGGATTAAAAAAACACACACACAGAAAAACAACAAAGTTTCTATGGAAGATGAATTTATACTTATCTCTTATCAGGGGAAGCTTCAGCAGTACACTGGTAGTTTCCAAAATTTTGGAATCAAAGCCAGCTCCAGCTTACTATTTTTATGTTGCTCTTAAATCCTTCCTGGTGCAATATAATTTCGGTCTGAGAGCCCACAGATACTTGTGACTAAAATGTATAGGGAAATTCTAGAAGCACGATTTCAATTGCTAAGAATACAATGGTTGTGGTCCCTCCATTCAAGAAGCCCAGCCAAACCCCATTTCACTAGTTGGAGGTAAATGCCTACACTATGCAACAGCAAAGTTTATTCACTTTTAAAATTTAGATCATTTTAGAGAAAAAAAAGATACCTGTGTTTTGAATTCCAAAATGTTATTTCCTGGATTAATTCTTCCTAGTGCTATCAGATCCTTTATCTGCATGCGCTTCTTTTTAGGAGCTTTGCTGTAGTTGAAAGGCTTTTTTGCGGTATGCTGAGGGCCAGACCCAGAGGAGGAGGTGCTCTGACTGTCATTTGCATATGGAAGAGCAAAAGCTGAATTTTTAAGATATGATTTCATCTGATGCCCCATATCACTGCCTAAGTCATCAATATCTGGATGTGTCAGGGTTTTTGATGCCCCCCTAGGTGGTTGCTGGGAAGCTGTTCTCTTGTTTCCTCTTTTTGGATCATAATTGGAAAGAGTCTGACCACAAATACCAGTGGATGAATGGGCATTTGGGACAAGTACACTTGTGGTTTCTGATGTATTTAATGGGCCAGTTAGTGCTAAAGGACTATAGGATTCATGACCTTTGGTTGTATGTGCTGTAAGATCATTTTCTTTTTGTAAATACTCTGCTTGAGCAATAAAAGCAACAGGTTGGGATGGTAATTTAATCTTCTTAGTGCCATCTGAAGGTCTGGATTTTGAAAACTCATCCAAGGAATAGTCACTGACATTTCGTCTAGAATTCAGCTTAATTTCAGAAAATTCTTCCCCTCTCACTGTCTCTAAATTTAGACAAGTGTTGATATTTTGGCTGTCGTTCCATGTTTCCAGAGACAACTGTGATTCCTGTATGCTTTCACAAACAGAGCTGGCAGGAGAAAATGAACCCGCCTGGGGCTGCACTGAATTTTCCAGGCTGGTAAGCTCTTGGCTGTCCTTTTCACAAGAGATCTCTGAGCTGGATGGCAGTTTCCTCAAACTAAGACCAGACACAGATGTAACATTCTTATAGTTTTGAATTTTCTGGCTTATTTTTTTCTGTTTTTTTGCCACAACTAAAAGGCTCTTCTGTCTCATGGCCAAGTTAGCCAGTTGTTCTCTCAGGACACCATGCTTAAATGATTCTATGGAAACCCTATAGTAAGAAACAGAAGAAACAAAAATACAAACAAAGTAAAAAGCTTTTTAAAAAGCAGTCATTTGCACTTTAAAGATACTTTCTTTCGATTTAAATTTGACCACCACAAAGTACACAAGGTTCTGTCTTTGTAAATGCATTTTCTTTGAGAGGAACTGACTCTTAAGGTAAGTGAGTCTGCCTTTCTAAGGAGGTGGCAGTGTGGTTATCCACATTTATACCCACGTTTATAGTCAGATCATTATTTAGCAGTTATGAGTCAACCCTAACAGAGAAACAAAACTTGGGTAGTCTATCCAGATATCTACTAGTCTTCTACTTGGAAGCTAGCAATTGGTGGCCGAGGAGGAACACCATTCTTTACGTTTCAAGTTTGGTTACCTGTTTACAGTGGAAAAGTGTATAAAGAAGTAAAATTTGGAAGTTTCACTCAAGTTCCCTTAATTTTAGAAGAGTGAGATTGTTTTGTGAATAATTATGCCTGAGCTAATCTGAGAAATTCAGTTCAACAAGTAATTACTGTAATTGTACTGAGCATTTTCAAGTCCAGAGGGACTACTCAGACAAGCATTAACCCATATGCCTCCCCAAACCCAATCTCTCAGGGATGGAGGACGAAGTGGGAGAAAATGGCTTGCCCACACCTCCGTTTTTTGGTTATATTCCACAGTTACCACCTTCTGGACATCCTGTGACACCTTGTTTCCAGTCGTTCTCAACCTTTTTGTTCTCAGGACTATTTTATACTCCTAAAAATTATTGAGAAACCCAAAGAGCTTTTGTTTATATGGGTTATATCTATCAATATTCACTGTTTGGAAAATAAAACTGAAAAAATTTAAAAACACAAGAATACCCAAGCACACATTCCATTAGCTATTAGAGTGATGATGTCATCACACACTATGTGGCCTAAATAAAATTATACACTCATGAGAGAATGAGAGCAAAAAAGGGTAAATAACATTTTAGTATTCTTAAAAAATAGTTCTGACTTCATAGACCCCTTGAAATAGTGTCAGGGATCCTTAGGAACCACCCATTAAGAGCAGCTGTTCTAAGGAAAGCAGTAAAATAGATATCTGTTTTTTCTGTCACAGTTTAGAGTTGTTGCTGCTAAACTCCAAGTATACTGGGTATTAAAGTAGATGTAAGTGTAAGAAACAGAAAGAATAAATCAGATTAACAAACAACTGATAGCATAAAATGCAAGAAAATAAAGAAAAAAGAATTTATTTAACAATATCACATTTTAAACTACGTGAAACAGAGGCTTCGGACAAAATGGCAGCATAGGTAAATGCGGTACTCAAATCTTTCCACAATCATATAAAAAATACAATTAGCCCTGGCCGGTTTGGCTCAGTGGATAGAGCGTTGGCCTGCAGACTGAAGGGTCCCAGGTTCGATTCTGGCCAAGGGCATATGCCCGGGTTGCGGGCTCTATCCCCAGTGAGGGGCGTGTAGGAGGTGGCCGAACAATGATTCTCTCTCATCATTGATGTTTCTATGTCTCTCTCCCTTTCCCTTCCTCTCTGAAATCAATAAAAATATATATTTTAAAAAAATAATAAAATAAAATAAAAAATACAACTAATCTTTAGAACAACCATCATTCAGAACTGCCTGAAATTTAGCTGAAAGGAAGTTCCACAACTAGGGAATTAAAGAAGCCCCATAGAGACCGGTAGGAGGGGTGGAGGCGTGGAACAGGCTGGTGTGGTAGTTTTTAATTGGGAGGGATATCTTGGCTACAGAGATCCCCCCCTGAGGAGTGAGGGATGCCAGCCCCATATCAGACCTCTAGCCCAGGGTTCCAGAGCTGAGAAAAGAAGTCTCTATAACTTTGGGTTGTAAAAACCAGCGATGATTATGACTGAGTGACATGGAGGCTGCTGGAGTCCTGGGAAGTTCCTCTTAAAGGGCCCACATATTAACTTATTTGGACTTATTCCCTCTGAGCTATCTCATTGGGGCAGCAGCTTGAAAGGAACCAGGGACATACAGGGAGTAACTAAATTGTCTGGCATCAGTGCAAGAGCTGGGGGAGAAGCTTTCTCCCAGATAAAAGTGCTGGCAGAGGCCACTGTTCCTTTGCTGAGCCCTTCCCCAACAGAGCCGACAGAGGGGTGCCAAGTCTGAGTCTCCATCAATTTGGATCACATTTTTCACTCCATTCTGGTGATTCCCTGTGACCCTGCCCTACCCAACTTGGGGGCTTATCCAAGCCATTTCCAGTGGCTTTTCCATACAACTGTCCTCTCTTGCCTCAGAGGACAGGCTTTCCTAAAATCTCTCAAACAAGCAGCAACTGGCCTCAGTGTACCTCATATCTCTTGCTAAGTAGCCCCAGGCCTGGCACTAGCTGCAGCCTGCCTTGGCTCAGAGCTTGGCCTCTCCTGGGTACCTCCAAACCCCAAGTAGCAGCCATCTGCAGATAACTCTGTAGCTCATGCCAGGTGGGCCCAGGCAAGGTACCAGAACCTCCCTGGAGGCCCCAGAGTCAGTGCACTCAGTGGACAGCTTCAGACCATACTGAACTACACCGCTATCACCTCCATGAGTGATACACTCAAGGAAGCTCTCCCTTCCTCTCTGTAAAAAATCAATAAAATATATTTAAAAAAAAAAAAAAGAAATACTCAAAACAATGAAAAGCAAGGACCTACAACCAAGATTACTCTACCCAGCAAGGTTATCATTTAGAATTAAAGGTCAGATAAAGAGCTTCCCAGACAAGAAAAGTCAAAGGAGTTCACTGCCACCAAACCAGTATTACATGAAATGTTAAAGGGTCTTCTTTAAGAAGAAGAAGAACAAAAAAGATAAAAAATATGACCAACATAATGGCAATAAATACATATCTATCAACAATTGAATCAAAAAATAAAAATAAATGAACAAGCAGAACAGAAACAGACTCATAGATACAGAGAACATTTTGATGGTTGCCAGATGGGAAGGGGATTGATGAGATGGATGAAAAAGATGAAGGGATTTAGAAGTATAAATTAGTAGTTATAGTATATTCATGGGGATGTAAAGTACAGCACAGGGAATATAGTCAATAACATTCTAATAACTATATATAGTATCAGATGGGTATGAGATTTTTCAGGAAAATTACATAGTAAGTTTTATAATGTCTAATCACTGATGTGTACACCTGAAACTAATCTAATACTGTATGTCAACTGTAATTGAAAAATAAAAAATGATTAAAAGTAAAAATAAATTAAAAAATAAAACTATGTGAAACAAAGAGTTCAGGCACAAAATAAAAGTGCTCTTTAGTTTGTAAGATTTTAAGTCTTACAGCAATTTTAATAAGGATTTACACTTGAAACCCTAACTGATCAGGAATTTCCAAAATTCTAAGTATCTTGTAAATCAGAGGATGTAAGAAAAATTGAAGCTAGCCTTCTCCAAAGTCCCCTAGAAAATGCCAGGTGGGCCCAGGCAAGGCACCGGAACCTCCCTGAAGGCCCCAGAGTCATTGCACTCAGTGGATAGCTTCCTTTATTCAATTCCCCATCTGTAGGTCTTATAAGCTCATTGGCTTTATAGAAAGGAATTTATGATACTTATTCACTAAATAGTAAAGAAAAATGGGGATAAAGATAGATTTATAATAAAAATAAAAACTGATTTTAAAATAAGTTCAGAAAAAAATCTGAATATGCAATGGATGCCAAAGGATTGTAAGACAAGAATATAAAGGAAAAGAAATATTACATGTGAATAAAGAATAGGGTCAAAAATATATCTGCATATTCATTGCAGCATTATTCACAACAGTTAAGACATGGAAACAACTTAAGTGTCCATCAATGAATAAAGAAAATGTAACACACATACAGTGGAATATTATTTAGCCACAAAAAGAAGGAAATCCTGCCATTTGTGATAACATGGATGGACTTTGAGGGCATTATGCTAAGTGAAAGTCAAACAAAAAAACAAATACCCTATGATCTCACCTATATATGATATATATAGATATATAGATATATAGATATATAGATATATAGATATTCCGAGAACAAGAGGTGGGGGGCAGGAGGTGGCTGATATAAGTGAAGGTGGTCAGAAAGTACAAACATCCAGTTATAAAATAAGTAAGTCATGGGGATGTAATGCACAGCATGGTAGTTACAGTTAATAATACTGTATTGTATATTTGAAAGTTCCTAAGAGAACAGATCTTAAAAATTCTCATCACAAGAAAAAAAAATAGATAATGCCCAAACAAGAAAATATCTACACTAATAAAAGACAAAGATGCTAATTGACTGTACCTTCACTACACCCACCAGCCAATCAGAAGAGTACGCAAATTAACCCAACAAAGATGGCGGTTAATTTGCATACATAGGTGCCCAGCGAAGACTGAAGACAGTGTAGAACAGGGGTGGGCAAACTTTTTGACTCGAGGGCCACAATGGGTTCTTAAACTGGACCAGAGGGCCGGAACAAAAGCATGGATGGAGTGTTTGTGTGAACTAATATAAATTCAAAGTAAACATCATTACATAAAAGGATACAGTCTTTTTTTTTTTTAGTTTTATTCATTTCAAATGGGCCGGATCCGGCCCGCAGGCCGTCGTTTGCCCACGGCTGGTGTAGAAGGAAGCCAAGCACTGCAGAAGGGAGCCAAGAGGTGGAGAAGGGAACGGATCGGAGGTAGCAGAGATAGGAGCAGAGCTGAGGTAGCGGACACGAGAGGGAGCGAAGTGGTGGAGAAGGGAGGGAGCCGAGGCGGTGGACACGGGAGGAAGCGAGGCAGTGGAAAAGGAACGGAGCGAGGCAGCGGAGAAGGGAGGAAGCGAGGCAGTGGAGAAGGAAGGAAGCGAGGCAGTGGAGAAGAAAGGGAGCGAAGCGGTGGAGACGGGAGGGAGCCGAGGGCAGGGCTTCACTCCCTTCTCTGCTTCACTATGGTCTCAGGAAGCCCTATTCTTGCAGGAATCTTCCTGCAACAGGCCTCTAGTCCTATATAATAAAAGCCTAATATGCTAAGTGTCCAGTCATCTGGTCGTCTGTTCAACCAATCAAAGCATTATATGCTAATGATATGTTAAGGCCACTCAACTGCTCTCTATGACATGCACTGACCACAAGGGGGCAGACAGTCAACCGGTCGACCAGTTGCTATGTCATGCACTGACCACCAGGGGGCACTCTGACCAGTAGGTTAGCTTGCTGCTGGGGTCCAGCAGATCAGGACTGAGCGAGATGGGCAGGACACGCCCTGGAACTCTCCCACAGTCCCTCTTTGGCTGGCCAACCTCCCATGTCCCTCCCCGGCCCTGATCGTGCACGGGTGGGGTCCCTTGGCCTGGCCTGCGCCCTCTTGCAATCCAGGACCCCTCAGGGGATGTCAGAGAGCTGGTTTTGGCCCGATCCCGCAGGCCAGGCTGAGAGACCCCACTGGTGCACAAATTCATGCACCGGGCCTCTAGTATAACATCTTTCTCAACCAAGGATGAGAAGCCCTAGCCGGTTCCGCTAAATGTATAGAGCGTCGGCTTGTGGACTGAAGGGTCCCGGGTTCAATTCTGGTCAAGGGCAAGTACCTCGGTTGCAGGCCCCAGGCCTGGTAAGGGCTCATGCACTGGTAAGGGCATGTGCAGGAGGCAACCAATCAATGTGTTTCTTTCACATGGGTATTTCTCTGTCTTTCCCTCTTTCTTATACTATTTCTAAAAATCAATGGAAAAATATCCTCAGGTGAAGATTTAAAAAAAAAAAAGGATGAAAAGAGGTATATAACCCATATAATCAGAATAAAACTCCTTAAGAACCCTGAGAACTTAGAAGTACATAAAACAAATAAATATACATAATTAAACTGCTTAGGGGAACAACATCTGTAATAGCAAAAAAAAAAAAAAAGTTTAATGTAAAAAAAATTGAGTTTACTAAGGGAAACAATTTATTTTGGGGATTCATGACCAGAAAGGCTTTCATAAAATTCTTGGCTGTAGACAAGTTTTCTACAACTTTTGGTTTCCTGAATATTTCTAGTAATGAAGAAAAATATCTTTCTGGGAAGTACAATTCCCTGTGGAGGTAATAGATTAGATAAAGTTATTTTTTGGTCCTAAGCAACAGTCTTAAGAATTTGTATCCTAAGAAATTCTAGGCCTAACTATTATAGCTAAAAATGTATAAATTCTAATAACTCTAACACACTCCTATTTTTTCCACTCACCTGTATTTTTTAGCCAGATCATCCCTTTCTGCCTTCTGTTTGGCAAGCACATTATCCATAATCTCTTTTATCTCTAACATCTTTTCAGTGTATTGTTCTAGAAACACAGTAATAAAGTAAAAAGTCAGTTAACTGAGAGATAGCAAATGTTGAATTTGGTCACATAGGACTCAGCCTTGCTGTTAATTTTTAAAAGTTATTATTTCCTTACCCTTTTCCCCAATATCAGTGGTCCAGATATATAAATCAAGCCTTAATGACTTACATCACCATATGGAAGTACCCTAACATCTATAGGTAAGAACACTGTACCAAGAAAGAGCCAGCCAGCTTGAGTTCTAATCCTGCTACCCTATTGACTAATCTGAAACGGGGCAAGTCACATGACCTCTATGGTCAGCTTCCTTATCTGTGAAATGAGGGGGGTAAAGGAAGATAAAATAGGAAGGTAAGTATTTTGCCTATTAAAATATTTACTTTTTAAATGCAAAATAAAATACATTATCGTTGTAAAAAATAATTTCAAACAATATGAATGTTTACCCAGAGGAAAAGTAAGAGTATCCCACTCACCCCCCTGCTTCACCTCTATTTTACTTTATAAAAGAGACTGCTGTAAATGCTTTGTAGTAGTGTATATATTTGTGTGTACATATCCTATCTAATAAAAGACAAAAAGGGTAATTGACTGTACCTTCGCTACACTTCGCATTGGCTAATCAGGGTCATATGCAAATTAACCGCCAATAAAGATGGCGGGTAATTTGCATACATAGGCTCCAAGCGGTGGAGCCAAGCCAAACGGCCCCGAAGCTGGCCGAGCAGCGAGCCTCACGGCCCCGGGATCCAGCGGAGCTGCGAGGCCTCACGCTCCCAGGATCA
>NW_005871048.1:38918572-38926125 GCF_000147115.1 Myotis lucifugus | reverse complement strand
TGGCACCAGTTTTCCTCTGGGGGGGGGGGGGGGGGGAAGGGCTCTGGCCGGAGCCCAGCCAGAGCGAAGGCCTGAGTCCCAGGTGCCAGAGGAAAACTGGTGCCAGCAGCCAAGGGAAGGGAAGGCCTAATGCACGAATCTCTTCGTGCAATAGGCCTCTAGTTAAATATATTTATGTAATGTATTGCTATATATATATTTATACTATAAAACTACATATGTGTGTTTAAAAATAATAATAGTGTGTCCTGATTGGTTTGGCTCAGTGGATAGAGTGTCAGCCTGGGGACTGAAGGGTCCCAGGTTCGATTCTAGTCAGGGGCATGTACCTTGGTTGCGCGGGCACATCCCCAGTGGGGGTTGTGCAGAAGGCAGCTAATCAATTTTCTCTCTCATCGATGTTTCTGACTCTCTATCCCTCTCCCTTTCTCTCTGTAAAAATCAATAAAATATATACTGAAATTAAAAAAAAACAAAAAATAATAATAATAATTGTGCTGTCAGTTCTTGCTCTTTATTCTTAACACTTAGAGAGGGCTATATAAAATTAAAGGTCACTTATAGATCGATATAAAGTAAGTTTTGTAATAATTAAAATTTTCCTACTTTCTTCTATTGCCTCCTAAGTAAAGGTATCATGCACTCCCCCAGCCCCATCATAAACCCACAGGATGTACACATAAATACCAATTATTTCCAAATACAGAGTCCCAAGTAGGAAATTGAAACTTAGATTTGATTTCTTTTAAGATCATCTTTTAAGATCATCTGCTATTCATTTCACTTTTGGTACTGTTCCCTTATGTTTTTGACTAATTTTTTAGACCAATGCATATTTTCTATATAATTTAACTAGAGAAAATCAGTAGTGAGAAATAACATGAAGTTCATGGTTGGAATTAGTTCCAGAACCTGCTTTTGCAAATTAGACAAATGATTTGATAAGTATAGAATAAGTGTTTCCAGAGTAGTTTTTGATTCCTCAAAAGGGTTAGTGTCACAATGTGATGCATGTGCTAACAAAGGGGGGAATGTCTATGATCATTAAGAATTTAGCCTGGCCAGCGTGGCTCAGTGGTTGAGCGTTGACCTATGAACCAGGAGGTCATGGTTCAATTCCCAGTCAGGGCACATGCCACCGTTGCGGGCTAGTTCCCCAGTAGGGGCATGCAGGAGGCAGCTGATCAATGATTCTCTCTCATCATTGATGTTTCTATCTAACTCTCTCTCCCTCTCCCTTCCTCTCTGAAATCAATAAAACTATATTTTCAAAAAAGCTGTGGTCCATTTACACCATGGAATACTATGTAGCAGTAAAAAAGAAGAATCTCTTACCCTTTGAGACAGCATGGAGGGACCTGGAGAGTATTATGCCAAGTGAAATAAGCCAGTCAGAGAAAGACAAGTACCACATGATTATATTTACCTGCATCTTCGGGGGTTCTTATTTCAAACTCCAATAAAATTTCCTGTTTTTCCTCTATATCTTCTAGAATGGCACTTATGGTCTGATGCTATCAAATAAAAATATTAAAACTTCATTATAAGAAAGTAGATATTTCTCTCTGATATGCAATTGACAAATGCACAATAAAAGTGCCAAAGAAAGTGTTATTAAAAATACTCATTTCCCTTTATATTCAAAATGTAGTCATGCTTTGTTTAACCTTAAGTGTATAAATACTGCATATTTGAGGGAAAAAATAAACTGAAATATATCTTGATTTAAGCAGTAGTTCTATTCCTGGAAAATAGAATGTAAGAGTAGCAACCATTTAAAGAATCATAATTTTTCATTGACTTTCTGTCATAATTATAGGTGTAGGAGAAAAAAACAATAACTCAGCACATAATATTTAAAGATAACATATAACAACAAGTTCACTTTAAAGCCTTATGACTATCATTGCACCCGATTAAAATATCACATATGATATTAGAAATACAAAACATTACTTTCAAAAACTCAGAAAGGGGATTTAAGACCACATCTTTATATCCTTGTTAGTATTAATCTTCCTTCCTGGAATATCTTCAATTTATTCTGCCCAGATCCCTCCCTTCTTATGAAAGATGGAGTAATAAAAGTGAACTCTTGAACCAAACTGTCTGGCTGTGAATTCTGACTCCATCTCTTCCTGGCTGGCGACTCCAGCAGGTCATTTATCCTTCCTGCTTGAAATGAGTAACATACATGAAGTGGTTAGGACAGTGCCAGCACAAAGTAAGAAAGAGCTCAATAAATACTGCTTATTATTATTATATAAAACCCACCTCATACACAAAACCTCTTAATCCACACTGATTTTTCCTTTCTCAGAATTACTTAACAATTTTAGTGCTACAGAATTTAGTATGCATGTCTTACAAATTCTATTTCTCCATCAAGATAATGAGATCTTGTCATCAGGAGCATAGTTTTTATATTTACATGTGGTTTCCACACTATTGGATGTAAAGTTGTTGCTCAATAGATAACAACTGAAGGACTGGCTCATATTACCCATCCTTTAATATATTCTCAATACACATTAATTTTTACAATGTGTAGGTTCTCAAAGCCTTCTGAAGTATGTCGCTCTGAAATTTTACTTTGATGTCCAGAAGGGTTATGGAAAATGCACATAATAAAACCATCCAACTATGTGGAAAAACAATCTCATTGCTGTCCTTTATAAAATGAATCAAAACTAAACTACAAAATATAAACATGCAAAACAAACAAACAATGAGATTTACTTCTTTGTACACTGAATGGCTATGGTAATACAACTAAAGGACTGAATTTGTGTCCAGGCTAAGCCTCTACCTACAGATTCAAATAAAACAACTTCTGATGCTGACTTTCCTTTGTTTGCCGTATATTGTTCATGCACGTAGTCTCAGCCACCCTTGGCCATAAGCTTTCACTCCACACTAGTTCCATATTCCATCCTGGAGGATCCAGCACAATCTTCCCTCCAAGACCCCCTTCTTAGTCCTTCATTATTGCTTATATTAAAACACACACACAACAAAACAAAAAAACCTAACCTAGGACTTGTCTTTGGAACAAACAGCTTTACAGTTTATATCCTGCTTACTATAAAGCTTCACTATGATTTTATTCCAGACTTGCGATTTTTACTGTGGCAGGATCATCTTTGCCTCTGACACCTCTTTTAAATTTTGTATAACATAGCACAGTGGCATATGATAGGCTCTGGAGCCAGACTACCGAAGTTTAATTCTGGCATAGCTACTTAATAGAAATGTAATTTTAAAAAAATGTTCTTATTAATTTCAGAGAGAGGAAGGGAGAGGGAGAGAGAGAGATAGAAATATCAAGGATTAGAGAGAATCATTGATCGGCTGCCTCCTGCACGCCCCGGATTGGGGATTGAGCCCACAACCTGGACATGCACCCTGACAGGGAATCAAACCAAGACCTCCTAAATCAGGGTTCACCCTCAACCACTGAGCCACACCAGCCAGGCTAGAAATGTAATTTTGGATTAAGTTACTTAACGTCTCTTACTTTAGCTTCCTCGTCTATAAGGAAGAAAGTAATGACAATAACAGAACCTACCTAGAAGGGTTATTATGATGACTAAATGTGTTAATAAAGTACTTAGAGGACAGCTTGCCATATGATAGGTACTCAGTGAATGTCAGTTGTTGTTGTTATTATTATTATTATTATTATTATTATTATTTCTGTATTTATTTTATGACAGAGAAGGAGGCTGCCTACATGCTATGATCTGAAGGTAGTACCAAGGTAAAATGATCTCATTTCCTTTGTGGCCACAGAGTTACCCCTCATTGGAAATTTTGAAATTTTCAATATTTAAAACCAATTTTACATTTAAAGTCCTCATATTTCTTTTGAGTTTTTCTTTTTTGTGAAGTTGGTTTTCTTTAGACTGCTATATCTCCATTTTCTGAGGTGTGGCATCTAAAACTATATACATTTTTCCTGAAGCAAATACCCTACCCATAGTTAGTAACAATAGTGTTTTTTCATAATGTTCTAATCTTGACATGAAAATATACCTTTAAGTCACATTATCATGTAAATGCTGGACAAAATACAAGCTTTAAACACACACACACACACACACACACACACACACACACACACACACACCCCTAAAAATGGAAAAGGAAAGGAAAATTCCCTGGTGCCAGAAATTAAGCTAGCAATGGTCCATGTGGGATTTGGAACACAGGTATTAGGGGTTAGGTTTTTAATGCCCATGCAGGAATAGGAGATAAGCTCAAGCCCATTTGAGGAGGGAATTATAATGCAGTTCCTGCATAAAGTTAGTGGCCCAGAGTGGGTACGTTTTAGGTTAGATTAAGGATTAGAAAAACTTGTCACCCATCCAGGCTTTAGGTAGAAAAGTAGAGACCTACTTTTGTCACACATGTATATGAGAACTATATTTATACAATGTGTGGTTAGAAAACCAAAAAGGGAAATTAGCATAAAAATTGGTGTGCAACTGACAAACCTCTAGGGCCCTTTCAAAAGCAAATTTTCAATAGGAAGCCTACACTCACCAAAATTCCCACAGTAAACAACCATCACTGAAGTGAGATTAGAATAAAAAAAATTACAAACCACATGAAAAATCATGTTATCATGAAAAAGAGTCAGGAAGAGAGTTTAAAATTCCTTTAAAAATGTTTGAAAATATTTTATAAAATAATATCAATATTGTAAGGCAAGAACAGAAAAGTCTTTGTTTTGTTTTTTTTTAAATATTTGAAAAGGAAACAATTTCTAGAAATAAAAAAGTCATTAAAATTAAAGACTCAATATATAGGTTGAATAAATTATAAATATTTGAGGAGAAAAATAATGAATTGAAAGAGAAATCAAAGAAAATCACCCAGAATATAATACAAAGAGTTCAAGATATAGAAAATAAAAAACATATTAGGAGATACAGAGATGGGCCTAACAGACATCTAAATGAGAGTTTCAAAAAAAAGAGAATACTGAGGCTGGAGGAGAGGCAATATTCAATGATATAAGGGCTGAGAGGAATATAAATGAGAAATGTCTTCAGATAAAGGAGCACGCCTAGTCCTGACTATAATTAATAAAAACACATCCATATTTAGAATGTAAAAGAATAAGAGAAAAATTTTAAAAACTGCAAGATTAAAAAATAGATTATCTACAAAGAAATGAAAAGTTGACTTTTCATTTATTGCAACAGATACCAGGAAACAATGCAAAATATTTCAAAGTGCTAAGGCAAATACAATTTAGCTTTGAAATCGACTTAAAATATTTAAGGAGTAGCCTTTGCCAGTTTGGCTCAGTAGATAGAGCATTGGCCTGTGGACTGAAGGGTCCCCAGTTCAATTCCAGTCAAGGGCACATGCCCAGGTTGTGGGCTCGATCCCCAGTAGGGGTATGCAGGAGGCAGCCAATCAATGATTCTCTCATCATTGATGTTTCTATCTCTCTCTCCCTCTCCCTTCCTCTCTGAAATCAATAAAAACATATTAATAATATATTTAAGGTATAAATTAGATGATTAATCATAATTTGGGTTCAATGAATGACATTTTCCCTCTCTACACTAATAGAAAGTATGTAAGAGAAGCCCGATCAACATAGTCTTATTCAAAATGATATTTCACTGAGGATACTACTTTGCTTAAGAAGTAAGTTAGGATCTAGTATGCTTTGGTTTTTTTGTCAAAGTAAGGATATATATCTTATCAATTAATATATATTTTATTGAGAAACTAGTGTGTTATTTTTGCAAAAATATACCTTTATATGAAAGGTTTCAGATATAGCAAACACTATCGATCACTATTAACCATGTGGGATCCAGGTTGGTTAGACCAGATTGCTTTCCTCTTCTCTATCTGAGATTCGGGGTCTTTTCTAGTATGTTCCCTAAATATACACTATGACTGTGGAAGTGTCTATGGGACAAGAAGTAGCTAAAGAACCAAACCTAGGTGTAAAAGACAGCAGCTAACCTATAGTTCTTTATCAGTGCAGATAACTGAGAATTAACCATACAACATACCTTCTTGGCTTTTGTTCAATTATGCTACATTTTCTCATGACAGAAAACATTTTCAACCTGTGTGTCCTTAAAATAGAAGGAGTGCTGCAATAGCCAAAGTTTGGCTGGCCCAAAGAATGGCATTTTCTAGGTGAAGAACAAAGGACTTCAACTTTACTCACCATATGAAGGCTTTCTCTTGTTTTTTCTTGGTGTGAAAGAGAAGGTGGATCAACAGTTTTGAAGCCATCACAAAAACACGGTTTGTGTCTTTTGGACTGGACGGTAGGAATTTTTACTTTAAAAAGTAAAATTAGAAAATATAATAAGAATGTGCAAAAATTTAGCTTAATTTTATCAGTTGTAATGGTGAAAGGAATGGCTAAATTAAGTCTACAATTATATTAATGTTAGTCAACACCTTAATGTTTATTATCAATTGACTAATTATAGCTAACATTTACTGAATACTTACCACATGGTGGATATCATACTCTTTCCCTGAATCATATTTAATCTTCACATGAACTCTGTGTGAAAGGCAGTTTATTATATCTATTTTACAGAAGAGGAAAGTGAAGCTTAGAGGGATTCAGGAAGTTGTCTAATTGTCACATAGCTAGTACTGAAACCAGATCTGACTTCAAAGTCCATGCTCTTAATCACTATGACTATGATTTATTGTCTCTGTATAGTTCTCTCTGACTCTTCTCCCATTCTGGATTCCCTTTCTCCATATAACCATATAAACAAGTGGGAATAGATATAGCACTTTATAACAGAGTGCCTGATAACGCCAAATGAAAGGCTTCTCTTAAGTTGAGCTGATATAATTCAAGGGATCCAAACCTTCAGATAGAGCTGTGGAAAGGGATAGAGCAGTGATGCCGAACCTTTTGAGCTCGGTGTGTCAGCATTTTGAAAAACCCTAACTTAACTCTGGTGCTGTGTCACATATAGAAATTTTTTGATATTTGCAACCATAGTAAAACAAAGATTTATATTTTTGATATTTATTTTATATATTTAAATGCCATTTAACAAAGAAAAATCAACCAAAAAATGAGTTCGCGTATCACCTCTGACACGCATGTCATAGGTTCGCCATCACTGGGATAGAGACATGGATGTGGCTCTAAAAAAGGCCCTAACCGGGGGGCTTACCCTATAGTCGCAGACTATGAAAAGAGGAACTTTATATACATGTGATTTAGTATACTAGTTTACTAGTATACTAGTAAAATATGACACAATGATTATTCTTGGCTCTAACCAACCATATCAATTATATGATTCCTCCCTTGAAAATCAATAGTTGGTAAGAATACTGGTAGGCTGGGGAGAAATGTGTGTCAGACTCTTCCTAATATTCTCCTTCATAAAGAGAGAGGGCAGATTATGTTCGTGGTTTCTCCTTCTATGAGTCAAGACTCAAGCATAAGGGAAAGGGTAGAACAATTCCTTCTCCTCAATACTTAATAAATTGTGTTGAATTGCTTATTCTCTGAATGGTCTTTCCACAAGACTGAAAAC
>NW_005871048.1:38869432-38917505 GCF_000147115.1 Myotis lucifugus | reverse complement strand
CAAACATGATGACATAGAAGTACCAGATATGCAGCCTTGAATCTAGTAAGAGGCAGACAGGTTTTATTTGATATCTCTCTCTCTCTCTCTCTCTCTCTCTCTCTCTCTCTCTATATATATATATATATATATATATGTGTGTGTGTGTGTGTGTGTGTATATATGTATGTGTGTGTGTGTGTGTGTATATATATATATATATATATGAATAATATTTTTATTGAATTCAGAGAGGAAGAGAGAGGGAGAGAGACAGAAACATCAATGATGAGAGAGAATCATTGATTGGCTACCTCTTGCACGCCCCCTACTGGGGATCAAGCCCCCAACCCGGGCATGTGCCCTGAACTGGAATCAAACCTGGGACCCTTCAGTCCCCAGGCCGATGCTCTATCCACTGAGCAAAACCAGCTAGGTCTATTTGATCTCTTTTTTTTTTTAATATATTTTATTGATTTTTTACAGAGAGGAAGGGAGAGAGATAGAGAGTTAGAAACATCGATGAGAGAGAAACATCAATCAGCTGCCTCCTGCACATCTCCCACTGGGGATGTGCCCGCAACCCAGGTACATGCCCTTGACCGGAATTGAACCTGGGACCTCTCAGTCCGCAAGCCGACGCTCTATCCACTGAGCCAAACCGGTTTCGGCTATTTGATCTCTTTAACAGAGTGCCCTGTTCACCCTCCTCCAAGCTGATGAAGGAAGGGGTAGAGAAGGGAGAAAGAGTCACTTCAGGACTATATTATATTATGAACTTTATTATATATTGCCATTAGACATAGTTGAATAAAGTTCTATTTGGACTATATTTCAGGAAACTTAATATCCAATCTAATAATGTCTATGCAAATATATGTCCTAAATAACTGATTCATATTCACAAAATGTTAAAGATAAAAGGGAATGTAGATATAATTTATTCCAACCCTATCATTTTATAGACGAGAAAACTGAAGTCAGAGATTGTGACATTTTAGGGGCAAAATAATCTTCGAATATAAATAAGATTTCTCTAAATAAATCAAAATTATGTATTAGAAGTCAGTTTGCAATCAGTCAAAGTTAAAAATGGTTACTAATTAGTTTATGGTATAAGTCAATTAGTAAAAAACAGCCAGTGATTCCACTTGCATGAGGCAAGCAAGTGAATCCAACCACTGAAAAACTTTCTAATTAGGAAAAGATGGTAAGGTTTTGTTTAAACAGAGATATGTTATGTGCTAGGAGCTTTTCTCTTTCTGCTTGTGTTCATGGATGAAGATGCAGAGAAATTGAGGAGCAAATGGCCAGCTAAAAATGGCCCTTATTTGTTCCATCAGCCTAGAGATAGCACAGCATAAAGAAAACACATTTATTTTTATTTTTTAAAATCTTTATTGTTTAAAGCAGCGGTTCTCAACCTGTGGGTCGCGACCCCTTAGGCGGTCGAACAACCCTTTCACAGGGGTCGCCTAAGACCATCCTGCATATCAGATATTTACATTACGATTCATAACAGTAGCAACATTACAGTTATGAAGTAGCAACGAAAATAATTTTATGGTTGGGTCACAACATGAGGAACTGTATTTAAAGGGCCAGAAGGTTGAGAACCACTGGTTTAAAGTATTACAGAGGTCCCATCCTCGCCCCCCCCCGCCCCCCCCCCACACCGTCCCCTTCTATCCCACACCCGCCCCTCACCTGAGAGCTCCCCACCAATAACAATACCACATTTATCTCTCTTGCTCTCTTTTTTATCTTTCTAGTTTACCTATTAATAGCCTATCTCAAGATAAAGAAATAAAGATAAAAGATAAAAGTCAGTCAGAAATAAAATGAGCCAATGATAGGAGAAAGGTCACACAGAGAGAAAGTTCATGAAAATATGAGGAAAGGTGTTAATAATATATCCATGTCAGGGGAACTAAAATATGAAAAATACCATCTTCTTTTCAAATAGAACATTTCTCTTAAAATAAATGCAATAGATTTATTGGAGTTTCCTCCAAAAGCGAACTGTCTATATCACCACTTAGGTGATATAACAATAGATCAAACAACAGCAAACTATAGCCCTCACTGGCCAAATCCAGTCTGCTGCCTGTATTTGTAAAAAAAGTTTTATTGGAGCAGCTATAACCAGTCATTTACATATTGTCTATGGTTGCTTTTGCAATATAACAGCAGTTGATTAGTTGCAACAAAGACTGAGTGGCCTAGAAAACCTAAACTGTTTATTATCTAGTCCTTTATAGGAAATACTTAACAACCCCTGCTCTAGACCACAGCACTATCTAGCAGGGTTTTCTGTGATGACAGAAATGTTCTGATCTGCGAAATTCAATATGGTAGCTACTCGCCACATGTACTGAGTACTGAGTACTTGAAATGTGACTAGTGCAACTGAAGAATTGATTTTAAATTTAATTTTAAGTAATTAAATAAACACATGTTGGCTAGTGGCTACAGCATAAAATAGCACGCTCTACATGAAATTCCTGATTTCAAAGGTAAAGATATTATCTCTTTCTCAAGCAGCTGAACTAGGCCTAGAATTCACGTTTTCTATTATCAAACTTGGTGCTTTATCCACTAAACCAAGCTCCCCTTCTGCTACTTCCTATTGGTTGATCCCTTCCTCCCCCGCTGCCTTCCCTCTGAGGTTTGACAGTCTGTCCATGTTTCTATGTCTCTGGGTCTATTTTTTGTTCATCAGTTTATGTTCATTAGATTCCACTGAGGTGTCACCTCACACCTGTCAGAATGGCTACCATCAACAAATCAACAGTTTGACAAGTACTGGTGAGGATGTGGAGAAAAGGGAACCTTAGTGCACTGCTGGTGGGAATGCAGACTGGTGCAGCCATTATGGAAAACAGTATGGAGTTTCCTCAAAAAATTAAATATGGAATTGCCATTTGACCCAGTGATCTTACTTATAGGAAAATACCCTAAGAGACCCGAAACACCAATCAGAAAGAATGTATGCACCCCTATGTTCATAGCAGCACAATTTATAATAGCTAAGATCTAGAAACAGACCAAGTGCCCATCAGTAGGTGAATGGATAAAAAAGTTGTGGTAGCCAAGCTGGTTGTGGCTCAGAGGTTGAATGTTGACCCAGAAACCAGAAGGCCACTGGTTCAATTCCTGGTCAGGGCATATACCTGGATTGCAGGCTTGATCCCCAGTGGGGCGCATGTAGGAGGCAGCTGATCAATGATTCTCTCTCATCAATGATGTTTCTATCTCTCTCTCCCTATCCCTTCCTCACTGAAATATATAAAAATATACTTAAAAAAAAAGTTGTGGGTCCTAGCCAGTTTGGCTCAGTGGATAGAGCATCAGCCTGCGAACTGAAGGGTCCCAGGTTCGATTCTGGTCAAGGGCACATGCCCGGGTTGTGGGCTCGATCCCCAGTGTGGGGCGTGCAGGAGGCAGCCAATCAATGATTCTCTCTCATCATTGATGTTTCTCTCTCTCTGTCCCTCTTCCTTCCTCTCTGAAATCAATAAAAATATATTTTTAAAAAAAGTTATGGTACATTTACACCATGGAATACTATGTAGCAGTAAAAAAGAAGGATCTCTTACCCTTTGAGACAACATGGAGGGACCTGGAGAGTATTATGCTAAGTGAAAAAAGCAGTCAGAAAAAGACAAGTACCACATGATCTCATATGTGGAATCTAATGAACAAATAAACTGATGAAAAAAAATAGATCCAGAAACATAGAAGCATGAACAGACATGGAATCTTAGAGAGAAGGCAGGGGGTGGGAGGTGGTGGGAAGAAATCAACCAAAGAACTTGTATGCATATATGCATAACCCATGTACAAGACAATAGGGTGGTGAAGGCCTTGGGGGTGAGGGAACAGGGGCAGGATAGAAGGGGGCCAATGGGAGAAAAAAGGGGATATGTAATACTTTCAACAATAAAGATTTAATTTAAAAACTATGAAGAATTTTAAAGTCTAGATTTGAAATTCAGTGTTACTAAAAGAATAACCCTGGTAATTTTCTCTTATGATATTTTTACCACACTGCCCAATTAAGAAAAACAAAGGAGAAAAATATATAACATACCTCCAAGTAACAAGCTATTGTGTTTTTAGTCATTTCTTTGAAACCTCAAATCCACTGTGTAATTCTGAGTTAAATAAAGTCTAGCTGTCACATGTATCATCACTATAATTAGAGTTTTTATGCACAATAGCAAATCATTTAAAACCATTAAAAATAGAATGTGCCCTAACCGGTTTGGCTCAGTGGATAGAGTGTCGGCCTGCGGATTGAAGGGTCCCAGGTTCGATTCCGGTCAAGGGCATGTACCTTGGTTGCGGGCACATCCCCAGTAGGGGGTGTGCAGGAGGCAGCTGATCAATGTTTCTCTCTCATCGATGTTTCTAGCTCTCTATCCCTCTCCCTTCCTCTCTGTAAAAAACCAATAAAATATATTTTTAAAAAAATAGAATGTATTAGATTGATAGCCTGTGTTTACTCTGAACCATTTCATTTTGTTCTGATTTATATGAATTATGTGATGAAGAGACAATAGAAAAATGAGTCATTAGCAAATAGATTGATTTTTCAATCATTACACAATGTCTTTTAAAAATAATTTGTTTTAAGGAATCACTTTAGTTCTCAATTTAAAATGTCTTCATTTTCTTCACTCATTTTTCTAAAAAAGAGTAATAGGAGCCAAATCTGATGTGCACTGTACCTTTAAATGATTATTTGCAACAGCATCATGTAAGGGCAGAATTCCATCTAGATCTTCACAGTTAACATTAGCACCAGCTCTTAATAACTCCACAATTATATCGTCAGCTCCCTCACTAGATGCCTTATGTAGTGGTGTCCAACCTAAAAATGGAAAAGAGGAAAAATTAAAACAAGCTGCTGCTGACATATACTCATTATTAAGTTTGCTTGCATTAATGACATTAACATCTACATTGATTCAAATGTACATATTAGTGGAAAAAATATTGAAAACTGTGGCCTTAAAATGTGTTTCATTTTTAAAAACAAATTGATCTCATAAAAAAATATTTGATAGAGGTGCCAAAACAGAAGCATAATCATAATGGGACCAAAGTAAATATTAATCATGTCAATTTGTTTCAACTCAGATATTAAAAGATCATCTCTGACTTTTCTACTTGTATCCTTTCATTGTCACATTTTTCTTTAAAATGACATGTCATTCCATCAATTTTTTAGTTTTTCCCTCTGGAATTCCTCACACAAGATTCTTTTATGCTGAGCAAAATGTTAGATCAATTTAAAATTGGAGGTTTAAAATAAAAAATAAGGGAGGGGAGAAGAAAGGAATAGTAGAAAGACAGGAGGAAAGGAAAGAAGGAACAAGAAAGTAGGAAAAATTTTGCATTCTCTCCAAAGTTAGGGAATGGAATTAGGGCCTACAAAGAAAAGGCCTAAATAAAGTTTCCCTTACTCCCCATTCTATATACTCTTGCTGAATGCTCCCAAATGCATGTTGAAGAAGGAAGTTATTTTAGCAATTGGTGAGAACCAAGATAAGTCTTACTATTCAACTTATATGTCACTAAAGAAAATTGTTCAAAGTTAATTATTACATAGTAGTCAGATTCAAAACTGGGGTTAGGAGCTGTGAAATGTGAGTTCAAATTTTAAATACAATTAAAAGAATCCAAACCTGCATTATCTTTTAGATTCACATCTGCTCCAGATTCTATTAGAACTTTCATCAGAGACAAATCTCCTCTTCTGACAGCCAAATGAAGTGGGCTTTCCCCCCTGGTATTCCTCTTATTGATCCCAGCTGTTTTCATTTCTGTAAATTTGCCAAGTAAAACTGAGGCTTCTTTTCTGCCAAATGCTGATTATAAAGGAGCTTAAAAAATACATACCAACTTCCTCAAAACATCCTAAGTAGGATGTACCACACAGAAACATACATCTATTAATATAACTGTTACTATTTTAAAATATAACTGTAACATAGTTCTTCAACTTCTGAAGAAATTATAGTGCACTTAAGCATTACTTCAAAGTCATTCTAGCAATTCTTTAGTCACTCTATTATATGTTTGATTAAAACAAATAAACCTGTTTCAGTTCTATACTCATTTTACCCTCAGTAGTCCTTTAGTAATAATTTTTTTCTTAAAACAAATTGTGATTTTATAAAAATTCTCTTTGTTCTACAGCTATTCTCTCTATCTCAATGGGTCTATTTCTGATCACATAAGATGCCAAGAACCAAACTATGGCCTATTGGTTTTTTTATTTTTCTTTCATAAAAAATAAAGTACAGTATCATTATTTAAAGATTCTTTTTTTAATCTTTTCTTTGCAACACAAGTTAGACAGACTTATAGGTTGAAGCTAAAAATTGCAAACTAGCCCTGGCTGGTTTGGCTCAGCGTATAGAGCATCGGCCTGCGGACTGAAGGGTCCCGGGTTTGATTCCGGTCAAGGGCATGTACCTGGGTTGCGGGCACATCCCCAGTAGGGGGCGTGCAAGAGGCAGCTGAATCGATGTTTCTCTCTCATCGATGTTTCTAACTCTCTATCCCTCTCCCTTCCTCTCTGTAAAAAATCAATAAAATATATATTTAAAAAATAAATAAAAAGAAAAAAATGGCAAAATAACCACATTTCTCCCCAAACCATGCAAAAATGATAGTAAAAGATATTTTGAAAAATGTCATACAAGAACAATAAAAGAGGAAACAATAAATAGAAGACTTCAACAAATTTAGGGGAACTGGAAAGTCACTGATGGAGAAGAGTTGACTGACATGGCAGAGTGGAAAATGCTCCAACCCAAGTGCCTGCGAAAGGAATTTGCAGAGGAAGGGAGCCAATCTGAACCAGGCACTCAGCACTTGGGGGCATCAGGTGCCATGAAAGGCAGTATGTATAGAACAGGGCTGGAAAAAGCAACACTGACTGTAAAAGTATGTATATAGAAAAGTTAAGACTCCAAGTTGCCTTTCCCAACCCCAAAGTGCCTGGCAACCATTCCTCTTAGCCCAGGCCCCCATCTGGAGGTTCACTTTCTGTAGAAACTACATCAAAGAAGCTTCAGACTAAGACACAAGGCAAAGCAGAGAGTTGGGCTGATTAAACAGTAGTACTAAAAGTGGAATCCCAGATCAACAGTATCAGTTTCACTTGGGAAATGTGTTAGAAATGCAAATTCTTCAGCCATCCTAAGCCTATTCTGGAGGGCAGACTTTAAGATGGCTCCTAATGATCCTTACTTCCTCATATTTATAGTCTTGTAACAACCCCTCCTTGAGAAACTTGCTTCTAATCAATAGAATAACTTAACATTGAGGGTACTTAATTTCCTTATCTATATATATAAAAATCCAGTGGTCGTAACGCCATAACGATCAGTGCACTGCGAGATGCGCACGGGTGGGTGGGGTTGCAAGTGTGGCGGGGCAAGTGCAGGCAGGCGGGGCTGCGAGTACAGAGAGGTGCACACAGGTGGCTGGGGCCATGCAATTTCTCGCGCTGGGTTTCTAGTCTATATATATAAAAGCCTAAGCGACCGTTATGACTGGATAACTGGCTGGTAGCTATGACACGCACTGACCACCAGGGGGCAGACACTCAATGCAGGAGCTGTCCCCTGGTGGTCAGTGCGCTCCCACAGCCAACCTCCTGTGGTCCCTCCCATGGTCCCTCCCCCCAACCGGCCAACTTCCCATGAGACGGCCCTGATCGGCCCAATCACTGGACAGGTCAAGGGACCTCACCTGTGCACGAATTTGTGCACCAGGCCTCTAGTTAGGTTATAAAAGATTTTAACATATTCTGTCTTGCTAGTTGACTTCCTCTACCACCTTCAGCTTGTATGTTTTAATGAAGCAAGTGGCCACCTTGAAAGAGCCCATGAAACAAGAAACAGGATGGGCACAACCCTAAAGGAACTGAATTCTGCCAACAATCACGTGGGCTTAAAAGTGGATTCTTCCCTAGCTGAGCCTTCAGATGAGACCCCAGTCCTGGCCAACACCTTGATTGCAGCCCAGGAAAGATCCTGAGCAAAAGACCTGGCTAAGCCATGCCCTATTTCCTGACCTACAGAAACTATAAGATAATAAAGGTGTGTTGTTTTAAAATAATTTGTGATCATTTTTCATGCACTAATATATAACTAACACACCTACTGAATTAGAATTCCTGATGGTAGACCCCAGCAATGCTTTAATGGCTTTCCAGGTGACTCTGATGCAACGTAAGGTTTGAAAAGCACCGCATTAAATCATCAGATCCTTACCCAGTCCTGTTTCCTAAATGTCAGCAACCAGACATAAATTTCAGAGCAAGAGAAAAAAAAGTCTCTAATGGATGGATCCTTTGGCTATGAGAGTCACATGGAAGATTAATAGTTTCATGTTCATCTTCCATTGACATCCAGACAAAATTTCTAAATTTCTTTAGAAATTTGCACTCGGAAATTTTTTATTGGAAGAAAAAGACATATTACATATATTTCATGTGTTATATGTATATTTTTTAAAATGCAGTTTACAAGTTTGAATGGAAAAATCTCTCTCAGTAACTGTTACTGTGAATAATATAAATCTCACATTGTTCCTGGTATGTTCGTAGCAAAGAAGGTAGGCATGTGATAAACATTTTGGTGCAAAAACTCAAAAATTGCTCAATGTTACTGTCATCGTAAATTTTCCCAGCATTTAACTGAAATTTGAAAATAGCCGTAACCGGTTTGGCTCAGTTGATGGAGCATCGGCCTGCGGACTGAAAGGTCCCAGGTTCGATTCCCGTCAGGGGCATGTGCCTTGGTTGCGGGCACATCCCCAGTGGGGGGTGTGCAGGGGGCGGATGATCGATGTTTCTCTCTCATCGATGTTTCTAACTCTCTGTCCCTCTCCCTTCCTCTCTGTAAAAAATCAATAAAATATATTTAAAAAAAAAGAAATTTGAAAATAACAAAATCTGGGAGAAAATGGAAAGGAAACAAAGGGGACTTACACTAAAATTCTTTATAAAGTACACTGTAGTTAAAGCTGAGTATTTCTTAACAGCTTTATATTTAATTAAAGCATTGAGTATTAGTTGTCTATACTAATCATAGGGTAATATGCTAATTAGACTGGACATCTTTCAGACATCCTTCTGGACAAAGCCAGTGGCGGGGGCCAAGGCAGAGGTGGTTAGGGGTGATCAGGCCGGCAGGGGAGGACAGTTAGGGGCGATTAGGCCGGCAGGAGAGCAGTTAGGGGCATCAGGCCAGCAGGCAGAGGCAGTTAGGAGCCAGCGGTCCCAGATTGTGAGGGGGATGTGCAGGGATTGGGCCTAAACTGGCAGTCGGACATCCCCCGAGGGGTCCCGGATTGGAGAGGGTGAAGGCTGGGTTGAGGGACCTCCACCCGTGCATGAATTTTGTGCACTGAGCCTCTAGTTTATTAATAAAATATAATGTCATTAAGAAATACTCAGGAAGAACCAAGATGGAGGCTTAAGGTATAAACCTGTGTGTGCTGCCTCCCACAACAACACTGAAACTACTACAACTATAAGACAAAACAGCTATCATCCAGAACCATGGGAAAGCTGGCCGAGTGGAAGTTCTACAACTAGAAGGAAAGAAAGGAGCGCACTGAGACTGAGTAGGAGGTGCAAAGGCACCAAGAACAGAGGTATGAAGGCAGGCTGCAACTGGATGAGTGGTTTTTTTCAATCAGAAGGGGATACAAGCTCTCGAATGCACTGAGCTCGTTTAAGGTGAGATTCTGAGGTCCCAGACTCCTACAGGGAGAAACTGGACTGTCTTGCAGCGGGGTGGGAAAGTGAGGGTGGCTTTCTCACAGAGCTGCTCGCAGAGATCACTGTTGCTGTGGGGGCGTGGCACTCGAGGAAGCAGAGACGCAGAGACGCAGAGACGCAGAGTCAGAGTCACGGAGACTCGAGGAGTTGCGGAGACACTGACGACAACCATTGCTGTTTGCTCCGCCCTGGTGATTCTCTGAGACCCCGCCCCACTCAATTTACATCCCCACCCAAGCTGTGCCAGTGGCGCAAAGGAACCACCTGCGCTTTTGCAGCCTAACCCAACAAACTGCAGCTGGGTCAGAGAGCTCCAAAACTTCCAAATTCCAAACAAAGAGGAGAAATCTGTTGATATCGCTGTAGCTCCTGCTGGGTGGACCCACACAGTGGTTGACTTGGAGATTCAGGAGCCAGGGTACCCCTGGTCAGATACCAGATTTCAACTCCTCACATCCGTAAGGGACACACTCAAGAAGCAGACTCAGTGAGCACCAAAGCCCCACTGAAGCAAGTCCTGCTCCATAAGGGTGTCTCCAGCACAGCAGTTCTTCCACTATAGACACAACAGGTCCTCACAGTCAGCCAAAAATGTGGAGACAAAGAAACATGTCACAAATGAAAGAAATGGAGGAAAGCAAACTAATGAAGGACATAGAGTTCAAAACCACAGTTATAAGGTTACTCAAGAATCTTCTACAAACCTCCGAGAAACTTAGTGAGACCACCGAGGAACTTAGTGAGACCTTCAAGGATCTTAATGAGAATGCCAAAAAAAATGGAAAAGGACCAGTCAGAAATTAAACATACACTGACTGACATTAAAAATAAAATACAGAGATCCAACAGCAGACTAGAGGATCCCAAGAATCAAGTCAAAGATTTGAAATATGAAGAAGATAAAAACACCCATCCCGAAAAGCAAAACGAAAAAAGAATCCAAAAATATGAAGATAGTGTAAGGAGCCTCTGGGACAACTTCAAACATACCAACATCCGAATTAGCAGGGTGCCAGAAGAAGAGAGAGAGCAAGATACTGAAAGCATATTAGAAGAAATCATGACAGGAAACTTCCCCTACCTGATGAAAGAAATAGACTTACAAGTCCAGGAAGCACAGAGAACCCCAAACAAAAGGAATCCAAAGAGGACCACACCAAGACACATCATAATTAAAATGCCAAGAGCTAAGGACAAAGAGAGAATCTTAAAAGCAGCAAGAGAAAAAAAGTTAGTTACCTACAAGGGAGTACCCATACGACTGTCAGCTGATTTCTCAACAGAAACCATGCAGGCCAGAAGGGAGTGGCAAGAAATATTCAAAGTGATGAATAGCAAGAATCTACAACCAAGATTACTCTACCCAGCAAAGCTATCATGTAGAATTGAAGGTCAGATAAAGAGCTTCACAGACAAGAAAAAGCTTAAGGAGATCATCACCATCAAACCAGGAATATATGAAATGCTAAAGGATATTCTTTAAGAAGAGGAAGAAGAAAAAGGTAAAGATAAAAATTATGAACAACAAAGTGACAACAAATAAATACCTATCAACAAGTGAACCTAAAATTAAGTCAGAATAAACTGGTGAATATAATAGAAGCAGGGGCATAGAAAGGGAGTGGACTGACAATTCTTGCGGGGAAAGGGGTGTGGGGAGTGCAGGAAGAGACTGGACAAAAATCTTACACCTATGGATGAGGACAGTGGCAGGGGGTAAGAGCATGGGGTGGGATGGGAACCAGGCGGAGGGGAGATATGCGGAAAAAAGAGGAACATCTGTAATAATCTGAACAATAAAGATTTATTAACTTAAAAAAATAAAAAAATAAAAGAACAACCACAATAGAAAAAAGAAAAGAAAAAGAAATACTCAGCTGGTCCTGGCCCGTGTAGCTCAGTGGTTTAGAGCATCGTCACGTGCACCGAAGGATCTCAGCTTCGATTCCCAGTCAGGGCACATATTCAGGTTAGAGGTTCAATTCTCAGTTGGAATGTGTACAGAGAACAACTGATCAATGTTCCTCTTTCATATCAATGTTTCTCTCTCTTTCACCTGCCCTTCCTTTCTCTCTAGAATCAATAAAAAACATATCCTCGGATGAGAACAAAAAAAAAAAGAAAAAAATACTCAGCTATCTACCTTTTTATGCGGCCTGTCTTTCCTCTCTAGATTTTTGGATCTTCTCATTTTTGTTCGGAAATTTCACAGTGAGATGTCTTGCTTATGGTACTGGACACTTTGTGGGCCCTTTCAATATGGAAACTTCTGTGCTTTATTTCTTATCTTATTTCTTTGATTTCTTTTCTATTTTCACTGTTCTCTCTGGATATCCTGGAGTGATCTAATTTTATTCTCTTTATTTTTTCTATTTTTATTTTTTATAGGAGACTTGGAAAGCTTTACCTCCCAACTCTGCTATATCCACATATATATATACTTAAAAATCCTGCTATTATATTTTTAATATCTAAGGGCTCTCCGTATTGTTCTTCATTCCTTTGTTTCTATGCCTTTATAAGCAAGTTTAATATATCCTGATTCTTGAATTATTTGTTTCTTCTGGGTTCCTTTAGTATGTTTAGATCTCTTTGATGTCTCTTTTATATTGGAGTATTGGGGTTTTCTACAAACACTTGTTGATTTTTGGCTATCTGTTCTTATTTAAGTGAGAGAAACTAAAATGCTGACTGGAAATCTGTGAAGGGTAAAGGGAGTACAGCAGAGCTCAGGGCTTGGTTGAATTCACCCTTGGTGATCAAGAAGTAAGCTGGCCTTTGTGTTAGGGAATTGCCAGATGTATTTGGAATTATCTCCTCTTGGGCAGTTCAATTTATTAGTTTAAAGATACTTACTCAGGCACTGTGTTAAAAAACAAAACAAACAAACAAAAAAACACCAGAGATGAAACACAAAAGAAATGTATTATTTCAAAGTTCTGGAGATCAGAAGTCTAAAACCTAGGTGTCAGCAGGGCTACACTCTCTAAGAAAGAATCAGCATTTCTTGGCTTCCTTGGATTTGGCTACATCGCTCCACTACCTCCATCTTCACATTGTCTTCTCTCCTGTGTGCCTCAAATCTCCTTCTGTTTTTCTTTTATAAAGACACAGTAGTAATTAGATCCAGGACCCACCAAAGAATCCAGGATGATCTCCTCATCTTAAGATCTTAATTACATCTGCAAAGTTTTTTTCTAAATATTCACTCTTTTATGTAACACTAGAGGCCTGGTGCACAGATGCGTGCACTGGTGGGGTCCCTCAGCCTTGGCCTGTGGGGACTGGGCCGAAACCAGCAGTCTGACATCCCCCAAGGTCCCAGACTACAAGAGGTGCAAATCCATGCACCGGGCCTCTAGTATGCATATAAGATCTTTGGTTAATCTCTTCCTGCCCTCCCTCCTCCCCCCTTCCCACTGAGATTCATCAGTCTGTTCCATGTTTCCATGCCTGTATGTTGAGCGTCTGCCCCCTGGTGGTCAGTGTGCATCATAGCTACCGGTTGAACGGTCATTTAGGCTTTTATAATATAGATAGATAATAGCACAGATTCCAGGGCTTAGGGCATGGACACATTTTGCAGAGCCACCATTTAACTCACTACAGGAGGAATATATAAGAAGGGATTCAGTTTACATGAGACAGGACAATGGGAGAAGGTTTACAGAAAATGCCTAATCCAGTGTTCGTCCTACCACTAGTATACTAAACAGAAAATAAATCAACTTTTTAATGCTTAGTATTCAATTCGAAGTGGTCCAGCCCATTGTTCATCACAGAACTAACTCCAAGAACTATCAAAGGGTAGTTAGCTTGTCCATACTTCCAAATACATACAGTTCATTCATATGACACCAAAAAACTAGTGGCTATGCTTTTTTAATGTTTGTTATGTTAAAAGGGCTCGGTGGAAGTATCAGAGATGAGACACAGTTCACCCACAATGTCCACACTCAATATTCTTGCTGTTTATCTCCTCTAAAATAACAAATTAGAAGTCAGAGGCAGAAATATCATAAGAATATATCTGAAGACTAATAAATTCTCAAGTGTTGCTTTACAGTAAAACCATCTAAAATATCGTTGAAATAATCTTATAATATAGTGAATGACAAAAAAATAAACAAGTAAATCTGAAAGTTTAGAACTATTCTGAAATACAGTGGATTCCTGGGCCTGGCCAGGTAAACATTTACTTATACAAGTAAAGGAATACAAACCTTGGCTGCAGGTAGCTTTTGATAAATTTTGTTCTTGGATGTTAACAGGTATGTGAATCTCTGTATCTGTTCTATCTTTTTTCTCCTCACAATTTCTTACAGTGCTTTCATCTCCACTGATATTATTAGTTAATTCCTCATCTGAAAAACAAACATTTCTGCAGTATCAGTGTGGCAATTCTCCTTATTGGTTAAATGACTAGTCATATAACTATTCCAAGTTTCTATTCCTAGCTGGAAGAATTTAGAAATGGTTTTATATAACTAATGTAAATTAGTTTGCTAAATGCAATTCTGATGGGAATACAGTGAATTGTTGAAATCACTGGAGCTAACAATTTCCTGCTGTAAAAATGTTAAGTTTATTGATACTAAGATAAGTCTATACTAAAAATGAATATAATAATTGATATAAATACTGTTACTTCTGTCAATATCAATTTAGCAACAATCTTTGATAATAATGGTTGAACTTTTAAAGTAAACACGATTACTTAAATAATTAGCAGCATCCCCCAAATTATAGCCCTCATGTCCTCATTCTTGTCAGTTTGGGCATAGGTTGAGTGAAATTCAGTTGGAAACTTCTATAAAATAAGTAAATCTATAGGAAATGTGTACAAATCTAGCAATACTACTAATACCTGGTTTATGAGAAATTTCCTTCTCTTCTCTTTGACTAACTTGTGAGATGTTGGTCAATTTTTTATTCATATTGTCAATGGAATGAAAATCTCTATTATGTATGATTTCACTCTCTGCAAGGTCTTGTCTCCTTTTTTCAACGTTAGTTGTTTCTATTACTTGAGAATGAACAACTGTGGATAAAGGCCCATTTGAAAAATTTGGTTTTTGGCCTTTGTCAGTGTAATTCCTTTTAGTGCCTTCTTTCTTATTCACCTTTTCCACAATATGTGTATTTGTTTGATTCATTAAAGAAGTTGGTATGCTGGGGCTACTGCAATCCTGAGGCCTTTGGAATTGCTCCACATTAGTCAACTGCAAAACGTCATGTGTTGAAATTGTTCTTGTACAAGCCAAGGAAGTACGCTCAGGACTGTCTTGTGAGTGAACAAAAGAAGTTCCATATATGTATTGTTCATAATTTGCAACGTGTGGTTCAGAAACGGCTGTATTATCTGAATTAGAAAAATTAACAGCCTCCTGTTGTGGAAGTATGCTTAGGCCACCTGCTTTTAACTTATTGTCCTGTGAAAAATGGTCTTTAGAAGGTAAAGACTGTTCAAAATCCATTACTTCTCTATTTGTTATATTCTCTTTATCATTATAGTGGTTTTTGCAACTTGTAGAACATATCATCTTTTTAGACATTATGGTCTCTTCAGAGGTACAGCAATCAACATGAATATCATTATTAAAATTTTCCCACTTATTAAGGTCCTCTTTTTTTTCATCTGAGTTAGTGTTTACATGAGATTTATAAGGACTAATGTGCTGTTGTTCTTGGTGAGTTTGAGCCTGCTGATCTGTAGTAACAATGGGTAATTCGATTTCTTTATGTACAAAAAGTCCTGAGAAAGTAACAGCTTTAGCTTGGTCACTGGATTCTAATTCCAAGGATTTTATTTCTTGACTTTCTAATAAATCCAGGCTCTGGGTATGTGTCTCTTTGGGAACTGAATGAGTGTCAATATTGTTACTTAATCCATTTTCCAGGCTTGACAGAGCTGGGCTAAAAGGTTTACATGACTCTTCTGGAAGGTCATAAAGGGTTTGGAGAATATGCTGCTGATCAGTAACCAATCTACTTCTTCTGGAAGAAGACACAGCTACAGTCTTTCTTGAGTTTCTTTCTTGGATTGCCTTATGCACCTGAGTCCTTTTACATCGTTCATTTCTTCTTCCTTTATGTTTAGACGCATTTGTGCTGGAATCCTTGACATTATGGAGATTGTTTTTTCTGAGTCCTGTAGAGTATATTTGGTTAACAGTTGATTGCTTATGCTTGAAGTTGCCAAATTTCGTGCTTTTGGAATTTCTTGGGTAATGTTCATTTACATCTTCTTTCTTTATAAATAAACCTTTTTTGCTTCCTTTATCAACTTTTATATGTTCTGGCTTCTGTCTGTTGGAATTTTCATCACAAACAAACCCAATGCAATTTTTAGAACTGAATTTTGGTTTCTATAGAAACAAAATATATAGTTAGCTTTAATTTTCAGCTGTAGTTCTATACTCGATTCATTCTGGATTGTTCATAAATTAAACTATTATTCCATTTAATTTTATAATTTGATCTAATCACAGGGCCTGCTGAGATATATAAAACCTCATTCTTCAGAAAAAGTAGACTAATGGAAGAAAGGCAAATATAATAGACTCAGTGTGTGTACTAATCTTTATTTTCTGCTGTACATTTCAATTTTTGCCAATATTTTAGCACTACCAATCTTACTAAATATAATTTAAAAATCTTAATCTACTTAATATTTATAGGCTCTCGAAATAAATCAGATAAAAGTTTCCTTGTAAAGGAAACTTAAGAATTTTTTAGAAACACTCTTCTTTCCCAATTATTATACAGATAGAGCTAGAATTAAGAGAGTTTCTTCCTCTGGTATCTGAGAGACCGTAGGTAGGGCAGCAGCAGAAGGATTTTAAAAACAAGAAGACATATATGCTCCCAAATTGGTCTGCATGGAAAGATTATTGTGGGCTGCTAAGATTAAAACAGGAACAATGCTTCCTGCTTTCTGTCACTCATCACAACCCAAGCACCAGATGAAGAGTAACTGCCCACCATGTAAAGTTCAAAGGGATAGATTGACGCCTTTGACTCTTGTACTGTGTTTAGGCCAGAGGAAATTTGACATGGTTGATAACCCTAATGGCTCCATGAAGAGGAGGTAAAAGGAAATGTCTACCAATACATTAGTGTGCCCAGATATGCTACATTTACTGCTTCCCAAATTAACAGCCTAGAACCCCCTGATTCTCATATAATTATTCCAAAGTATCTTAAAAGCAAAGGTGAAGTCACTGTTCCTGATGCATGCTTCAGTAACTTTTTTTTCCTCTTTGATGATGCATTCTAAAAAAATGGTCTTTTGCTAAACAGAGATATACCTTTGGCTGGGGTGCATCCTCTACATCTAATGGATCAGTGCTATCCTTTTGAGCTGTAAACAAAAAGAGAAAAATCAAAGAACACAGCCTCCAGTGGCCAGACTCAGGACTCCTAAAACACACAAATCCCTTGCTATGAGAAAACTAGGTAGATTAAGGAAAATTATGCAAACATTTTCTATTAAGATTGGCATAATCTTACATAATATTACTATAATTTCCATATGTATCAGAAACCAAAAGCTATCTTGAGAGAGAGCTGAGAAAATTTCTGTGAGTAAAGCAAAATTGACCTTAAAAATTAACTAAAGACAGACACTAAACTCAGTATTTTTATATTCTCCACAGATATATCTAGATATTTAACTGTGTAAAACCTATTCTTATAAAGCAAAAAATTATTTCATAATTAATTGAATTATCATTTCCTGATATGTTTGCTTAATAAAGTTCAGTCTGTTTCTCTTGTTTTCCAGTGAGATTAGGCTACCAGAAAGAAGTCTTTTGCTCTAAAGAACTTATTAATTGCCTCTAGGTGGCTTTTATCAATGAAGTTATTTCTTTACTATAAAAATAGAGTACTTTGATCCAGATCTTAGTCCTTAGTCAATGACATTCAACAATTAGCTCTTGAGAAAATTACACACATATTATCTTTTGAGTGGAAAGAATTTGTTTTGTGTTTTTTTCAAAGGACTGATACTAATTATTCAACAAAAATTTACTGAATGCCTACTATGTATATGGTACTCTAGTATTCATTACTAGACAAAATAAACATCCTTTCCTTCATGGAGCTTAGATTCTAATGGGGGAAGACCAAAAATAAAAAATAAGCAATTGTCCAATGTGTAAGATGGTGTTAAGTACCAGGAGAAAAGGATAAATATTAGTACAGTAGGGTAAGAGGGATTGAAATGTGGTAGTTCTAAAAACATGTTCATAAAATTTTTGATACCCTTCCATTCAAGAGGTGGAGCTTAATTTTGTTCCCCCTGAGTGTGAGCCAAACTTAAGAGACTCACCTCTAACAAGTAAATATAGCAGAAGTTATTCTATATCAATTCCAAGATTAGGTTGTAAAAAGCCTGTGGCTTTTGTCTTGGGTGCATTCTCTCCTGGAGTATAGTACTTTCTCTGAGCCAGCTTTTAGGTCATCAGCAGCCCTGGAAAAGCTCAATTGGCAAGTAACTGAAGGCACCAGCTGACAACCAGGGCAGGAAAATCCAGTTTTTGTTTGTTTATTTGTTTGTTTTTACATAAAGAGTCTTTTTAAAAAAACAAATACCTTCATTTATTTCTGTTCTGGATCCATGAGAACTTTTTTTTATTTTATTGATTTTTTGCAGAGAGGAAGGGAGAGGGATAGAGAGTTAGAAACATCGATCAGCTGCCTCCTGCACACTCCCCACTGGGTATGTGGCCGCAACCAAGGTACATGCCCTTGACCGGAATCGAACCTGGGACCCTTCAGTCCGCAGGCCGACGCCCTATTTACTGAGCCAAACCAGTTAGGGCTACATATAGAGTCTTAAAAGAGAGAGGAAATTAAAGCCCCTTCTTGTTTCCGGATTCTCTTAGAAACTGTGCCTATTAGGTGGCTCCTAGAATATATTTTTCTTACAAAAATAAATAAATTATATGACAGATGTATTAAGGAGAACATCAAGAATATGCCATATACTTTTGAACCTCAGAGGGAAGGCAGGGGAGGGTGGGTGGGAAGAGAATAGCCAATGAACTTGTATGCATATATGTATAACCAGTGGACACAGACAATGGGGTGGTGAGGGCCTGGGGGGAGGGGGGAGAATGGGAAAGGACTGGAAGAGGTTACTGGGGGGGGAAAGGAGGGCCTATGTAATACTTTCAACAATAAAGATTTTTTTAAAAAAATAAATTTTAAAAAGAAGTATGTATTTAGTAATCTAATAAATTCAGAATATCTTAAGGGAAAAAAAAAGAATATGCCATATATATATAATCTTGTTATTGACAACTGCAGAACCATTTTTTTTTTGTAGTTTAATTTAAAAGTGTAATGGATGAGAGGGCAAAAGTATAGTCATAAGAAAAGATTCTTAGGGAATGGAAATAAACAATGTTGGCTATATTCATTGATAAAGATACAGCCAAATATAATTTACATCACATCATGCTATTCAGCCAAAGGATTATGGAGAGTGTCAGAATTTTATAGAAGTTTTCTTAACTGTCTGTAATGTACAATCTTGGGAAAAGTACATTTGCTATTATCATTCTTTGTCCTTTTAGAGTCCTTCATTTATATGCATTAGCAAACAAGTGAGTTTATTAAAGGAATAGAGCCAGGCCTCAGGTGGTGTGGCTCAGTTGGTTGGAGCATCATCTTGTGCACCAAAGGATCGTGGGCTCAATTCCCAGTCAGGGCACATACCCAGGTTGCAGGTTCAATCCCAGGTCAGGGAGTACCAGAAGGCAAACAATCCATGTATCTCTCTCACGTCGATGTTTTTCTCTCTCTTCCTTCCTCTCTCTCTAGAATCAATGAAAAACATATCCTTGGGTGAGGATTAATATATATATATATTTTTTTTTTAAAAAAAGAATGGAGCAAGGACACCATTGGGTGGATTTTCTCAAAATGTATAAGGAAAATGAATTTAATTTCTATAATTTTAAATTAAATTTCTGTAATTCTCTACTGACATGGTGAACAGATATAACAAGGCAGTTTAATCTTACCTGAAGTAAGATGTTTTTGATGTTTAGGAACATATCTCTCAAGAAGATGCCTCATACGTATACCTTGGGCCACATCCAAAGCACACTTTCCATTGGCATTTCTAAATAATGGATCAGCTCCATTGAAAAGAAGTAACTCTGCCACCTAGAGGAAGATTGTTCAAATGAGGGAACATGTACAAAAGGTACATTATTGTAAATGTGTGCTAGCATACAACTCTAAGCAACATCAAATATTTCTTCCAACAATACAAAGTTTGGGTTTACCTATAATATCTTGCCCAATAAAAAATTTAATATAATTGCTACTGAACCATAATTTGTTGATATGCATATCACTTTTCTTACAAAAAATTAGGGAGGAAGGGAGGGAGGAGAGGAGAGGAAGGAGAAAAAGAAAGAAGGTAAGAATAGAAAAAAAGAAGGGAGGGAGGAAGGGAAATATCTGCATTTCAGCTGCTCCTGAAATGGGGCTAGAATATACCAAGAATGAGGACTGGGTTCTGTAGTAGTAAATGTTAGTGTAACAGGCTCCAGGAGATAGTTGTCTTCCACCTATATCTGTGATGCTGCTGTTCTCCTCAGTGTGTCAGGGAGAAACTGGTCAATCTTAATCTGTTACTATCCTTAAGGAACCTCTTCTGTGAAGCTCTTTCTGACCTCCTTCTCCACTGCTGTCCTAGAGAAAAATAAGCTCTCCCTTCTTTCATGTATATATTTTATCTTAGTGCCCAATATACTCTATATTATACTTATTTCTTTTCTAAAAAACATATTTTTATTGACTTCAGAGAGGAAGGGAGAGGAAGAGAGAAAAGCATCAATGATAAGAAAGAATCATTGATGGGCTGTCTCCTGCACGCTCCCCACTGGGGATTGAGCCCGCAACCCCAGGCCTGTGCCCGGACCAGAAATAGAACCGTGACCTCCTGGTTTATAGGTTGACGCTCAACCTCTGAGCCACGCCGGCCGGGCTATTTCTTATATATCTGTCTAAGTTTTTAAAAGGTGGGACTATGTTTTTCTTTTAAAATTAATTTATTATGCCAGGCAGCATAGCCATAGTCCTTCAGCCAACAGCTTCGTGTTGCCAGAGGAGGGCAGGGGTGCATGTGACTGTCACCTGCTGTGTGAAGGGGGTGCCTCCGGCAGCCAAGGGCAAGGAACAGGGACTCCCTGGCCTGGGGGCCACTGCTCCCACTTTCTCTTCATAGTCATCCTGACTTGCACAATGAGTGCCAACAAGGATCAGCAGATGGAACTGAAAACATTACATTCTATATATGAAGGAGATGAAAGTTTTGGGGAATTAAGTCCAGTTTCATTTCAATATGGGGAGAAAATAGTGATCCCAAAGCTTTTTAAGCTTTGGATCTTAATAGAGATTTCACGGACAGATACATACCCCAAACACCTCCAATTATATCTATGAATGATTTTTTCTAACACCACCATATCCTCAGTTGTAAAGCAGAGCATATTAGCCAAGTTACAGGAAGCAGTGGAGGTCAATCTCGGCACCACTGTGACCTGCACGTTGTTCAAATATGCCAAGAACAATAAAGAATCATGGAGAATCACCATCCCGTTAATTCTACAGCATCCATAAGCAATATCACCTCAGTTGAAACTCCTAATAAAGTCCCATCAAGTAAGAAAAAAGACAAAAGAGAACAACTTTCAAAAGCTCAGAAATGTAAGTTGGCAGATAAAACAGATGACAAAGGAGAACTTCCTCCAGGAAATTCTATCTCCAGGATGAGTTGATGTGGTGAAGCATTTAAGCAAAACTGGCTCTTAAGGTGAAAACACCACTTGGAATTAGAAACAAGGGAAGAACATCCTTTAAAAAGTAAACTGGGTTCAAAATCTCTCATTACTCTTTTATAAAACAATTTTTGTATGTTTCTTTTTTTGTTTTTGTTTATATATATATATATATGTGTGTGTGTGTGTGTGTGTGTGTGTGTATATATATATATTTTTTTATTGCTTAAAGTATTACAAAGGGTATTACATATGTGTCCTTTTTTTCCCCCGCCCTTGACAATCCCCTGGCCTCTTATGTAAAAATGTTTTAACCTGAAAATTCATGAAGAGACTTGGTTGTATTAAATTATTTTCACAAACTTGCCGTAACAAAAGGTGAAAATGTTACTGTTTAGTATACTTTGGAAGCCTTTTCAGCTTTGTCAATGGACAAATATGGAGGATAATGAGTAACTAATGTTAATTTATACCATCTTATTCTAGTGGATGTGATAATTTTTTAAAGAAGTATGAAAACCTTTTTTAAAAAACTGTCCCAGTGGGATAGAATACTGAGTGGACAATTATTCCACAGCATAATCCATATTAGGTGGCTTCTTGTCTTAATAAAGTGTTCATCTCTTCTTTCTCTTAATTACTGAGGCACAAATTGCTTCAGAGAAATTTAAATACTAGTATTTGAGCTTTACACATAATATTATTTGTAGTTTCTTTTAAATTTCCATTGGTGAACTGCTTCTCTTTAATAAATGAATACTTGTTTATAATTTTCTCTTGGCTTGGGTCACAATGTTTGATCATGAAAGCTTTCCATGGTATGTGGAATAGGAGAATATAAAACAAATCTGCCAAATACATTAGAAAGCATCTGAATAGAAGTGCTGATTCCTATTTAAAACATTTCTCTTCACTGCACACCAAGATGGGAGTAAAAGATGCCTTAACATTTAATTTTTGTACAGTTGGAGCCTTTTTTTGCATACAACAGAACTTTATTAATAATGTTCACAGAATGTACTCTTATTCTGGCTAATCATCTTGAAAATTTGCAAATACTTTTCCATCTGGAAAAAAAAAAAGAACCCAAAAACCCACCCTGGATTAATTTGCATTAAGGTCAGGCTTATAGAAGACAATGGTTTTAATAAATTTCTACTTATCTGCTATTATGTATTTTTAGTTGTTTGATAACTGATGTCTTCTAAATGATTTAAAATAAAAAAACACATTTCAAGTTTTGTTTCTTTTCAAATGTCCAAAGGTATTTCTCAATCTGAGCATCTTTATAATAGACAGAAATATTTCAAATGCCAAACTGTACTACATGCTTGATTTTTTAATGATTAATAGAGAAAACTATTAGTGCAGTTTTATCAAGGAGTTACTAATGTCTTTGTGTGATTTACAGAGATTCTGTATCTGCTCCATAGTCTGTAAGAAGTGGTTTAAACTTCATAATGTAATAGAATAGATCATCAAATTTTGTAAGAGAGCTCACTCCAGACACACATGGAATGAATAATCATCATGTGTAAGGAATATCTTTTCAATATATGTGAATCCCAATACCACTGTCAACCAATCTCATACACACATATACCTCAGGACACTTTATGAAATAAAAGCTTTGTTAAAATCATGACAGCTTACATCCACTCGCCATGCCATTTCTTTTACCGACTAACAAAGTAAGCCTAATGAAAGAGGAATCAAGGTTTATCTGATATAACTTGTTCTTAGTGATGCCTAAGATTTTCAAAGACCACTATCTTCTTGTCTAAATGTCTCCTACCATCTGTTAAATGATTTGTTCCAGATTTTTCTAAGGAACCACAGTGAACTGATCTGTAATTCTCAAATTTTATCTTTTCCTCATTTAAAAAATGTATTTTTGAATGTATTTTATTGATATAGAATTCACATGACACTCAATTCATGTAAAGAATACAATCAGCCCTGGCTGGTTTGGCTCAATGGACAGAGCATCTGCCTGGGGACTGAGGGGTCCTGGGTTCGATTCCAGTCAAGGGCACATGCCCAGGTTGCAGGTTCGATCCCAGTGGGGGGCATGCCAGAGGCAGCTGATCAATGATTCTCTCTCATCATTGATGTTTTTTCTCTCTTTCTCTCCCTCTTCCTCTCTGAACTCAATAAAAATCTATTTTTAAAAAAAGAATACAATCAATGTTTTAAGTATGTTAAGAGGGTTGTGTAAACATAACCATAACCTTATTTTGGAACATTTTCATTCCCCTTAAAAGAAGCCTTTAACCATGATCTATCAATTCACTTTTCCCCACCGTCTACCTCCCATTCCTAATCTTCTTTCTGTATCTATACAGTTGGTCTATTATAGATATTTTTTTTAAATCATACAATAGGTGTTGATGGCTTTTTCACTTTTTAAAAATATTATCTTCTAGTATCTCCTATTTTTTTTTTTAGTATCTTTCCAACATATAGTCAATGCCTGTGGGACAATACATTCAAGTTTCTTCAACTCTGGAATGTTTAAGAAGCTCACCCTCTCCAGCTTCTGGGTCCAGAATCAGGTTCCCAGGGCTCCCCTATCTGACATCTTTAGTCCTGTCACATCTAAAATATATGAGCAATCCAATACCTAGGGCCTGTGCCATTTTTTTCGAATCATCTTTGCCTCACCTATGAGATTCCCTGAGGTAAGCCTAGATCCTCATCTTATGCTCTCACAATTCCTACTCTACCCTCCAACACAATTTCCTGTCCCACTTTGATTCTCAAGGCTTTGGTTCTTAAGTCAGTCCAGAACAAAGCTGGAGTTTTATACTTCACCCAAGAGAGACTGGGTGAAGAAACTTGTTGGCTTACCCCAGATAAACTGGAGGGGAGGGTAAAAAGCAGACAGACTGTGACTTCACCCCACCCTATTAGGTTTTAGCTTTTAATTCTCATGACCCTTCTCTAGATTTGTACTCCTTGTCATTCTCTTTTATCTGGCCATCAATCAGGATATGCCATGGTGCCAGGAACACACGAGACATGGAACACAGGAGTTGGCAAAAGGGAAAGTGGTAAGTAGTGAGCTTGTGTCTTTGGTCCTTTCTACTTCACTGAGGGAACAAGACAAGGTTACATATCTGCAAAGGCTAGCGGGAGATAGCTAATTCTAGCTTGTGATGTGGAAATTAACTGAAGACTCATCACCAGGTACAGCAAAGGAAGAACTGTGAAAGAAAAGAGCTCACATTGCCCAAAAGGAGAAAAGATTCCTCACCAGAAAATGTCAGCCCTGGCAAGAGGAGAAGAAAGAAGTGCTTTGGCATTAAGTTTTCACTGCTGGAGGGCAGCTGTGAAGAGGGGGTAAAGGGCAGAGAGAGGGTGCATACCATTACCTGTCTAAACCTGTATTCTGCTAGCCATTAAATTAGGTCCCAGGCAGAATTCTTTCCTCCCAGCCCTCTACACAATGTTCAGAAATGATCACTTACTAGCAGGTGATACATTATCCAAAAAAGCAAAACTACCCAAAGCACTGTTTCACACTAGGAAGAAATAGGCCTATCTATCTATGACCATAGCTCCCAGCAGCCTTCCACAGCTCTGTTAGGCATTTCTTCTGAAGGTATACAGAACAGATCTTCCTGAGCCCCGTTGTTAGCCCTCTTTCCTATCCTAGGAGTTTTGAACCCAGGGGGAATTTCAATACTGAAATAAATAACAAGATATTTTCAGTAAGTGCCTCAGCCCTGTAAATGCAGTGCCTGAACATCAACAACAAAAGTCAAGAAAGCTCAGAGCATATTCAATTTCTGAAATAAACTATGTGTGCTAGAAATCATAATCTTTATTAATATTATCCATTATTACAGTTACTATTAATCAACTCATATGGAATTACAATATTTTGATATTTAACCAAATATCACTTATGCTGGCATGTATTGACTGATCACTAAACCTATGGAGGTTCTCATGTCTTATGCCAACTCTGAAACTGATACTAGACTCCATAAAACGATATGCCTCCTATCAGGACTGGACATCATCATGTAACACTTTATAGAAGGAAACATTCTCTTGAAGCTTATAAAGCACCATACAAAATGAGTCTAAAAATGCCCAGCTGGCATGGCTTAGTGGTTGAGCATTGACTTATGAACCAGGAGGTCATGGTTCAATTCCTAAAGACACATGCCCGGGGTTGCAGGCTCGATCCCCAGTGGGGGGCATGCAGGAGGCAGCCAATCAATGATTCTCTCTCATCATTGATGTGTCTATCTTTCTCTCTCCCTGTCCCTTCCTCTCTTAAATCAATAAAAACATATTTTTTAAAAAGAGTCTAAAAGAAGTACAAGTTTAAAAAAATATTATATATAAACCAAAAATGTTCTAAAGTTATTCAGAATTACACATAGCCCAGCCGACATGGCTTACTGGTTGAGCTTTGACCTATGAACCAGGAGGTCACAGTTCGATTCCCAAAGCCACATGCCTGGGTTTCGGGCTGGATCCCCAGTATGGGGCGTGTAGGAAGCAGCCAATCAATGATTCTCTCTCATTATTGATGTTTCCATCTCTCTTTCCTTCTCCCTTCCTCTCTGAAATCAATAAAAAAAATTTTTTAAGTTACATGTAAAATGTCACCTACCATATTAGGGACAATAAATCCATACACAGTAAAATTTTAGAATAATTTTGAATACTGATTAGCAGAATGATCTAAAATAATTCCTATTTTCCTACTGCTTGGTGCCAGAGCTTTTTAAGATTTGCAGAATGTAGCATTTGCTCCACAAACACAAGCATCACAGTACCTTATAATGTCCACTCATCACAGCATCATGTAGGGGAGTGATTTGGTCTTTTCCTTTGACATTTACATCTGCTCCACCTTTTACTAGTTCACTTGCTGTCTCATAAAATCCCCTTGCACTAGCTTCATGAAGTGCTGTCCAACCTATTATACAAAAAGAAAATGGTACTTGTTTATATTTGGCATCTTAATACATCTTAATAATGTTTTGTGCTTAGCCTTAAAATAAAAACTCAAATTCTAAGCTGTTTCTTTTTTTATTGTTTTATTGCTTAAAGTATTACAAAGAGTATTACATATGTCTCCTTTTTTCTAAGCTGTTTCTTTAAAAAATATTTTTATTATACGAGATAAGATAATCTCACCATGAAAACAACCTGTATTATTTGGTGAATTCAAAAAATCTGAGGGACAAATCAAATTTCTACCCCAACTTTGTTGCAGAAAAATATAAAAGAAGTAAAGTATTTAAAACTACTCCTGCCTTCTTCAAATAAACAGGCTGTAAGGAGGGTGGGGTGTCATTATTAGCTCAGAAAAAAATGTTAGCTGCAGGCTACTTTTCTGCAAAAAAGAGGGGAGAAAAGCTTTATTTCTAGCTCAAGGTACTTCCATTAAAGTAACCCAACTGGCAGGACTACATAGAACCAGTTTAAAATTATATGTTTCTTTTCTCCTTATTTGCAAAAAGCTATTCAAGGTAGTTCAATTAACAATCCACAAACTACTCCAAGAAAACCATTCATCCAGATGAATGTTCTTTTTCTCTGTTAGCCAGAGACAATGGTATAGGTTATAGAGATTTATTAAATTCCATATGATTGATGTAAGAAAATCTAAAAGTTGCATGTTAAAGATGTATTTCAGCTCTGGCTGGTTGCTTAGGGGTTAGAACATCAGCCCACAGATCAAAGGGTCTCGAGTTGGGACTCCCGGTCAAGGACACATACCTCATACCTTGGTTGCAGGTTCCCCAGCCCCTATAGGGGTGCATGCGGGAGGCAACCAATTGATGTCTCTCACGATGTTTTTCTCTCTCTCTCTCTCTCTCTCTCTCTCTCTCTCTCTCTCTCTTCCCTCCACCCCCTTCTACTCTCTCTGGAAATCAATGTCAATGGAAAGAATATCCTTAGGTGAGGATTTCAAAAATAATAATAATAAATAAAATATAATTTTTTTCAAAGTGTATTTCACTCATTTTAGAACCTTCTCCATAAACGAGGGTTTCTTAGTTTTGACACTAACATTTTGGGTTGGATAATTCTTTATCGTTCTGAGCATTCTACCAAAGGCCAGTAGCACCCAACCCCTTCCCAGCTGTAATAACTAAAAATGTTTCCAGAAACTGCCAAATGTCCCAAGAGCCAAAATCACCCCAGTTATAGGAGGAATTTCTCTTAAATAGAAAGCCTAGAGTAAAAAATAAAGGACACCAAAAATGGAAAACATATAGTTAATAGAGGTTTTTTTCCTATAAATTTCCTTAACAATGTACATGGCTATTTAAAGCAATTAATAAGTAATACTGGTCTATAATTATAACATTACTAGAGTCCCGGTGCATGAAATTCGTGCACTGGGGAGGGAGGGTTCCTCAGCCTGGCCAGCGCCCTTTCACAGTCCAGGAGCCCTTGGAGGGTGTCCAACTGATGGCTTAGGCCTGTTCCCCACTCTCAGTCAGACATCCTTAGCATATTAGGCTTTTGTTATATAGGCTAAACTTGCTTAATTAGACTTGCTTTCTGATTTAGCTAAACTTTTTCCAGCCCAATGAAGCACTCCAACTTCTGTTTCAGGTAATTGTCAGCAACACAGCAGTAAATATCAACACGAAGCAGATTATTATTGTAGATCACGCAGGGAGAACAAAGGGTAAAATATTTAACTGCAGCAGTGTTTGACTATATTCTGCACAGTAAGAAACCTGAAGTCATTTTCAATGTCCACCATTTCTTCTTTTCAGTCGGGTCAAATTTCTAAGCTTTCTAAATCTCCGTTTTCTGGCTAATGAAAAGAAAATAGGATTCCACCGAGTCTCCTATCTACCTACTCCAGGACTTCTGTGAGGATCAAATGAGATGAGGCACGGGAAAACACTTCATAGACATTTGGTTAAAGTGTGAAATATTTCCACCTGGCTATAAAGCAAGTCGTGTTCCTGGGCTAAAGAAACTCCAAGGAGGCTAGATGCTAGGGAGAGGAAGCCAGGCATTGCTACGTAGGTCATTACCCGGTGCCAACAGCCACCGTTTCCAAGCTGGGCTGGGTTGTGGGCTGCATTTTGCACCATGGGGTCTCAGCAGCATCAGCTGTGATTTCATGGGCTGTCGCTCTGGGGTGGTGGCAGGGCCTGTGTTCCACTTTGGGGAAGCCGAGTGTTGCTTTGTGGGTGCCAGGTCTGTGGTGCCATTTCTTTGTAAATGGCCAGTGCGTGTCATGGTAACTCCTGCATTGAGAGTCTGCTCCCTGGTGGTCAGTGCACATCATAGCGACCAGTCGGACAATCAGACACTTAGCATATTAGCCTTTTATATCTATAGACTAGAGGCCCGGTGCACAAACATTTGTGCACTCGAGGGGAGGGGTCCCTCAGCCCAGCTTGCCCCCTATCACATACTGGGAGCCCTCAGGGGATGTCCTACTCCCTGCTCCCTGCTCCCCTTGGGGATAGGACCTAAGCCACAGTCTGGCCTCCCTTTGTGGGAGGCGACCGGGCTGATCAGGGGAAGGCATCAGTCCCATCACCTCGCTGTTGTAGCCACTGCCAGTCACCGCAGCCACCAAGGTGTTTTCATCAACACGGACTCCAGTCCCTTTACCATGAAAAAATGACAACTTTCTTTAGGCATTTTCAAGATGTGTCTTTCATAGGATATGACATTTCTTTCTTTTTTTTTTTTTAATCCTCACCTGAGGATATGTTTCCATTGATTTTTTGAGAATGTGGAAGAGAAAGGGAAAGACAGAGAGAAACATCTAAATGAGAGGAACACTTTGATTGGTTGCCTCCTGCATGAGCCCTGACCTGGGCCCAGGCCAGGGAGGAGCCTGCAACCTAGGTACATGCCCTTAGTCAGAATTGAACCCAAACCCAGCAGTGGGCAGGCCGAGGCATTATCCACTGAGCAAAACCAGCTAGGACAGGATATGACATTTCTTAACCCTCCAGCAGCAGACCTTCCTTTTTTTCTCCAGGAGTGTGGTAAAAAACCCTAGATCACCTATTTGGATTCTTATTACCCAAGTTACTAAGAATATTACCAGTGGCATACAGGTAGCTAAGCCAATGAGCAGTCAGAAAAGGTGTTTCCTCTGTAGTTCACACCAATTGCGTTAGGCCTGGGCAGGGGACCCCCAGCTCCCGCAATTGCGGGCTCCGCTCCTGCTCCCCACTATCGCTGGCTCTCCCCCTGCTCCCCACCATCGTGGCTCTGCCCATGCCCAGGCCTTACACTTCTGACCGAGGCGTCAGGCCTGGGCAGGGGACCTCTCAGCTCTGATTGTAGGCTCTGATAGCCGATAGCCACTGGGAGCCTACGTATGCAAATTAACCGCCATCTTTGTTGGCAGTTAATTTGCATATCCTGCTGATTAGCCAATGGGAGGCATAGCAAAGGTACGGTCAATGTCTATTATTAGATAGGATGTGACAGTTATCACACAAAGGATAGGGGAAGTATGTTCAATGTTCATATATTTCATATATTTTATATGAAGTATTACAATATTACCTCTAAAAAGACTGTGGAATATTAAAGATGCATATTGTAATCCACTACAAAATAATGCAGAAAAGGAAACAAAAAAACAAATGAAGCTCACAAGGGACAATTAGCAAAATGGTAACCTAAATCTGACTACTTATATTAAGTGAAAATTAACTAACATAAAATAGCAAAAGTGTATACTGTCTACACGAAATACATTTTATTTTTTTAATATATTTTTATTGATTTAACCCTACCAGACCGCTGTACCGATTTTTTGGTAATTTCCGAATCTGCCACTATACCGCTGTACCTAATTTTCGGTACTTTGCCTAGTACATGAAAAAAATGCATCACAAACTAAAAATAACCAACCAATCGTGGTCAAACCTCATGGTTAGCCATTACAAATGTCTGCCCCCATGTGTTTGAATTGACTTTGTGTGGTTTGACGTGAAAAAATTATGAAAATTCACAATGAAACGAGCGGCTGATGAACCAAGCACTTCAACAGGAAAGCGAAGTAGGTCTAGGCTTATCACAGTCCAACAGGTGATCAATACTTTGGTTGATTCAGACTCTGAGGAGTCAGAATTTCATCAAGAATACGTTTCCAGTTCAAGTGACACAGACAATGAGAGCTTGAGTGATGAGGAGAATCTTGAACCTTATAGATCTAGAGCTAGATCGATAGTAAGAGAAGGGGGGCGTGTCCCTCAAACAGCTGATGGGGGAGATCTAGGTGGTGATGAAGGTTGGACAAGGAATTCTGTATCACCAAATACAGATCTGAATTTCACTGAGGATGGAAAAGGCCCAGTGAACATTCCTGGATCTATCACAGAGGAGAGTGAACCAATTGACTTTTTATCCTTGTTTTTGGATGATACTTTCTGGCAAAATTTGACAGAGAAAACCAACCTCCGGGCCCACCAATTGCATATAGCAAAGCCCAACTCCTACAATGCCAAAAATTTCAAGGATGCCACAGTGGAAGAAATGAAGGCTTTTCTTAGACTGAGGATCTCTATGGAATACTTATGTATAAAGCCCAGCTATTGGGATTATTGGACAAATGAGGGCTCTGACTTTGTTGGGTTTACTCCCGGATTTTGAAATGTTATGACTCGAGACAGATTCTTGGCCCTTTGGAGTTTTTTACACATAACTGATGAGGAAGACACAGATATCGATAAGACAGATAGAATATATAAAGTTAGGCCTTTCTTGGAAAGTCTGCTCCCCAAGTTTCTCCACTTGTATCTGCCAAAGCAACATTTGAGCCTAGATGAGGGGATGATCCCGACAAAAAACCGCTTGGCCATCAAGCAGTATATCAAGGATAAGCCCACAAAGTGGGGCATCAAGTCTTTCCTTCTCTGTGAAGGTGAGACTGGCTACATTTTGAATGCAGAAATCTACACTGGTGCTGCACCAATGCCTATAAAAGACTTGGGCGCAGTAGGAAACACAGTCGTTCGTCTCCTGACCTCATGTGCAATGGAAAATAAATCTCATGTGCTTGTCATGGAATGGTTCTACAACTCTGTAACCCTTGCTAAATATGCACTGTCAGAATTACAGTCAAGGGCACATACCTCGATTGCAGGTTTAATCCCCAGCCCTGGTCAGAGCTCATGGGGGAGGCAACCAAACGATGTGTCTCTCACATCTATGTTTCTCTTTCTCTGTCTCCCCCTTCACTCTCTCTAAAAATCAATAGAAAAATGTTCTCGGATGAGGATTAACAAAAAAAAATAAAAATTAAAAATAAAGACATAAACAGGCCAAAAATAAAAGGATAAAAAATGACATTGCAAATAGACAAGAAACATAGAAGGCTACAATGTCTATATTAACATACAAAGTAGACTTCAAGACAAAGTGTATTGCCCTGGCCGGTTTGGCTCAGTGGATAGAGCATAGGCCTGCGGACTCAAGGGTCCCAGGTTCGATTCCGGTCAAGGGCATGTACCTTGGTTGCGGGCACATCCCCAGTGGGGAGTGTGCAGGAGGCGGCTGATCAATGTTTCTCTCTCATCGATGTTTCTAACTCTCTATCCCTCTCCCTTCCTCTCTGTAAAAAATCAATAAAATATATTTAAAAAGAAAGAAAGAAACATTTCCTGCTTTAAAAAAAAAAAAAAGTGTATTATCAGAGATAAAGGGAGATATTTCATAAAGATTAAAAAGCTAATTTAGCCCTAGCTGGTTTTGCTCAGTGGATAGAGCGACAACCTGCGAACTGCAGGGTCCTGGGTTCAATTCTGGTCAAGGGCACTTGCCCTGGTTGCAGGCTCAATCTCCAGTGGGGGACGTGCAAGAGGCAGCCAATCAATTATTCTCTCTCATCACTGATGTTTCTATCTCTCTCTACCTCTCCCTTCCTCTCTGAAATCAATAAAAAATATATTTTAAAAAAGCCAATTTATCATAATATATGAGCATTATAACTATGTATGCATCTAATAACAGAGCTTCAAAATATAAGAAGCAAAATTTGACAGAATTAAAGGGAAAAACAGACAGTTCCACAATCATAGTTGTGAAGATTTCAATACCCTTCTCAGTAAATGATAGATCAACTAGACCAAAAAAAAATTAGTAAAGAGAAAGATGTTCTGAACATCACCAACCACCTTCATCTAATTGACATTGATAGATCATTACATACAACTGAAGAACAAACATTCAAGTGCACAAGGGTTCTTTACCAAGACCATACACTAGACCATAACCCAATTCTCAATAAGTGTAAAAGGATAAAATTCATAGGAAGTGTATCCTTTGACCACAATGAAATTAAATTAGAAATCAATAACGAAAGAGATCTGAAAAATCCTCAAATATTTAAAAATTACACTTCTAATATAATCCTGGATTCAAACAAGTAAACATACAAGAAATGAAAAGTATTTCAAACTGAATGATAATGAAAATGCAATATATTAAAGTCTGTTAGATACAGTAAAAACAGTATTTAGAGGGAAACTTAAAGTTTTAAATGCTTATAGTACAGAAGAAGGTACAAAAATTTGTGACCTAATTTTCAACCTTAAGAAACTGGGGGGGGGGGGGGGGGGGCGGGGCTTGAGAAAGACTATTTTTCACCCTTAAGAACCGGGGGGGGGGGGGGGGCTAGAGAAAGAACAAAGAAAACAAAAAGTAAGTAGAAATCAGAAGAAAAGTAGAAATAAAATACAAAACAGATAATAGAGAAAAATTTTAAAACCAGCAGTTAGTTCTTTGAAAAAAATTAATAAAATTGATTATCCTCTAGCTTAGGAAGGATGGAAGAAAAAGAGTAAAAGGAAGGGAGGAAAGAAAAAGGGAGGGAAAAAGGAAAGAAATGAAAGATAAAATGAACGTATAAGGAATGAAAGATAAAATATTCCTAAAGATCTTCACATATTACAAGTATTACAGGGGAATATTATAAATAACTTTATGCCAATAAATTCTATAACTTAGACAAAAACTGAAACAAAAAATCTGAATAGCCCACACCTAATAAATAATTTTAATTTATTATTAGAATCTTCCCACAAAGGAAACTACAGACCCAGACAGTTTTACTCTTACGTTCTGTCAAACATTTAAGGAAGAAAAAAACCTCAATCTTATGCAATCTCTTTCAGAAAATAGGAGAAGAGAGAATACTACTTAACTGATTTTATGATACCAAAACCAAAGACATTACAAGAAATTAAAGCACAGCCCACGTGGTTCAGTGGATTGAGCATCATCCCATGCACCAAAAGGTCGCTGATTTGATTCCAGGTCAGGATACTGGGTTGCAGTTCGATCCCCAGTAGGGGGTTTGCAGGAGGCAGCCGATCAATGTGATGTTGCTCTCTTATCAATGTTTCTATCTCTCTCTTTCCCTTCCTCTTTCTCTAAAAATCAATAAAAGCATATTTAAAAAAAAGAAAATGATAGACCAACTAGAGGCCCAGTGCATGAAATTCATGCACTGGAGGTGAGCAGGGGCCCCTCAGCCTGGCCTGCACCCTCTCCAATCCGGAACACCTTGGGTGATGTCCGACTGCTGGTTTAGGCCTGATCCCTCTCACAATCCGGGACTGCTGGCTCCTAACTACTTGCCTGCCTGGCTGCCTGATCGCCCCTAACTGCTCCCCTGCCTGCCTGATCGCCCCTAACAACCTCCCCCTTCTGGCCTGATTGCCCCCAACTGCTCCTTTGCCATCCTGATAGCCTGTAACTGCTCCCCTGCCAGCCTGATTACACCTAACCGCCTCAGTCTCAGGCCCCGCACTCAGGACCCGGGCTTCCCTCCCTCTGGCCAGCCACATAGACCTGGGACCTGGGTTGACTTCACCCGGGCCAGCTGCAGGCGCCTGAGACTGGGGGCGGCTGCGCCCAGGACCGGCTTCACCTGGGCCCAGCTTTGTCAGGAAGGACGTCCAGGAGGTCATCTGGAAGACATCTGGTCTAATTAGCATATTACCCTTTTATTAGTATAGATAATCAACATCGATACAAAAAAATCCTTAACACAGTATTAGCAAATAGAAGCCAGCAATATATAAAAAGAATACTATAGCATGACCAAACATCTATTCCTCATAAAACTCTCAACAAATTGGGAATAGATTCCTCAATATGATAAGGATCAGCTACAAAAACCTACAGCTAACATTATGCTTATTATTAAATATTAAAGAGGCAAAATTAACTTATGGTGAAAAATATCAGAACAGTAGTGGCTTCCAGAGACTGGGGGTGGGGAATAACTGGGAAAAGGCATGAGGGAACTTTCTAGGATTGTTGGGGTCCAGCCCCAGCAGGTCCAGGGGTTCCCAAAGGTGTGGACGGAGTCGGCCAAAAAGGAATGACATGGAGACAGCGTTCAGTTGATCAGCATCCTAGTCAGGTTCTCTAGCCAGGTTCTCCAGCCAGGTTCTCCAGCCTAGTTCTGTCTTTATTCTCCTGTTACATCTGTATTTATACCAGTTGATTTTAATCCTATCCATTTTATTCCAAAGGTTAGGGCGTTTCTTATCTCCATTCCAAGGTCACTACTCTACTGTTCTGTTAAGCTACAAGGAAGTAACTGAAGGAGATTATCCTAAGTAAAGATTATGTAGCTTAAGCGTGATTGTTCATAGTTAAAGTGATTAATTACCTGCCTGGCACTTAGTTAAGCGGTTTTATTCCCTTCCTTAGTCCTGTTAATCCCTAACTCCAGGGGAAAATCCCCACCTGGGGAAACAACCTTTCTTGGAGAGGTGACCTTGGTTAAAACACATAGCACTAAGAAGGGGAGCAAACATATTAAGAACAGTATGCCATATACGCCAGGTCCCTTGAAACATATGCTGTGCAGATGTTTCTTCCCTGCAGCAACTGTGTCAAGCAGCAAGGATAAACCGGCCTCCAGCATAGGATGATGGTAATATTCTCTCTCTTAGAGGTTTGGGTTACACAGGTGAATGTCTATGTCAAAATTCATCAAATGGTATATGTAAGATTTGACATTTCACTGTATAAAACTTTATCTCAAAGAAAAAAACTACTGAACTGTAATTAATGACATTTATGCTGAGGTCTTTAGTGGTAAAATATACTATCTATAACTTTCTTTGAAATATATCAACATAAAGATGGATTGATTGATGAACGAAGAGATTGTTAGATGGGTAAATTTGAAATAATATGAAATATTGGTCTCTATCTTCTGGTTTCTGACACAGAGCTCCAAAAACCATTGTATACAGGGGTGCTAGAATATTTTGTTCTAATATTTAGTTTTTGACCCATTTCCCTGGCCACTGCTACTTCTGTACATCTTTCATTTTATCATCAGCCTCTCCCAAGTTCAGTGTACCATTAGCTTCTTTCAGCTTTTGACCTCATTTTCCACTCAGAGATGAGGTGCACAGGAACAATGCCCAGGCAAAGGCAGCAAGCCAGCCTCAGGATCCATCTTTCTCTGTAATGCCACTGCACAGCCTACCCGGTGGGCCCCAGGCAGGCATAATAACTGAAGATGAAATATAATGCTCTTCTCTTGCTCCCTCCACTTCCCACTTCCCACTTCCCTGGGAGATGATGTTGAACAGTACCTGTGCAGGAAAATTACCTGGAAGCTTTTTGTTTGAGACTTGCCTTAGGCTCACTTTACCATACTTTCATGGTAGTAACTAATCTAAAACTACAAACCACTTTCAAAATAACTATGGGTGGTAACCCCAACTTACCAGCATAACTTGGTTGATTAACATTTCCTCCTTTTTCAATACACTGATGAACAAGATGAAAGTCATTGAGAAGAGCAGCCTTATACAGTAAATTCTCTCCAAAAATGTTTCTCCGGTTAATGAGAGAAAGAGGTATGTTATTCATCTTCATTTTTTCTAAAAAGAGGGAAGGAACAAAAGAAAACAAAAAATAGTAATCCTTATTTGAAAATCAGGAGGAATACAGATGACACAGTGAATCCAGTCATTGGAATAGATGTACACTGTACTATGAAAGAGTATTTAATCGGTTAACCCAACTATAACATCTACATGAAATAAGATGAAGGAGACAAACATTAATTTGAAGTTATAAATCATCTGAGCAGTTTATGTTGATTGAAACCCATGAAAGGTGCATATATGAGAAGATTAACAGGTTTTCTTTTCTTTTTAAACCTTTATTGTTGAGAATAAGTTTTTAATTTTTTGCTCCCTCTCTTCTCCTGGCACCACCATGACGTGCATGTTGGTACACTTGAAGTTGTATCTGAGGCTCCTTACACTATCCTCTTTTTTTTTAAATTGTTTTATTGCTTAAAGTATTACAAAGGGTATTACATATGTCTCCTTTTTTCCCCCGCCCTTAACATTTCCCCGGCCTCCCCTACCCACCAGTGTCTTATATCCATTGGTTATGCTTATATGCATGCATACAAGTCCTTCGGTTGATCTCTTACCACCCTCCCCTCCCACCCCTCAACCCTACCTGGCTTTCCTGCTGCAGTTTGACAGTCTGTTCGAGGCAGCTCTGCCTCTGTATCTATTTTTGTTCATAAGTTTATAATGGTCTTTCTTATCCATGAGTGAGTGAGATCATGTGGTGTTTTTCCTTCATTGACTGGCTTATTTCACTTAGTATAATGCTCTCCAGTTCCATCCATGCCGTTGCAAATAGTAAGAGTTCCTTCTTTTTTACAACAGCGTAGTATTCCATCGTGTAGATGTACCACGGTTTTCTAATCCATTCATCTACTGATGGGCACTTAGGCTGTTTCCAGATCTTAGCTATGGTGAATTGTGCTGCTATGAACATATGGGTGCATATATCCTTTCTCATTGGTGTTTCTGGTTTCTTGGGATATATTCCTAGAAGTGAGATCACAGGGTCAAATGGGAGTTCCATTTTTAGTTTTTTGAGGAAACTCCATACTGTCTTCCACAGTGGCTGCACCAGTCTGCATTCCCACCAGCAGTGCACGAGTGTTCCTTTTTCTCCACATCCTCTCCAGCACTTGTCGTTTGTGGATTTGTTGATGATTGCCATTCTGACAGGTGTGAGATGATACCTCATTGTTGTTTTGATTTGCATCTCTCTTATAATTAGTGACTTTGAGCATGTTTTCATATGTCTCTTGGCTTTCTGAATGTCCTCTTTTGAAAGGTGTCTATTTAGATCCTTTGCCCATATTTTGATTGGATTGTTTATCTTCCTTTTGTTAAGTTGTATGAGTTCCCTATAAATTTTGGAGATTAGGCCCTTATCAGATATGACATTGGCAAATATGTTTTCCCACGCAGTGGGCTTTCTTGTTGTTTTGTTGATGGTTTCTTTTGCTGTGCAGAAGTTTTTATTTTGATGAAGTCCCATTTGTTCATTTTCTCTTTAGTTTCAAGTGCCCTAGGAGCTGTATCAGTGAAGAAATTGCTTCGGCATATGTCTGAGATTTTGTTGCCTTTGGATTCTTCTAGAATTTTTATGGTTTCCCGTCGTACATTTAAGTCCTTTATCCATTTTGAGTTTATTCTTGTGTATGGTGTAAGTTGGTGGTCTAGTTTCATTTTCTTGCATGTATCTGTCCAATTTTCCCAACACCATTTATTGAAGAGACTATCTTGAGTCCATTGTATGTTCTTGCCTCCTTTGTCAAATATTAATTGAGCATATTGGTTCGGGCCGATTTCTGGGCTCTCTATTCTATTCCATTGATCTATATGTCTGTTCTTGTGCCAATACCAGGCAGTTTTGAGAACAGTGGCTTTGTAATACAGCTTGATATCTGGTATTGAGATCCCACCTACTTTGTTCTTTCTCAGGATCGCTGCAGCTATTCAAGGTCTTTTTTTATTCCAGATGAATTTTTGGAGAGTTCGTTCTAGGTCTGTGAAATATGCCGTTGGTATTTTAATGGGAAGTATGTTGAATTTATAGATTGCTTTGGGTACTATGGACATTTTAATGATGTTGATTCTACCAATCCAAGAACATGGTATGTTCTTCCATCTGTTTATGTCTTCCTCTATCTCTTTTTTCAACGTCCTGTAGTTTTCTGAGTAGAGGTCTTTTACCTCCTTAGTTAAGTTTATTCCTAGGTAGCTTAATTTTTTTGGTGTGATGGTAAATGGGATTTTTTTTTAGTCTCTCTTTCTGTAAGTTCACTATTGGTGTATAGAAATGCCATAGATTTCTTGGCGTTAATTTTGTATCCTGCTACATTGCCAAATTCTTTTATTAAGTCTAATAGTTTTTTGACGGAGTCTTTAGGGTTTTTTATCTATAATATCATGTCATCTGCAAATAAGGACAGTTTTACTTCTTCTTTTCCAATTTGGATGCCTTTTATTTCTTCTTCTTGTCTAATTGCAATGGCTAATACTTCCAGTACTATATCGAACAGGAGTGGTGAGAGTGGGCATCCCTGTCTTGTTCCTGTTCTTAGGGGAAAAGTGTTAGTTTTTGTCCATTGAGTATGATGTTGGCTGTGGGTTTGTCATATATGGCTTTTATTATGTTGAGGTATGATCCTTCTATTCCCACCTTGCTGAGAGTTTTTATCAAAAATGGGTGTTGGAATTACACTATCTTCTTATTTTTGGATTCTTTTTTTCTTTTTGTTGTTCTGATTGGGCATTTTTGGCTTCCTCATATTCCAAATCATTGATTTGATTCTAGGCATCATCTATTCTACTGTTGATTCTTCATTTCAGTTAGTGTATCCTTCATTTCTGACTGGTTCTTTTCTATGATTCCAATGTCCTTTGTCATGGTGTTTTAAGTTTCACTAAGTTACTTGAATTTCTTCCTAAGTTCCTTGAGCATCCTTATAACCATTGTTTTAAACTCCGTATCTGGTAGTTTGCTTGCTTCCATTTCATTTAGTTCTTTTTCTAGAGATTTCTCCCATTCTTTCACTGCAACATGTTTCTTTTTCTACACATTTTGCTGCTTCTCTGTGTTTATTTCTATGTATTAGGTAGAGTTGGTATGTCTCTCGGTCTTAATAGAGTGGCTTTGTGTTAGGTGTCCTGAGGGTCCAATGGCTCATCCCCTCAGTCACCTGAGCTGGGCACTTTAGGTGCATCCCTGTGTGGGCTGTGTGCACTGTGCTGTTGTAGTTGAGCCTTGACTGCTGTTGGCATCACCGAGAGGAATTGACCCCTAGGCCAATTGGCTGTGAGGACCAGCTGTGACTACAGCAGAAGAGCTGCTGTGCAGAAGTTGACCCTACAGAGCAGGACTTGCTTCAGTGGGGCTTTGGTGCTCACTGAGTCTGCCCCTTGAGTGTGTCACTAATGGAGGTGGTAGCATTGTAATCTGGCATGGTTTGAAGCTGTCCAATGGGTGCACTGACTCTGGGGCCTCCCAGGAGGTGCCAGTACCTTCATGGGGCCACCTGGCATAAGCTACAGAGTGATCTGCAGAAGGCTGCTACTTGTTTTGGGTTTGGAGGTACTCAGGAGAGGCCAAGCTCTGAACTAAGGCAGGCTGCTACTAGTGCCAGGTCTGGTACCACTTAGCAAGATGTATGGGGTGTACTGAGGTGGCTGCTGCTTGTTTGAAAGATTTTAGGAAAGTCTGTAGAGAGGAGAGTTGTATGGAAAAGCCACTGGAAACGGCTTGAATGAGCCCCCAAGTTGGGTAGGGTAGGATCTCAGGGAATCACCAGGATGGGATGAAAAGTGTGAACCCAGTTGATGGAGACTCAGATATGTCACGGCCTGTCGGTTCTGTTGGGGAAGGGCTCAGCAAAGGAACAGTGGCTCTGCCAGCACTTTTGTCTGGAAGAAAGCTTCTCCAGAAGCTTTTGCACTGATGCCAGATAATTAGTTACTCCCTTATGTCCCTGGTTCTTTTCAAGCTGCTGCCCCAATGAGGTAGCTCAGAGGGAGTAAGTCCAAATAAGTTAATGAGTGGGCCCTTTAAGAGGAACTGCCTGGGACTCCAGCAGCTTCCATGTCACTCAGGCACAACCCCTGATGGTTTTTACAGCCTGAAGTATGGGGACTTCTCTTCCCAGCTCTGGAACCCTGCACTAAGGGTCTGTTATGGTGCTGGGACAGCTCACTTTTCAGGGATGACCTCTATAGCCAATATATCCCTTCTATGTAATTAACATAAGTCAGACATCTAAGTTTTAAAAGGGTTCTAAAACTATTCTCTCCAATAAGTATAGAAAAAATACCAGCCTATGAGCCAAAAGTTCAGGATCAAGTCCTAATTATGCTACTGATGAGTTGTGCATAGCTGGGAAAAATCCTTAACCTACCTCCTTGAATTGACTCATCAGTAAAATGAAAACGTTGAGATAGATAATCTTTAAATCTTTTTTAGTACCAGAATTCTATGTTTCTGTAAGTAACTACTTAAAGAAATAAAATATTCCTCACCTTTCTGTCTCTTAATTTTTCCATTTTTCCAGATTTGTTCTTCACTCTTCAGTCTGGATGAATGCATATTCTTCCTTTTATCTTCAATCATTAAAGCAGTACCCTGCATTCTTGAAAAATAAATTTAAAAAAAATTATTTTTTTAAATTATTCTCATGTCCTCTATAACCATTCACAGAAACCTATATCAAATTCTAAATTTTTAAAACTCAAAGGTATTTTACTGAGCTGTTGCCAAGCAGCACAGCAATTTTAAATAAGGAGATGGCTCCTGAGAAAACAGCGGATAAATCTGTGGCAGGTATGCTAGTCATTATAGTTTCTAGCCTATTCTTTGTGGCACCTGTGTGCTTCTCTCCTTTAGGGGAAGTCACCTGCAAGTGTATTCTGAGTCTCTTGCCCCTCACTCTCCAAGTTGACATGTGACTATCCACTCTATTTACCTTCTAGGGAAAAAGAGGCAGGCTCTTTGCAAGAAAAAGAACTTGCCATGTGGTATGGCACTGATCAAAAGCTGCAAAATATTGGCATAAAAGCAGACATGCAGATAATAGGAAGCCTGGAAATAAACCTAATAATGCATCAATTAATTTATGATAAAGGAGCCAAGAATGTGCAATGGAGAAAAGATAGTCTCTTCAATAAATGGTATTGGGAAAACTGGACCACCACATGCGAAAGAATAAAACTGGATCATGATCCTACACCAGCCGTGGGCAAACTACGGCCCGCGGGCCGTATCCGGCCCCTTTGAAATGAATAAAACTAAAAAAAAAAAAAGACCGTACCCTTTTATGTAATGATGTTTACTTTGAATTTATATTAGTTCACACAAACACTCCATCCATGCTTTTGTTCCGGCCCTCCGGTCCAGTTTAAGAACCCATTGTAGCCCTCGAGTCAAAAAGTTTGCCCACCCCTGTCCTACACCATACCCAAAAATTAGCTCAAAATGGATTAAAGATTTGAGAGTATGACCTAAAACCATAAAGCTCATAGGAAAAAACATAGGGGTAAGCACTTTCACACTAGTCTTGGCAATTATTTTTGAAATTAACACCAAAAGCAAAGGCAACAAACACAAGCAAGTGGAACTACACAAACCTTCTGCAGAGCAAAGGAAACCATCAATAAAATGAAAAGGCAACCTACTGAATGGAAGAAAATATCTGCAAATCATATATCTGATAAGGGGGTTAAAATCCAAAATATATAAACATACAACTCAATAGCCAATAAAATATGATTTAAAAATGGGAGAGGTCCTGGCCAGTGCAGCTAAGCGGTTGAGCACTGACCCAGGAACCAAGAGGTCACCAGTTCAATTCCCGGTGAGGGCACATGCCCAGGTTGCGGGCTCAATCCCCAATAGGGGAGATGTAGGAGGCAGCCGATCAATGATGTTTCTCATTGATGTTTCAATCTCTCTATCCCCCTTTCTTCCTCTCTCTGGTACCACTTAGCAAGATGTATGGGGTGTACTGAGGTGGCTGCTGCTTGTTTGAAAAATCAATTAAAAAAACATATTTTTTAAATGGGAGAGGAATTAAAAGGACCTTTTTCAAAAAAAGACATCCAAATGGCCAATGGACGTACCTGAGTTATATGTAAAGGTACTCAACATTACTAACCATCAAGGAAATGCAAATCAAAACCACAATGAGATAGCACCTTATACCTGTGGAGTAGCTATTATCAAAAGACAAGAAATAGCAAGTATTGGTGAGCAAATAGAAAAGGGAATGGTTGTGCGCTGTTGTTAGGAATATAAATTGGTGCAGCCACTACAGAAAACAGAATGGAGTTTCCTAAAAAAAAATTAAAAATGAAACTACCACATGATCCAGCAATTCCGCTTCCAGGTATTTATCCAAAGGAAACAAAATCACGATCTTGAAAAGGTATCTGCACCTTCATGTTCATTGCAACATTATTTACAATAGCCAAGACATGAAAAGCAATCTATATTGTTGGATTACTTGATAAAGAAAATGTGGTATACATATAGAACAGAATATCATTCAGTCATAGAAAGGAAAAAAAAAACACCCTGCCTTTTTTTAAAAATTGATTTCAGAGAGGAAGGGAGAGAGGGAGAGAAGAAGAGAGGGAGAGAGAGGGGGAGAGAGAGAGAGAGAAAGAGAGAGAAAGAGAGAGAGACATCAATGATGAGAGAGAATCAATGATTGATCGGCTGTCTCCCACAAACCAGGCATGTGCCCTTGACTGGAATCGAACCTGGAACTCTTCAGTCTGCAGACCAATGCTTTATCCACTGAGCCAAACCAGCTAGGGCAAAACATGTCATTTTTTACAACATGGATGGACCCTGTGGGTATTGTTAAGTGAAATAAGTCAGACAGAGAAAGACAAAGACCATATGATCTCCTTATATATGAAATCTAAAAAAACCCCAAACTCATAGATACAGAGAACAGATTGGTGGTTGTAGGATCAGTGGATAAAATGGGTGAAGGTGGTCACAAGGTTTAGACTTCTAGTTATAACACAAATAGATCTTTGTATATGGTGACAAATAGTAGTGTAGTTTCATTTTTTTGTATGTGGTTTCCAATTTTCCCAGCACTGTTTATTGAAGAAGCTTCATTTTCTCCATTGTTTTTGGCTTCTTTGTAAAAAATTATTTGTTCACATTTATTTCTGGGCTCTCAATTCTGTTCCATTGGTCTACGTGTCTGTTTTTCTGCCAATACCATGCTGTTTTGATTAGTGTCTCAAACTAATTGTAGTATAATTTGAAGTTAGGGAGTGTGATACCTCCCACTTTATCCTTTTTTTTCTTTCTTTCAGAATTGCTTTGGCTATTTTGAGTCTTTTGTGGTTCCATACAAATATGGTGATTTTTTTTTTAGTTCTATTTCTTTAAAAAATAACATTGGAAGGCTGGCTGAGTGGAAATTCTACAACTAGAAGGAAAGAGAAAAGCATACCGAGACTCAGAGGAGGCGCAGTGCGGAAGTAAAATACTAAGGTGCGGAGGTGCACGCGGAGTAGGCTGGCGGCTGAGGGCACGGTTGTCGTTTTCAACCGGGAGGGAGTCTCAGGCTCTGAGCTCCAGTTCCAGGAGAGTCTCTAGGGACCCAGACTCATACAGGAGAAGCGGGACTATCTGGCATCGGTCGGAACTCGAGGGCAGCTTTCTCTCCGAGGGGCTTGCAGTGATTACCGGGACATTGAGAAGCAAAGCCTCTGAGGGCAGGACTAAGAGCAGCCATAACTGCTAGCCCAGCCCTGTTGATCCCCTGGGACCCGCCCCACCCAAGCCCTGCAGGGAGGCTTTTGCTGGATAGCCTCAGGCAAAGGCTAGATTAGCACCTCCCTAGAGATCCAGGAGCCAAGAAGCCCAGAGGTCAGAGTGGGACCATCCAGTTTGCAGCTCCGTGGAAACATAAAGGACACACTCAGGGGGCAGACTCAGTGAGCACCAAAGCCCCATTGAAGCAAGTCTTGCCCCTGTCTCCAGCACAGAAGTTCCCCCACTGCAGACACAGCTGATTCTCACAGCCAATTGGCCTGGAGGCCAATTAGTGATACCTACAACAATCAAGGCTTAACTACAACAAGACTGTGCACAAAGACCACAAGGGGGAGCACCAAGAGTGTCCTCCTCAGGTAATTGGGGAGGCTGAACCACTGGGCCCTAGAGGACACTTAGCACAGAAAACCACTGTATCAACACAGGGAAGCATAAAAAATGCGGAGACAAAGAAAAAGGACACAAATGACAGAAATGGAGGAAAGCAAACTACTGGATATAGAGTTCAAAACCACACTTTTAACGTTTTTCAATAATTTTCTAGAAACTGCCAATAAACTTAATGAGATCTACAAGAAATCTAATGAGACCCTCATTGTTGTGATAAAGGACCAACTAGAAATTAAGCATACATTGACTGAAATAAAGAATATTATACAGAGTCCCAACAGCAGACTAGAGGATTGCAAGAATCAAGTCAATGATTTGAAATACGAAGAAGCAAAAAACACCCAACCGGAAAAGCAAAATGAAAAAAGTATCCAAAAATACAAAGATAGTGTAAGGAGCCTCTGGGACAGCTTCAAGCGTACCAACATCTGAATTATAGGGGTGCCAGAAGATGAGAGAGAGCAAGATATTGAAAACCTATTTGAAGAAATAATGACAAGAAAACTTCCCCTGCCTGATGAGAGAAATAGACTTACAAGTCCAGGAAGCGCAGAGAACCCCAAACAAAAGGAATCCAAAGAGGACCACACCAAGACACATCATAATTAAGATGCCAAGAGCAAAAGACAAAGAGAGAATCTTAAAAGCAGCAAGAGAAAAACAGTCAGTGACCTATAAGGGAGTACCCATACGAATGTCAGCTGATTTCTCAACAGAAACTTTGCAGGCCAGAAGGGAGTGGCAAGAAATATTCAAAGTGATGAGTGCCAAGAACCTACAACCAAGATTACTTTATCCAGCAAAGCTATCATTCAGAATTGAAGGTCAGATAAAGAGCTTCACAGATAAGAAAAAGCTAAAGGAGTTCATCACCACCAAACCAGTATTATATGAAATGCTGAAAGGTATCCTTTAAGAAGAGGAAGAAAAAGAAAAAGGTAAAGATACAAATTTTGAACAACAAATACACATCTATCAACAAGTGAATCTGAAAATCAAGTGAATAATCTGATGAACAGAATGAACTGGTGATTATAATAGAATCAGGGGCACAGAAAGGGAGTGGACTGACTATTCTTGGGGGGGAAAGGGGTGTGGGGGATGCGGGAAGAGACTGGACAAAAATCGTGCACCTATGGATAAGGACAGTGGGTGGGGAGTGAGGGAGGAGGGTGGGGTGGAAACTGGGTGGAGGGGAGTTATGGGGAAAAAAGAGGAACAAATGTAATAATCTGAACAATAAATATTTAATAAAAAATAAAAAATACCATTGGGATTTTGATGGGGATTGTATTTAATCTGTATATTGCTTTGGGTAATATGGCCATTTTAACTATGTTGATTCTTCTAATCCACGCATATAGAATATCTGTCCATTTCTTTGTATCTTCTTTAATTTCATTTAATAATGTCCTGTAGTTTTCAGTGTATAGGTCCTTCCAGCTTTTGTTAATTTTATTCATAGCTGTTTTAATTTTCTTGCAACTGGAACTGTTTTTTCTATTTCTTTTTCTCAAATTTTATTGTTAGTATATAGGAATGCAATAGATTTTTGTATATCAATTTTGAAAGCAACAAATGAACAAATGAGAGAGAGACATATGTAATACTCTTTGTAATACTTTAAGCAATAAAACAAAATTTTTAAAAAAGAAGTAAGAGAGTTTTCTAGCTTAAAAAAAGCAACTGCAAGATAAAAATTCACCAATACTAAAAAGTAAAGTTCTTTACTTGGGGTAACTATACACTGACTCAATGTCCCAAGCATAGATTTATCTATAAGGTCTATAGCATACCTGGTAGAAAAATATAATTTCATATCATACCTGAAAGTCTCAGCTGAAGAGTTTTTTGCTTGACTCTCACAGTCAAGTATTGTGGGTAAAATCTTTTCTGGTGTCTTATACATGTCATCTTTGTGCTTTGTATATTTGCCTACTTTAATTCTGGATGATCTCCTTAACACAGATGGAGGGTCCTGGTCAGAGCTATTTTCCACTGGATTTGAATTTCTCTTATTATTTAGTGGATCACAAGAGATTACATTTTGATCAACCAATGTCTGCAATACAAATGGATTTGGATCTTCTAGAGTCTGTAATAAAATATAAATAAATACATATTCAAATAATTACAATGATACAAAAATATTAAAACTAGGAGAAATAAGTTTTATCTTGTCCTTTGAGTACATGAAAATGCCTCTTACAAGTTGAAAGTATAAAAACCCAGACATATGTGAATATAATGAAAATGTATGTAATCCTACATAATAAAAGAGAAACATGCAAATTAACCATCCCTCTGCTATGCTCAAGCCACGCCCACAAGCCAATCAGGAGCGAGTAGGCAAATTAACCCAACTAAGATGACAGCAGCCACGGAGCTGGAGTGAGCAGGAGGCTTGGGCTGCCCCCGGTGATGGAGGAAGCCAAGCTTCACACCTGCCCTGGCTGGCCCTTGGCTCCGCTCAAGGCTACAAAGTTTCAATTATAGAAGATAAATAAATCCCAGATACCTGCTTCCAGCTGGCCGTGGCCTCTGCTCAAGGAGGGGCTGGGACCTGGGCTCAGCCGGACCTGCCGCTCAATCAAGGCTACAAAGTTTCAATTATAGAAGATAAATAAATCTCAGGGAAAAAAATAAAAAATAAAAAAAGGAAAGGCTAGGAGCTTGGGTCTCCGGGGGGCATGGCCAGCCTGAAAACGGCCATCAGCTCCTCACCCAGGCTGACCAGGCACCCCAACAGGAACCCCCACCCTGAAGGGGCTGTGGAAAGCCTGAAAACAGCCCTCAGCCCCTCACCAGGCTGGCCACACCCCCATGGGGTGAGGGTCCCCGCTGGGGGGCTTGGCCAGCCTGCAAACAGCCATCAGCCCCTCACCCAGGCTGGCCAGGCACCCAAGCGGGAACCCCACCCTGATCCGGGACACCCTTCAAGGCAAACCAGCCGGCCCCCACCCGTACACCAGGCCTCTATCCTATATAATAAAAGGGTAATATGCAAATTGACCCTAACAGCAGAACGACTGAGAATGACTGGCCACTATGACACACACTGAACACCAGGGGGCAGACACTCAATGCAGGAGCTGCCCCCTGGTGGTCAGTGCACTCCCACAGGGGGAGCTCTGCTAAGCCACAAGCCAGGCTGATGGCTGCCAGCACAGCGGTGGTGGCGGGAGCCTCTCCTGCCTCCTCAGCAGCACTAAGGATGTCTGAATGCAGCTTAGGCCTGCTCCCTGCTGGCAAGTGGACATCCCCTGAGGGCTCCCAGGCTGCCAGAGGGATGTCTGACTGCCAGCTTAGGCCCAATCCCCCGGGCAGCGGGCCTAAGACAACAAGTGGACATCCCCTGAGGGGTCCCAGACTGCGAGAGGGCACAGGCCGGGCTGAGGGACGCCCCCCAAGTGCACAGATATTTGTGCACTGGGCCTCTAGTCCTATC
>NW_005871048.1:38853833-38869034 GCF_000147115.1 Myotis lucifugus | reverse complement strand
GGTCGGTGTGGCATCCCCGAGCAGGAAAAGGGCGCCTGCAGGCAGCCCCCATGTGGGCCTGCTCCTGGGTCACCGTGCGATCCCAGAGCAGGAAAAGGGTGGCCTGCAGGCAACCCCCCACCCTGGCCACAGCTCAAGGGAGAGTACAACACGCAGTGGAGGCCAGAGCCTGAGAGATCAACAGAGAGGGGCGCCTGCTCCAAGCCTCCACGGTGTGGCTGGGGGCAGGCTCCCAGCAGACACACACACACACAGCGCCTACTCTGAGCCTCCAATGTGGCTGGGGGAAGACCCCCAGCGGGGATACACACACACACACACACACACACACACACACGGCAACTGCTCCGAGCCTCCATGGCGCGGCTGGGGGCAGTCCCCAGCAGACACACACACACACACACACACACACACACACACACGGGACTCCTGCTCCGAGCCTCTGCTGCCAGACTGTGGCCGTCAGTAGGACATCCACTGAGGGCTCCCGGACTGAGGGGCAGGCTGGGCTGAGAGAACCCCACCCCCCAGTGCACGAATTTCGTGCACCGGGCCTCTAGTCCTATCTAATAATAGACAAACATGGTAATTAACCATACCTCCGCTACGCTTCCCATTGGCTAATCAGCAGGATATGCAAATTAACTGCCAACAAAGATGGTGGCCGGCAGCCATGCAGCTGAAGTGAACATGAGGCTTGCTTGCTCCAGTGATGGAGGAAGCCAAGGTTCCCCGCCTGCCGCGGCCCAGCTCTGAGCTCTGGAAGCCTCAATGTTACAATTATAGAAGCTAAACAAACCCCAGATACCTGCTTTCAGCCGGCAGTGGGCTCAGGGCCTAGAGCGTCAGTGATGGCAACAGAGTTTCAATTATAGAAGCTAAATAAACCCCAGATACCTGCTTTCAGCCAGCCACAGCCTCAGAGCTGGAGCCGGCTCTCAGCTCCAGTGACAGCTATAGAAGGTAAATAAATCCCAGAATAAAAAAAAAAAAGAGGCTGGGAGCCTCAGTCGCCCGCCAGCCTGAAAACGGCCCTCAGCCCCTCACCCAGACTGGCCAGGCACCCCAGTGGGGACCCCCACCCTTAAGGGGGTGTGACCAGCTGCAAACAGCCATCAGCCCCTCACCCAGGCTGGCCAGGCACCCAAGCGGGAACCCCACTCTGATCCGGGACACCCTTCAGAGCAAACCAGCCAGCCCCCTCCCGTGCACCAGGCCTCTATCCTATATAGTAAAAGGGTAATATGCAAACTGACCCTAACAGCAGAAAGACTGGGAATGACTGGTCACTATGACACACACTGACCACCAGGGGGCAGATGCTCAATGCAGGAGCTGCCCTCTGGTGGTCAGTGCGCCCTCACAGGGGAGAGCTCTGCTAAGCCACAAGCCAGGCTGATGGCTGCCAGTACAGCAGTGGTGGTGGGAGCCTCTCCTGCCTCCAAAGCAGTGCTAAGGATGTCTGACTGCAGCTTAAGTCTGCTCCCCGCTGGCAAGTGGACATCCCCCGAGGGCTGCCGGGCTGCCAGAGGGATGTCTGATTGCCATCTTAGGTCCAATCCCCCGGGGAACAGGCCTAAGCCAACAAGTGGTCACCCCCGAGGGGTCCCAGACTGCGAAAGGGCACAGGCAGGGCTGAGGGGCCCCTTACCCCCGAGTGCACAAATTTTTGTGCACCGGACCTCTAGTATATATATAAAAGGCTAATACGCAAAGTGTCCCCTCAGGAGTTCAACCAGGAGACTGGGAGTTCAATCGCTCTCTATGACATGCACTGACCACCAGGGGGTGGTGCAGAATAAAGGCCCCAGCCAGCAGCCGGCAGGTGGGAAAGGAAGGCCCTGGCCAGCAGCTGGCAGCTGGGGAAGGAAGGTCCCAGCTGGTAGCCAGCAGCCAGGGAAGGAAAGCCCCAACCTGCAGCTGGAAGGAAGGCCTCGGCTGGCAGCTGGAAGGCCCTGATCACTGGCCAGGCCTATAGACCCTACCCATGCACAATTGTGCACCAGGCCTCTGGTTTATATAATAAAAGACAGTGCATATTTAAAAGCCTAAGTTAAGCAGAATATAAGTAAAAGTTATTTTTATCAATATTCATCCTTAAAATTTAGTGGCAAACCTGGGTGCTTTTTCACAGGAAACAGGTAGCATAGACACATACAAAAGGTAGAGATACCACACTAGGCTAGATCTATGTTCTATTCAGCCTAGATATTTTGTTATTTGACAGCAGTAGTTAATGATATTTTGTGGAATAAGATAATATATAATTATTATACTGATTTTAAAAGGTTAACAGTATATTATGAATAGCTCTAACTTCCCTCCTTAATAATTCATTGTAGATTTAACTTTCATGATGAAATATATTTTTATAAATATCATGTAAAGCTTTCCTGAATTATTTATACATATTTTTATTACCACTGTGTAAGAGTATTTAATTTTTTTGTTCTAAATCAATCTTCTTTCTAATTTTATTTATTTTTTGAGTGATATATTTAATCATGGTTTCTTTTAACATTAAATTAATAATTTTCATTGGTAATAGTTTATATGTATTGATTACAATTATCTACATATATAAAACCCTAATATGCAAATAGACCGAACGGCGGAACAACTGAACAACCAGTCACTGTGACTTGCGCTGACCACCAGGGGGCGCACACAGAACATGACAGGCGTCGGCAGCAGGCAGCAGAGTGCTAAACATGGTGGGCATTGGCCACAGTAGGATGGTAAAATAGGTGAGTGGGGGCGCCAGACCAAGGCAGGGCGCCAATCGCTATCATCGGGGCGAGCCTTTGGTGGTTACTGAAAATTCTTTGCTCCCGTGTACCGCGGTCCTGCCCAGCGCTTGCACCTGCTGCTGGTGCTGGCCTCGCTCACACCCGCTGCCGGCATTGGAGCCACCACTCGCACCTGCTGCCAGCACCCAGCACTGGACCCGATCGCCTGGCACCATCAGCGGGTGCAAGTGGCAGCTGATGGCCCCAATCGCCCCTCAGGCTTCTCCACACACACACACACACACACACACACACACACCCACTCCTGCAGGGCGATCGGGGCCGGCAGCCGCCGCTCGCACCCACTGACCACACCGGCCCTACTCACATCCGCTGCTGGCGCTGGATTGATCACTCCAACCATCAGTAGGTGTGAGTGGGGCCAGCGCCATCAGCACATGGGAGTGGCAGGAGCAAGGCTGCCAGCAGACAGGGGACTGGGGGCTGCGGCAGGAAGTGCTGGGCGGGGGCCCAGAGATGGGCCGAGACCCGCCCCTGTGCCCACAGCAATCTCACGGCCCACAATTCCTTTCAAGGTGTATGAATTTGTACACTGGGCCCCTAGATAAATATAATATTCAATAAACAACCAATAATCAACAATGATTATTTAATGTCACTGGGACAAAACTCATTGCACAAACAGGCTACAGCATGGATGGAACTAGAGAGTATTATGCTAAGCAAAATAAGCCAGTCAGACAAAGATAAATATCACATGTTCTCACTCATTTGTGGACTATAATGAACAACATACACCAATGAACAAAAATAGATCCAGAGACAGAGAAGCATCAATCAGACCGTCAAACCTCAGAGGGAAGATAGGGGAGGGTGGGGTTAAGGGGGAGAGATCAACCAAAGGACTTGTATGCATGCATATAAGCCTAACCAATGGACACAGACACCAGGGGGGTGAGGGCATGAGTAGGGGTAGGGGGGCAATGGGGAGATAAGGACACATAAGTAATACCTTAATCAAAAAAGAAAATTAGCAAACTCAAGCAATTATTCAAAGATTTCTTCTTTCTACTTTTAAAAAGTTTTTTTCTTGAAGACTTGCTAAGGTCATGCCTACTCTAACAATACCAATCATAATTTCCTACACGTTACTCATACTACCTCATTTCAGATTAGAATACTCAAATGTTTTAATTTTCATGCCATATTCCTGTGATTAGTTTCTCTTTTTCTGAATAATTTTTAGTCCTATTATGTCTGTTTTGAGATTTTTTTTTTTTACCAGAATTACATGTAGTCTTTTATCCTAGGTATGTATGTTGCAGTATGACCTTAGAATCATGTTATTTAAATCTTCCCAGGGATGTTCACAGGAGCATTTTGATAATAGCCAAAATAAAAGAAAGAACAATAATCCAAATAACCATAATTAGTGAATCGTTCAAATAAATTACACATACACACATAAACACACACACACAAATCATACAGTAGAATGACATGCAGCAAATAAAAATATTTAAGTTGTGTGCTACATTTGCTGAGGCAGAAAGATAACCAAGATTATTGTTAAATTTAAAAAACAAATATGTTTACATTATATGTATTATAGTCCCATTTACATAAAATTATATAGACTATGCATAGAAGTAATTAGAGATACACTAAACTGTTAATAGTGATTATCTCTGGAAAGTGGAATTGTGGGAGACTATATTATTATGTATTGCTGTAATGCTTAATTTTTGTATAATGAGGATATATTACTATTTTAATCAGGAAAACAGTAATGATTTTTTTTTTAATTTTCAACAAGGAAAAGGGACTTGGCAAGTGGTAGGCCACTGCAGGGTCTCCGGGCATGATACTGTAGGCACTGTGACACCTGGCAGTATCCTCAGACACAGAATGCAAAGTTCTCCTGAAGCCAGGCATACTTTTTCCCTCTCTTAGCAGCCCAATTACATATATTTATGTCCTGTTAGAGATTAATGTGGGGTAAGTATCTCATCTCCACTGTGCACCCAGGTAGACATAGTGACTTTCCTAGGTCATAGGGAAAATTCTGGTAAAGAATTCTCTCTTTCCTGTATATAAGCAATCTAATGATATGTCTTTGCAGGTCTTCTGGGGAGAAACTGATCTATTTTAACTTTTGCCCCCTTGAAAACTCAACCCTAGGAACCTCTAAAAAGATTACTAGCCTAGCTGGTGTGGCTCAGTGGTTGAGTGTCGACCTATGAACCAGGTCACAGTTTGATTCTCGGTCAAGGCACATGCCAGGGTTGCGGGCTCGATCCCCAGTGGAGGCTGTGCAGGCGGCAGCCAATCAATGATTCTCTCTCATCATTGATGTTTCTATCTCTCTCTCCCTTCCTCTCTGAATCAATCAAAATATATTTAAAATTAAAAAAAAAATAGATCACTATGCTTCAAAGTCAAAAACTCTTTTCTGAGTGTTGATATTTGTGTAGAAAGCTTGATTTTAAAATAAAGTATATGGGCAATGAAGACTTCTTAAAAGGCACTTTTATAAAAGGCAAAATCAGACTCATACTTGCACTTACTTGCTGCACTGAAGGATGCTTGTCCTGCAGCTCGGCTAACTTGGAATCTTGTTCATATGGTGGAGTAGAACAAAGAGACTCAAAATTCACCTCTGCTATTTGTGTACAATCTTCATCAGTCTGAGACATGTTGGGCTCTATTCCTAAACATTCATTTCCAGCACTGAGACTGCTGCCTCCCTCTTTTCTGTGACAACTGGGTCCCACCGTGGCTTCTGACAATGTGTTTATGGCTGCTAACAACTCAGCTGGCAATGCATCATCCTTTGTGTTTTCTAGTAAATCTCTGTGACATGTCAAAGGTATTGATAGCGAATTCAAAGAGTTGCTCAATGGGCTCATCAACTCTCTAGGTTCAATATCATTCATTATTCCAAACAATGTCTCCTCCTGAGTGTTTGCTGGTGATGTTATTAACTTTTCTAAGGCAGAAACAAAAGTTTCAACAGAGCTTTCTTCATCTTTGGTTTCTTCAGAAGTGATGGTTAATGTGACTTCCTTTCCAGACTCAAAAAATACATTTGGTGCTGCTAAGATCTTCTGCGGCTCTATTAACGAATTCTCCTTGACAGCAACCATATCAGATACTTTAATAGCAGTACCTGAGAGAAGGCTAATTTCAGGAGAATCTCTGTCTGCATTTAGCTCCTATGTATTCAAAAAAGAAATTCCATCAGTACAGCATATACAAAGAAGTGTTTAAAATGAAAACTTTATAGTTTTCTAATTTATCATGTCAGTAAGTTATCACCAAAAAATTTTAACAAATTTCCTCCCCTTCTATAAATAAAAATAGTCTATACTACTTTCCTATACCAAATCACTAATGAACAAATGGTTAAACAAACAAAAGTAGACCGAGGGTAAAATTGGCTGGACCATAATTACAGATGGCAAATTATCTGTTCAGCTAAGTTTAACTGTGCTAAAAGAAGAAGCAGAGATGGCATGGATAGTTAACAGATTATCTCAAAATTTCACTGCAGTTAATGGTTGTCAAAAACTTGGTCATAAACCCATTGAATTTTTAAAAAATTATTAACCAGGAATAAAATTGGTATAGTTTCACCTTCTTTTTATTTCCCACCTCTTTATGAGTATATAAATGTGAAGTAAAAAAGCCAAAAGACAGGTCAGAGGAACAAAGAGGAGAAATGAGGGCACAGTTCTATGTAAATATTACGAGCCCTGCCTATAAATAAATGGTTCTGAGTTGTGAATTTTTTAAACAAAAAAACACAAAACTTATATTTCTGAATGACTATTTTTCAAAAATAGGTTACACCCATTCTCAAGTATTTCTAATGCTCAAAATGTTATTAGACTTCCTCTTTTGAAAGTACTTTCAAATTTTTTATAAGCCATTAAAGTAAACCACTCTCAGTATTTTAAAGGAACTGAACTTCTTGTCAATACTAAAAACCATTTATTTGCTTGACCTTAAATAACAGAATGGGTTTCAATAATGTACTATTCCTAAAAATCAAATCCACCTTCCATTGCCACACCACTGTGATAAAATGAACTGTAAATTGTAAGCCCTCTAATATTCTGATTTGGAAAGAAAAATGAAAACTATTTATTCCCTCTCCTCCTTTTCTACCTGCCACCATTTATTTTCTTGCATACATAACACACAAAGCTTATGAAGATATATTTATTTAGCAGCAATGCAAACTATAATTTTCTCTGAAACATAAAAGGAATTTAGAAGGAATTCAAGAACCAGATCCTATCCATTCTTAAAGTCACAGTTCAAGGTCTCCCTCCTATTTGAAATCTTTATAGCTATTAAATCCAAAGCCATAGATGTAATAAAGTATACACACTTTGAATAACTATAAAGGCAATGTTCGTTAAATCTAAAAAGAAAGAAACATCAATTGAACTATCAGCTGTTAAAGCTTGTATACATTTTTTGGGACACCTTGTATATTGGACACTGCCCTAAAAGAATTTAATTTCTAACTGAAGATTAAAAGCATAAGTACATAAGACATTAAATAAAGTATAAATAATGTCGAAAATACTGTATGAACTCAAATGAATGGCATAAACCATAGAGTGGCCTAATGTATTACAAGATAGTTTTTTGGAGAAGGGAAGAGGAGGGAGTCTGCAGCAAGCTTTCATGATTGTTTTAAAAATGCTTGGTTTCTTTACCATAAGAATTTTCATAGTATGCACATTATAAATCTGAGGAGACTTTAGGATACAGTGTTCTCCAAACTTCTTTGTTCAAAAAAATCCTTTTTCTCAAAAGATCTATTAATTTTATAGGATGCAAGTGCTTAAGAAATACTGATATAGTCAGTGAATAACGAATGCTAAAGAGGAAGCAATTTGGTCAAGATCAACATAATTATCTGAGAAAGAGCCATAGAGGAAAAGGGACTTGAGCCTGAAATAAAAAATTTGTGAAGGAGTGAAATAAGGGAGAAACATATATTATTAAGCACCAACTAAGGTCCAGACACCATGAGCTATCATTGCTCTGTCCTCACAATCCTGTGAAATGGGTATCTACACATACCACTGTGAAGTGGAATTCTACACATATAAATAACACACTTGGAATGCACATCTATCTGGTTCCAAATTTTATGCTCTTTCTCTTGCTTCCGGGTTCTCAGGAATGTGTAAGGTACAGCTGAGATGAAGTAAGGTACAGGTATAGTAGTATTGACCAAGGAAGAGTCTAAATGGGCTTGAGGCTTTAATCAACATAATTTTTTTTAAAAAATCTAAACCTATGATCTGCATACTTCATCTCAGTTATATAGACCAACCTTTGCTGGGTATGGCAAAACTTCAGGATTTTCAGCCTTAGGCCCTAGAAGAGAAAAATATATGTTTACATTCCAGTTTTATTAAAGTACTAAAACCATATGTACCCTCACATGGCATTTCTTAATCATATAACTTGAAATGACTCCCTCAGAAATATATGTAACATTTCAAATATTTTCTAAATATTATACCAATTTGATATAAAAGTATCATTATGTTGCCAATAAAGTTTATAAAAGAAAATTTTGCCATTTCTTTAAAAATATTTTACATGAAGTCAAGTAAAATTATAATTATTTGGAATTATTTTAGCTAAAAGCCAACCTTTCTATTTTGGCTGAGCTATTCTAACTGTTTATAACTACAAGGGAAAAAATCACATCTACTTTCTCAGTGTTCTTATCCAGTATAGGTAATATAATTTAAAGAAATTCATGCTGTCAAGTTAAGCATGAAAAGGAATGCCCCATGTAGAGTCAGGAGGTTGTCCTAAATGTGCCCTCACCATCAACTCCTCACCTGGCCTGCTGCCTCTGAGATGAGCTGGCTGACAGCAATTCACACCAAGTTAAGGAGGATCAAGAAAAGAGCTATTTCTCCTCCTCCATTCCTCTTGCCTCCAACCTGCACCAGCAAGGCCCTGCCACTCTGACACACTTACGCAGGAATTCAGGGCTCACTGGCATATGTTTGAGTCATTACTTTGGTTTCTTTTGATTAGGCAATATCTAGACCTAGAGTGTAAGCAAGTAATTATCCACCAAACCTCAGAATGCATCCTCACAAGCAAGACAGGTTTTTCAGGAGGGAAAATAAACATACTGAGCTTATATGCTTACTGAGCTTTACAGCCTGCAAAAACCTATAATTATTATTATTTGCTTCACCTTTGCCATTTGAAGAGGAAAGCTATGAAAATCAGCTAGGGCCCTAACCGGTTTGGCTCAGTGGATAGAGTGTCGGCCTGCCGACTGAAAGGTCCCAGGTTCGATTCCGGTCAAGGGCATGTGCCTTGGTTGCGGGCACGTCCCCAGTTTGTGATGTGCAGGAGGCAGCTGATCGATGTTTCTCTCTCATCGATGTTTCTAACTCTCTATCCCTCTCCCTTCCTCTCTGTAAAAAATCAATAAAATATTTTTTAAAAAAAAGAAAATCAGCTAGGAAGATTAATATCATGGTATTCCAGTTCCTCGAAGAATGATGAGCAAAAAGTCATAAGAATAATCATTTCTTATCCTTGCATTAGAGTCCTTTGTGCCAAGCAATAATGATATATAACACTATCAATATCTTTGTTTAAAATTTTATAACTCTGGTTGCTTAAAATGTAATACCAATAAAGGAACACTTTAAAAACAATAGATACATCTTCAATCATCTTTGCAAGGAGGTTTTTGTTTTTAATGAACTCTCAAATCCTTTGGGGTTAGAGTTCAAAAAGAGAAAAAGTGTTCATCCTCCTCCTCCTTCTCTGAATTGTAAAGAAAGAATCTCAGTCATCTTTTATGTTGTTTCTAACCACCTCAATATAAAAATGATCATTCTTTTATGCCAATAGTTACTATTCTTAAAACTTGATAAATTAATGTAATGAAGTGTATTACTATAATTTGATTACTATATTTAAAAACACATATAGAAGGAATTCTCATTTTCCAGCAACAAAATTTACTTAAAACAGTTTTCACAAATAAAAAAAGTATTTTTCTTGAGTTCTTGTCTCTCCTTTAATAAATTATTAAAAGATTTTCTACTTATCACTTGAAAAGATAAAATGTACTGTATATGAAATAAATTCTAAAGTGCCAAATGAAAAGAAAATGCTCAGAGGAACTGAATTTTAACTTATAAACCAACTATTTTAAGGCCAATGTTATCATATTTACTAAAGATCATTTACTTATTTTGATTAGAATTACTCTGAATCGGGAGGGAGAAGATAGAATTGTATGAGAACAGAGTCAATTATACTATCTAACAATGTAATCGTTTCTTTATATGTAAATTAACCCACAGTCTAGGATGATAACAAAAGGAGCTTCCTGTTCTGAACACTCTGAAGAGTAAAGACAAGAGGGAGCTGCAATGAAGTGTCAGAAGGGAAGGGAATTATTTCTGAGTCTCAAGTCACAGAAGCTTCATGGCATCAAGAAACACCATGAAGTTATAATTCTGGTGACCATGGCACTTTTAAAGGAACATTCAGTAAAATACTTGTGACTCAGAAGTTCAATGAGTGCCTTATGATGCTATTCGTGTGGCAAAAGTGCAGATACCAATAGCATCATAAGGTATAACGGCTCTCAGAAGGCCAAATGAGTAGGAGGTTGGAAGTGTGGGAAATGCAGGACATAGTAAAACCCTGTTTTTCTGGGACCGAGTATGAGAAAAATGAGAATAGATCTTTTGCCTAACTATTGCTGACCCTCGTTATCATGATCAAAATCCAAAGGAGAGAAAGGAATACCCAAGGCATGCTATCATCCATGTCACCTCTCTCTCAAATTGTTCAAGACATCCTATATAATAAAAGTCTAATATGCTAAGTGTCTGGTCATCCAGTTGTCCATTCAACCAATCAAAGAGTAATATGCTAATGATATGCTAAGGCCATTCAACCACTCGCTATGACGTGCACTGACCACCAGGGGGCAGACAGTTGACCAGTTGCTATGATGTGCACTGACCACCAGGGGGCAGACACTCTGACTGGTAGGTGAGCTTGCTGCTGTGGTCCCTCCTCAGGTGGCCAACCTCCCACATCCCTCCCTGGCCCCGATTGAGCACAAGTGGGGTCCCTCTCCCTAGCCTGCACTCTCTTGCAATCAGGACCCCTCGGGGGATGTCAGAGAGCCGGTTTTGGCCCGATCCCACCTGCCGGGGGACCTCACTGGTGCATGAATTCGTGCACTGGGCCTCTAGTACTTACATAAAAAAGAACTTCAATCTCTAATATGGTACCTCTGTAGCTTCATGACTGTTCCAGTTTATCTATAAATTGCATCTTGTAAAAGATGCTAAATAGGTTTTCACCACATTTGGAAGGCATGTTTGGCATAATCTGAATTATATTAGGCTATTTGCTATTGATTAGACATCTGAAAAACCACAAAGGCTTTTATACTTGGAGAGAAACATCCATTACTATTTGTATTTATATTTGTTTAATGGTCAATTTATTAAACTTCTGTTTAATCTGAAAACTACTGTTTCTTTAATATTTCAACATTAATTACAAACTTAAATTCCCTTAAATAATTTAAACTGCAAATGTAACATGTTTGCTATTTCAAACATATTAACTATTAGACAAAACACACATGAATACAATGGCCATAAAACTTATTAGTACTCTTAACCTAATTCTATAACAATACATTGGTATAATTCATTCTACATTATTTCTATATCTGTTCCTATGCTTTCTTATGATTAAAGTTATTGACTGATTTTTTCTTGGCACATGAGACGTTTCCCTCAAGACAATTCAAACCTGAACAGCCAATTATCTGGCTTTACTTTAATAAACTTCACAAACGTTATTTTTTATGATCTAATGTTTTGCCCAAGAATGCTACCTTTAAGTTTTACGTGGCCAGTGTTACAAAAGCTTTTGTGCTATCATCATTATATACTGACCTATTCTGTTAGCATCACTGCAAATTTATGCCTGCAATTTTAATATCTTACCATGACTAGCAGGACCATCTAAGGCTTTAATTTCCTAAGAGATGAGGGACCTAATCTGTGTAGAAAAGTCTCCTTAACTGAATATCAAGTTAGTCTGCCATCTTGGGACTTAATTAGACCCCACTTATTAAATGTTTTTATGTGTGGCTGCTGATGCTATGTGGTCTTCCCTTTTCTTGGTACAGTTCTTATCCCAGGACAACTTGACTTACAATTCTGTTTTCTTTCTTCTCTATTTACACAGTGACAAACAAAAATATCCTATGCTTTATAAACATTATGTATTTAATAGAGAAAACAAAAAGCACATGTATTAACAGGTTCCTATTTCTTAAAGTCATTAAGAAGTCTTAAACACTCTACTATAGTTGCTTTTCTTTTTGCATTGAGACTATTTGGTACACTATTAACATTTTTAAAAAATATTTTTTACCCGGCCGATGTGGCTCAATGGCTGTGGACTGGGTCCCCAGTAGGGGGTGTGTAGGAGGCAGCCGATGAAAGATTTATCATCATTTATGTTTCTATCTCTCCCTCTCCCTTCCTTTCTGAAATCAATATTTTTTAAAATGTATGGTAGCAATATATACTAGACTAGCCCAGTTGTAAATAAATATATCTAATTAGACTAAGACAAATTTACTTTATATGACTCTACCCATGAAAACATACCTTGAATGCTTTCGTGGTTCAGTGAAAGTTCAGCTTCAGGAAATGACACAGTGAACATTGGACAACTTTTTCTGGTTTTAAAGCATAAATCAATTAATAAAGAAATAAAAATTTTTAAATGGAAAGAACACTTTCTCATTCAAATACAATTTAAATTATTTTCTTCATTTAAAGGAATTTCAAAATAGGATGTTTTTATTGCTACATTATTCCAATCACTTTTACAATTACTATCAATTTGTTAACATTAATATTTCAAGTGCTGCCCTATTTTGTTTGGCTCAGTGGATAGAGTGTCAGCCTGCGGACTGAAGGGTCCCGGGTTCAATTCTGGTCAAGGGCACATGCCTGGTTTGCGGGCTCGATCCCCAGTAGGGGGCATGCAGGAGGCAGCCAATCAATGATTCTCTCTCATCATTGATGTTTCTATTTCTCTCTTCTTCTCCCTTCCTCTCTGAAATCAATAAAAATATACTTAAATAAAATATTTCAAGTGCTTGCATAGAGGGAGCTGAAAATTTAATGGGCGAACTTCAGTGGTATAAACATGTTAAACTACACTTAGTTCTGAAAGTAACTTTGGAGATGACTGTCTGCCAAAAAAAGGTGATGGGGTCAGGAAAAAAGAAACCCTGCTCTTGAATTATGTAGCTTGACTATCTAATACACTGAAAGTTTGTCATTATACTTTAAGATGTAAATGAAAGTCACTAATGACTAATGACATGATTTATAATTCTTGTATTTCACAGTAAAGAAAAAGATAGGAAAGAAAAGATAGGAAATACTGAAGGGAAGAGGTTGAAAGCAAAATAAGTCATTCTTTTTTGTTGTTGTTTTAAGTATTATGTCTTTTTTCCCCGATTAACCCTCCCTCCGCCACTCTCACCCTCGAGGGCAAGCCCCCACCACCCCAGTGTCTGTGTCCATTGATTATGCTAATATGCATGTATACAAGTCCTTTGGTTGATCTCTAACCCCCTTCCCTGCCTTCTCGAGGTTGGATGGTCTACTCAGTGCCACCTTGACTCTGGATCCATTTTTGTTCATCAGTTTATGTTGATCATTATATCCCACATATGAGTGAGATCATGTGATATTTACCTTCCTCTGACTGGCTTATTTCGCTTAATATTATGCTCTCCAGTTCCATCCATGCTGTAAGAATTACCATCCAAATGGTAAGAATTCCTTCATTTTTATAGCAGTGTAGTATTCCATTATGTAGATATACCACAGTTTTTTAATCCACTCATCTGCTGATGGGCACTTAGGCTGTGTCCCAATCAGAAAGGATATATGCACCCCTATGTTCATAGCAGCACAATTTACAATAGCTAAAATAAGTCATTCTTAATCTGCAATTGTGATCATCTGCCCTGGGATCATTAAAAGTTCACTGAAGAAAAGAAATCAGTTAATCCTTTTTTTCTCAATTACTTTACTATACAAATCCAATCAAGATATCTTCCTTAAAAAAGAAAAGAAAAAGAAAAGCCTGGGCTGTGGCCGATAAGGATCAGTGGGTTGCCGATTTGATTCCTTATCAAAGCACAGGTTGTGGGTTTGGTCCTGAACCAAATGGGGAAGCAACCAATCCATGTTTCTCTCTCTTCTTCTCTCTCTAAAATCAATAAAAACATATTTTAAAGAAAGAGAAAAGCCTCTATTTTCAGCTGTTTTAAGAGTAGTTTTTACGCACCAGACACATCTACTTTAATCCTATGTAAGAATATTAAATTGAACATTCTCTCCTGTCTAAAAAGAGAAATAATCAATATATGCTATCTTGAAAATGGAAATGAAACTGCTCATATAAAATAATTCTATGAGGCAAATAGAACTTAATGCTGATTCCCCCCAAAAAAGTTATTCTTTGAGAACAACCTGATTTACAATAAAATAAAACCATAGTTTGAGTCAATAACAGAATTTTTTTCCTTAATTACTAAGAAGAACTTAACACATAAGTCCAAAAATAGAGCAAACTTTCATCTAAATTATTAAAAAATAATCTACACTAATAAAAGAGAAAAATGGTAATTGGCGTACGACCGCTACCCTTCTAATTGGCTAATCAGCGTATCCTTATGCAAATTAACTGTCAGCCAAGATGGCGGCCGGCAGCCAGGCAGTTGGAAGCGAACATGAGGCTTCCTTGCTCCAGTGACTGCTGACTCCAACGTTCCCCGCCTGACTTGCAGGCCTCTGAGCTGGCAGTTTGAAACATTCTAACAAATATAGCCGGCTGGGATCTCAGAGCTGAAGTTATACATTGTTTTGATTATAGAACGGCAAACAAACCAGCAGCGGAAGCCTCAGAGCTAGAGCCAGAGCTAAAGCTGGCCCAGAAGAAAAAAAAAAAAGAAAAAAAGGAGTGGTTGGGAGCTTCAGTCAGCCTGAAAGCAGCCCTCAGCCCCTCACCCAGACTGGCCAGGCACCCCAGTGGGGACCCCCACCCTGAAGGGTGTGTGACCAGCTGCAAACAGCCATCAGCCCCTCATCCAGGCTGGCCCAGGCACCCCAGTGGGGACCCCCACCCTGATCCAGGACACCTTCAGGGCAAACCAGCCAGCCCCCAGGCCTCTATCCTATATAGTAAAAGGGTAATATGCCTTCTCAGCACCGGGATCAGCGGAGCCCGCGAGGCTTCCTGGCACCAGATCAGCATGACAGGGTGCAGCGCCCAAAACCTCCTGATCGTCCTGCGGCTCTGTGTGTGAAAAGGGTGG
>NW_005871048.1:38849305-38853649 GCF_000147115.1 Myotis lucifugus | reverse complement strand
TGAGTGTACAGGAGGGAGCTCCACTACAGCAATGAATGGCCACTGTTCTTTGCGTACAAGGGGGACCTCCCAGATCCCCCTGATGGCCCTGCATTGAGCGTGACGGGGGGGCAGTGCCCCAACCCCCTGATTGGACTTGCCTCTGTGAGTGACAGCGGCAGCGCCCAACCCCCTGATTGCCCCTGCTCTGTGCATCACAGGGAGTGGCACCACAACCTCTCCATTGACCCTCCCTTGAGTGTGACAGGGGGCGGTGCCCCAACCCCCCAATCAGCCCTACCCTGAGCGTGACTGATGGTGGCATCGCAACCTCCCAATCCGCCCTGCTCTGTGCATGACAGGGGGCAGCGCCCCAACTCCCCAATCAGCCCTGCTCTGAGCCCGACCAGGGGCTGCACCTAGGGATTGGGCCTGCCCTCTGCCACCCGGGAGCAGGCCTAAGCCAGCAGGTCGTTATCTCCCGAGGGGTCCCAGACTGCGAGAGGGCACAGGCCGGGCTGAGGGACCCCCCCCTTCCTCCCCGAGTGCACAAATTTTTGTGTACCGGGCCTCTAGTTATTTATATTAGGCAAGACGGCAAACAATGTACATATCTGATAGTAGAGGAATGATTAAATAAATTATAGTACAGTCAAGTTATAGAGTGAACCACTGAGACCATTAAAATTCATGTTTATAAAACATATTAACGAGAAAATAATTATGATAAACTATTAAAATTTAAAAACAGGATAAAAAACTATCTACAAATGGTTCTTTTGGGGCAGTGAGATTATGGATGCTATGTTAGTCTTCTTTAGTCTTTTCTTTCTTTTCTGTTTCTGAACTTATATTGCTAATATATTCAGTAAAAGGGATTTTTGAAAATAGCAATTCTCAAACTTTTTGATTTTAGACTCCTTTACACTCTTAAAAAATTATCGGGAAACCCAAAGAGTTTTTGTTTATGCAATTTATAATTACAGACAGTCCTCCAGTTAAGTCGGACTCGACGTACGTTGTTTCGTGGTTACGTTGCCATATCCCATTTACAGTATTTATATAAAAAAAAGTTCCGTCATTTCGACACATGTACATATGTGCTTTACGTTTTTTATTATTTATTTACCACAAGTAAAGGTCAGGAATTGTTATCTTTCTTTTAATTTTTTTTCACTGTTTCACTTCATTTCTCTGTGTATGTGCTCCATGTGAGTAATGTAGGTGCTTATGGAGGTGGGTTCCGACTTATAGCGAAAATCGCGTTACGTCGCGCCGTAGGAACGGATCTCTGACGTAACCCGAGGACCTACTGTATTTATATTTACATGCTAGAAATTAAAATGGAGAAAATTTTAAAATAACCATTAATTTAAAAGTAACAGTAATAATCTAGTACTATGTTAATATATTTTATGAAAATTATATTTTCAAAGATAGAAAAAACTAGTGAGAAAAGTGACAGTTTCACATTTTTAAAAATCTCTTTAATGCCGTAACCGGTTTGGCTCAGTGGATAGAGCGTCAGCCTGTGGATTGAAGGGTCCCAGGTTCGATTCTGGTCAAGGGCATGTACCTTGGTTGTGGGCACATCCCCAGTAGGAGGCGTGCAGGAGGCAGCTGATCGATGTTTCTCTCTCATCGATGTTTCTAGCTCTCTATCCCTCTCCCTTCCTCTCTGTAAAAAATCAATAAAATATATTTTTAAAAAATAAAAAAAAATCTCTTTAATGTAAGCTACTATCTCATATTTGCTACTCCTTTTAATCTTTTTGTTTTGTTAATCCTCACTCGATATTTTTTCCATTGATTTTTAAAAATATGTTTTTATAGATTTCAAAGAGAGGAAGCGAAAGGGAGATGGAGAAAAATCAATGATGAGAGAGAATCATCAATTGACTGCCTCCTGCATGCCCCTTACTTGGGACCAAACCCACAACCCAGGCATGTGCCCTGACTGGGAATCGAACTGTGACCTCCTGGTTCATGGGTCAACATTCAACCACTGAGCCACACCAGCCGGGCTCCACTGATTTTTAGAGAGAGTGGGAGAGAAGGAGGGAAGCACAGGGAAAGGGGAAGAGAGAGAGGGAGGGAGGGGGGAGGGAGAGAGGGAAGGAGAGAAGGAGAGAAGGAGAGAGGGAGAGAGGGAGAGAGGGAGAGAGGGAGAGAGGGAGAGAGATCTACGTGAGAGAGACACACATTGATTGGTTTCCTCTTGCACACGCCCAGACCAGGGCTGGGGATGGAACTTGCAACCCAGGTACAAATCGAACCTGTGACCCTTCAGTGCATGGGCTGACGCTCTAACCACTGAGAAACACAGGCCAAGACTGTTTTCACTCTTTTGCCATATATTTTGTTTGACATATATAACAAAAATCTGATCTTATACAGACATGCAGTTGAAAAAGGAAGGAGTATTTTAGTAGCCTTTTTGGATAATTGTGGCTATTATTCTTTGATATCACACCAAAATGCTAAAAGCAATAACTTCCTTAAAGGTAACTGAAAATGTAGATATTGAATCAAACTCAATGAACTTTTTGTATTGTGTTACATTATAACACACAGAGGCTCAATGCACGAAATTCATGCATGGGTAGGATCCCTAGGCCTGGTCAGTGATCAGGGCCCATCTGTAGGGCAACCGGCGGGGTGATCACCCCCCCCCCTCCCGCTGGTACCCACCTTGGCTGGCCTGGGGCCTGCAGACTGGGGGCAGCTCCTGTATTGAGCATCTACCCCCTGGTGGTCAGTGCACATCATAGGGACCAGTCATTCCACAGGTCGTTCTGCCGTTTGCTCGATTTGCATATTAGGCTTTTATTATATAGGATTGGTCTATTTGCACTTTGAACAGATCTTTTATCTGTTACTGATTTTGTGACATCATGCATTGGTCTTTTAGAAAATATTGAGTTATGCAAATCTTTTTTTTAATCTCACTCAAGGATATGTTTTTATTGATTTTTAAAGAGAGAAGAAAGGAGAGAGAGAAAAACATTGATGTGAGAAAGAAACCGATCGGTTGTGTCCTGTATACACTCCAACCAGGGATTGAACCAGAAACCTAGGTATGTGCCTTGACTGGGAATTGAACCTGAAACCTTTTTAGGTATATGGGATGACACTCCAACCAACTTTGCCACCTGGCCAGGGCGAATCATGCAAATCTTCATTATATGTGTTTCATTATAAAATATCAAAAAGATCACCTTTGTAAATATTACTACTGATCTCACCAGAAAACTTTTAAGTATTGGAAAGACATCAATGTCAAAGTAGTAGACAGAAGTTTTCCTAAACTCTAACTTTCTCTTGAAAGCTTGAATTTTTTCTTTTGCAACAAATACCATTAGCAATTTTCCTTGAAGTGACTGGGTTACTTCATTCATTTTCAAGAAAATGTCTGACATATAAACAAGTGTGAATAACTAGTTTGTTTGTTAGTTATTTTTTCAAATTAAAAAGAAAAGTAAGGCTAGTTTTCTTACAATGCTTACAACTCAAACAAGTGCTCTATTAGAGCACTTCAGTACTATTAGCATACTTCCCGCTTCATTCCATTTAATAAAACTAATAATTTTTCTGCTTCAACAAATTCATTAAGTGAAAATGGCTGGGGTTTTTGTTTGTTTGTTTGTTTTTAACTGCTAGTACATGGTAGTGAAAAATACTGTGATTATTAGTGCTATTCGGTGGCACTGCCCTGATTCCTACCTAGGGCTCCAGAATTTTACCCATTTACGTTAGGACTGTAAGTACAAACGTAAATACCATGCAACAGGCAATAATGTGTTGGTATTGTTATGAAAATAATTTTGACCTCACAGACTCTCTGGAAAGAGGCTCAAAGATTCCTAGATGGTGCACAGACCATACTTTGGGAATCATTGTTTTAAAAGAACTAAAAGGGTAAAGTCTCCTAAAGTAAATAGTTGTATGAAGTCTAATTTCAATAAACTTTACAAATTCTTCTTTCATGCTATGCCTTAACTTCCCTTTCAAAATAATATTAATAAACAGAATCATTTAATCTGATTCAACCTCTCTTAAGAAATAAAACTTACGGCCCAGACAGTGTGGTTCAGTGGTTGAGCATCGACCCATGCACCAAGAGGTCACTGGTTCAATTCCCAGTCAGGGCACATGCCCAGGATGCAGGTTCGGGCTCTAGTAGGGGGCGTGCAGGACGCAGCCAATCAATGATTCTCTCTCATCATTGATATTTCTATCTCTCTATCCCTCTCCCTTCTTCTCTCTCTAAAAATCAATAAAAACATATTTTTTTAAAAAGAATACTTTAAAAAAAATAAATTTTAAAAAGAAATAAAACTTGAGAGTATTTGTAAAATTATATAT
>NW_005871048.1:38833587-38849205 GCF_000147115.1 Myotis lucifugus | reverse complement strand
AGGCAATTATTCAAAAACATAATTCTAAAACGAAAATGAAGACATTTTTGATGTACAAAATGACTAAGTATCTATAACATAATAAAGCCAAAAATTAGAATGCTTACTCTAACAGAGCTTGATTTTGTTCCATTTCATCTTGAGGTTGCTAGGGAAAAAAAACACAGTAGTTTTCCAACTGATGAATACTAACCCAATGCAACACACTAAAAATTTAACATTTAAGGTGATTCATATTATTCTTTCTTAGCATCTTTTTTATTGTGGTAAAATACGTATAAAATAAAATTTACAATTTTAACCATGTACAGTTCTGTGGTACATATATATTCACAATGATGTGCAACCATCACCACCATCCATCTCCAGAAGTTATTCATCCTCTCCTACTAAAACTCCATACCCATTAAACACTAACTGTCCATTCACCACCCCACCAACCCTCAGCATCTACCCTTTTACTTTTTGTCTCTATGAATTTGACTACTCTAAGTAGCTCATATAAAAAAAAAATACTGTAGCCGAACCGGTTTGGCTCAGTGGATAGAGCGTCGGCCTGCGGACTGAAGGGTCCCAGGTTCGATTCCGGTCAAGTGCATATACCTTGGTTGCAGGCACATCCCCACTGGGGGGCGTGCAGGAGGCAGCTGATCGATGTTTCTCTCTCATCGATGTTTCTAACTCTCTATCCCTCTCCCTTCTTCTCTGTAAAAAATCAATAAAATATATTTTTAAAAAAATACTGCAGCCCTGGCCAGTTTTGCCTAGTGGATAGAGTGCTGGCCAGCGGGCTGAAGGGTCACGGGTTCAATTCCCGGTCAAGGGCATGTACATCGGTTGCAGGCTCAATCCCTGGACCCAAGTGGGGGCACGTGTGGGAAGCAACCAGTCCGATGTTTCTCTCTGCCTCTCTCCCTCCCTTCCACTCTCTCTAAAAATAATGGAAAAATATCCTCGATGAGGATTTAAAAAAAAAAGAAATACTACATATATTTGTCCTCTTATGAGTGGTTTATTTCACTTAGTATAATGTCTTCAAGGTTTATCCATGTTGTAGCATGGCTGAAGAATATTCCATTGTATGTACCATATTTTGTCTACCCACTCATTTATTAGTAGACACTTTGGTTACTTCCACCTTTTGGCTATTGTGAATAATGTTTCTATGAATGTGAGTAAACAAATATATTTCTGAGTCTCTATATCCACTTATTTTAGGTATAATTGCAAAAGTGGAATTTTTGGATCCTATGTATAATATTTTGTGGGATCACTATACCATTTTCCACAGAGACTGCAACCATTCTACATTTCCCACAAGCAATGAGTAAGAATTCTGATTAAGAGAGAATATCGCCCTGGCTGGTTTGGCTCAGTGGATAGAGTGTCGGCCTACGGACTGGGGGGGGTCCTGGATTTGATTCCGGTCAAGGGCATGTACCTTGGTTGTGGGCACTTCCCCAGTGGGGGGTGTGCAGGAGGCAGCTGATCAATGTTTCTCTCTCATCGATGTTTCTCACTCTCTATCCCTCTCCCTTCCTCTCTGAAAAATCAATAAAATATATATTTTTTTAAAAAGAGAATGTCACCTCCCTACTGGGGCTTAAAAAGACTGATACTGATACACACACACACACACACACACACACACACACACACACACCAGCTTCAGCTACATATATAATAAAACAGGTACTATATATAGATATAAATCTCTCTATGAGTGCTGGCCTTGCCAACCATGATCCTTCTTCTATTACATGGTCATCAAACAAGCTTGTGATTGTTCATTTCCTTCAAGGTTCTCATTAATGTTCATTTAAACCAGTGGTTCTCAACCTTCCTAATGCTGCGACCCTTTAATACAGTTCCTCATGTTGTGGTGACCCTCCAACCATAAAATTATTTTCATTGCTACTTCATAACTGTAATTTTGCTACTGTTATGAATCGTAATGTAAATATCTGATATGCAGGATGTATTTTCATTGTTACAAATTGAACATAATTAAAGCACAGTGATTAATCACAAAAACAATATGTAATTATATATGTGTTTTCCGATGGTCTTAGGCGACCCCTGTGAAAGGGTCGTTTGACCCCCAAAGGGGTCGCGACCCACAGGTTGAGAACCGCTGATTTAAACTGATTTCACCTTTACATATGGGTAAGGATGGAAGGTGAAAGCTGCAGAATGCAGAAGGAAAGTGAGATTCAACCTGAATTCACACCGCTCAGATAAAGAGTTCCACAGGTAATATCCGTAAGATTGAATTAATCATTATTCCCTGTTAAACAAGTATTTTCTATATGATCAAAAATGGATTATAATAAAACCAGTGATGCCCCTGTACTAATCAGCATTCTCCAGAGAAACAAAACCAATAGAATATGTACATATGTATAGAAAGAGATGTATTATAAGGAATTGGCTTCATGGACTGGCAAGTCCAATCTGCAGTGTGGGTCACGAGGCTCAAGACTCAGGAAAACTGATGATGTAGACGAAGTCCAAAGGCTGTCTGCTGGAAAATTCTGTCTTGCTCAGGGCGGCTGGTCTTTTTGTTTTATTGAGACCTTCAACTGGTTGGATGAGGGCCACCTACATTATGGAGGGTAATCTACTATACTAAAATCTATTATTTAAATGTTAATATCATTCAAAAACATCCTCTCAGAAACTGCTATACTAAACATTTTCCATGTAAAGTTAAAAAACTGCTTTCCAAAAAAATATGTCACCTAGAAATATAATAAAACAGGTACTATATAGGTGGGGCAAAAGTAGGTTTACAGTTGTTTGTATGGCAAATAATACAGTAATCCTTATAATAAAAGCCTAATATGCTAAGTGTCCGGTTGTCCAGTCGTCCATTCAACCAATCAAAGCATAATATGCTAATGATATGTTAAGGCCGTTCAACCGCTCGCTATGACATGCACTGACCACCAGGGGGCAGACACTCTGACCGGTAGGTTAGCTTGCTGCTGGGGTCCGGCCAATTGGGACTGAGTGAGACGGGCCGGACACGCCCTAGAGCCCTCCTGCAGTCCCTCCCCAGCTGGCCAACCTCCCAAGTCCCTCCCCGCCCTGATCGTGCAACCATGGGGTCCCTCAGGGGATATCGGAGAGGCGGTTTCAGCCTGATCCCGCAGGTCAGGCCAAGGGATGCCACTGGTGCACAAATTCATGCACTAGGCCTCTAGTTAATAAATAATAACACAAGAATAAACTGTTTCTCATACTTATAACTGTAAATCTACTTTTGTCCCACTTTATATATATCAATGAAAATAAATGTTCAAATAAAATAAAAAATAAAAATTTAAAAATAAAAACTGCTTGCTATATAGCACCTGTAAATAATAAGAAAAGGTATTGCAAGACCCAACAAAAATGATGAATATGAAATATTTTAAAAGATGCTGCTTATGTATTTTTTTTTTATTGATTTTTCACAGAGTGGAAGGGAGAGGGATAGAGAGTTAGAAACATTGATGAGAGAGAAACATCGATCAGCTGCCTCCTGCACACCTCCTACTGGGGATGTGCCTGCAACCAAGGTACATGCCCTTGACTGGAATCGAACCTGGGACCTTTCAGTCAGCAGGCCAACGCCCTATCCACTGAGCCAAACCGGTTAGGGCAGATGCTGTTTATATTTTTATTTTACTTTTTAAGAATAGTGTATTGGTTTTTTTTAGAGAGAGAGAGAAACATCGATGTGAGAGTGTAACATTGATTGGTTGTCTCCTGCACACCCCCTACCGGAGACTGAGCCCACAACTCAGCCATGTGTCCTTGACCGGGAATCAAACTGGCAACCTTTTGGTGGACAAGACAACGCGCAGCCAACTGAGCCACACCGGCCATTACCTGCCTATATTTTTAAAAATTAGTATAGTATATAACAAACCAAATATCCTCAATTTCTACAAAGTTTATCCTTATCTAAAATAGTCCATCATTTCTAAAATATTCTGTTTTGAAGTTGAAAATAAATATTGTATACGAGTACTAAGGAAGAATTTATTTAGAAATCCATTTAGTAATTTTTTGGAATTTATTTAGAAATCAATTCAAGTTATAAAGCAATATATTTTATTATTTGAAAATAATTATGGGTTAGAATCAACATCATCAAAATGTCCATACTACCCAAAGTAATCTATAAATTCAACGCATTTCCCATTAAAATACCAACGGCATATTTCACAGATCTAGAACGTACTCTCCAAAAATTCATCTGGAATAAAAAAAGACCTCGAATAGCTGCAGTGATCCTGAGAAAGAACAAAGTAGGTGGGATCTCAATACCAGATATCAAGCTGTATTACAAAGCCACTGTTCTCAAAACTGCCTGGTATTGGCACAAGAACAGACATATAGATCAATGGAATAGAATAGAGAGCCCAGAAATCGGCCCGAACCAATATGCTCAATTAATATTTGACAAAGGAGGCAAGAACATACAATGGACTCAAGATAGTCTCTTCAATAAATGGTGTTGGGAAAATTGGACAGATACATGCAAGAAAATGAAACTAGACCACCAACTTACACCATACACAAGAATAAACTCAAAATGGATAAAGGACTTAAATGTACGACGGGAAACCATAAAAATTCTAGAAGAATCCAAAGGCAACAAAATCTCAGACATATGCCGAAGCAATTTCTTCACTGATACAGCTCCTAGGGCACTTGAAACTAAAGAGAAAATGAACAAATGGGACTTCATCAAAATAAAAAACTTCTGCACAGCAAAAGAAACCATCAACAAAACAACAAGAAAGCCCACTGCGTGGGAAAACATATTTGCCAATGTCATATCTGATAAGGGCCTAATCTCCAAAATTTATAGGGAACTCATACAACTTAACAAAAGAAAGATAAACAATCCAATCAAAAAATGGGCAAAGGATCTAAATAGACACCTTTCAAAAGAGGACATTCAGAAAGCCAAGAGACATATGAAAACATGCTCAAAGTCACTAATTATAAGAGAGATGCAAATCAAAACAACAATGAGGTACCATCTCACACCTGTCAGAATGGCAATCATCAACAAATCCACAAACGACAAGTGCTGGAGAGGATGTGGAGAAAAAGGAACACTCGTGCACTGCTGGTGGGAATGCAGACTGGTGCAGCCACTGTGGAAGACAGTATGGAGTTTCCTCAAAAAACTAAAAATGGAACTCCCATTTGACCCTGTGATCTCACTTCTAGGAATATATCCCAAGAAACCAGAAACACCAATGAGAAAGGATATATGCACCCATATGTTCATAGCAGCACAATTCACCATAGCTAAGATCTGGAAACAGCCTAAGTGCCCATCAGTAGATGAATGGATTAGAAAACCGTGGTACATCTACACGATGGAATACTACGCTGCTGTAAAAAAGAAGGAACTCTTACCATTTGCAACGGCATGGATGGAACTGGAGAGCATTATGCTAAGTGAAATAAGCCAGTCAATGAAGGAAAAACACCACATGATCTCACTCACTCATGGATAATAAAGACCATTATAAACTTATGAACAAAAATAGATACAGAGGCAGAGCTGCCTCAAACAGACTGCCAAACTGCAGCAGGAAGGCCGGAGAGGGTAGGGGGGCAGAAGGGAGGGGTAAGAGATCAACCGAAGGACTTATATGCATGCATATAAGCATAACCAATGGACATAAGACACTGGGGGGTAGGGGAGGCCAGGGGATTGTCAAGGGCGGGGGAAAAAAGGAGACATATGTAATACCCTTTGTAATACTTTAAGCAATAAAAAAATGATTTAATGAATAAAAATATGCTATTTATAAGTCAAAAAAAAGAAAATAATTATGGGAAAGCATCTTTTCTGGTCTCTCCATTTCTTTATTTGATAAAATCAATTTCTCTCATATAATTTCTTCTCCCCCCACCCCCTAGAGCAGTGGTTCTCAACCTGTGGGTCGCGACCCCTTTGGGGGTCAAATGACCCTTTCACAGGGGTCGCCTAATAAGACCATTGGAAAACACATATAATTACATATTGTTTTTGTGATTAATCACTATGCTTTAATTATGTTCAATTTGTAACAATGAAATTGGGGGTCACCACAACATGAGGAACTGTATTAAAGGGTTGAGGCATTAGGAAGATTGAGAACCACTGCCCTAGAGTGATTTTTTATTTCAAATTGACCAAGTGTAAAGGTTGAGGGAAAGAGACCCAAGTCTGTCCGTCTCCTTGGCTGAGGCCCACTTGCATTTCCATCCATGGTTCACACAACAAGCCCCCACTAGCTAATGTCACAAGGGTTCTGAGTGTTGGAATATAAAGAAAGAATAACTGTGGAAAAGTGTTGGGGTCTGTTTTTTAAGGTGGGGAAAGAATATTTCCCTTCCCCTAATGGTTTATTTTCATAGAATAAAAATAAAAATAATGAGAACAATATGTATCAATTTTTAAAATAATATTAAAATTCACTACAGATGTTTAAACATTTTGGTTATATGGTCTAACTTTTACTGCAGGCAAAAAAAAAGAGGGATAGTGGAAAGTTAAAGGAGGTATCTATTTTACTACCAATGAATTCCCATGAAGGTGAAAAAAAGAGGAACAAATATCAAGTACTTCATTTATCCTTCTTCTTCTAATTTTACAACAAGCCCATACAGCAGATGGCTGATTTACTATCTGATGTCCAACCTTTGAAAGATATAATCATTAACTCTTAAAGTCCTGTAAAGCAATTGTTCCAAGCTGGTTGATTATCAGAAATTACTTGGGAGTCTTTCAAAATGGAGATTCCTGCCCTAACCGGTTTGGCTCAGTAGATAGAGCATTGGCCTGCGGACTGAAGGGTCCTGGGTTCGATTCTGGTCAAGGGCATGTACCTTGGTTTCAGGCACATCCTCAATAGGGAGTGTGCAGGAGGCAGCTGATTGATGTTTCTAACTCTCTATCCCTCTCCCTTCCTCTCTGTAAAAAATCAATAAAATATGTATTTTAAAAAATGGAGATTCCTAAGTTCCACTCAAGTACAGGTGTTAAGAGTCTATTTTTTAAAAAATATATTTTATTGATTTTTTACAGAGAGGTAGTGAGAGGGATAGAGAGTCAGAAACATCGATGAGAGAGAAACATCGAGCAGCTGCCTCCTGCACACTCCCCACTGGGGATGTGCTCGCAACCAAGGTACATGCCCTTGACCAGAATCGAACCTGGGTCCCTTGAGTCCGCAGGCCGACGCTCTATCCACTGAGCCAAACCGGTTAGGGCAAGAGTCTATATTTTTAAAAAGCTATCCAAATGAGTCTGATAATCAAACTTTCAAAATCACTGTTCTGAGGTATAATCTAGAGCCTGGTACAATATTCTCATAGCAAATGCTTCTGAAATAAACTGCTAAAATTATTATTTCCCATTTCACAATTACTAAGACTAAGGAGGAAAATGTTTTTCCCTTAACTCAGAAATTGCAAAATGATTTTAAGCAAATTATTAGAAACTAAATATAGACATTTCAGCTTCAAGAAAAAATATTTTATGTTAAAATTTTCTTTTAATCAGAGATAATTCAAGTGAGACACCTTCCTAGGTACAATATTAAATAGATCCTCATGGTCAAATCTTCCCTTCCATTCCTTAAGACTTTGTAGGTATCTCTGGTTAGCTAATTTATTTATGCCAAGGTCAAGGTACTAACTAAATCACCCCTTACCTTACCTCAAGGTGATTACATTACAAAGCAAATAAAAATGTGTGTATATAAGCGTGTGTACACACACATGCATTCACACACACAGAACAACAGAAAAGCCTTTCAGTGGCCCATACCTCAAATTCTACCACACAGACTAGTATCTTCTTCACAAATTTAAGATGACTCTGACATATCATGGAGATGAAAACTGTAATTATTATATTCTAATATAATTCTAACCTCTTATAACATTCTGTTCCTCCCACTTCCACATCTCTACTGAAAGAGAAAAATAAAGAGGAAAAAGGAAATATTTTAACACCTCCTCCTAAAACAACTGTCTTTCAATAAATTTGCAACAGAGAAACAGAATGATTAGCTAAGAAAGGAGAAAAGAACTGATAAAAGAAAGAAGCAGCAAAATAACAGACAAAAAGAATTAATCATTAGTAATTTGTCACTCTTTAAAGTAGCATTTCCAATTTTTAACAAGTATGTATTTAATCAATATGCTCACACACCTGTAAGACTGCATCCTCATTAAGCACAGGCATAGTCTTCTTTTTACTTATTTGCTTTTGTGGATCCTCTCTGAGCTTCAACCCAAGTTGAATCTCAGGAGAGCATGTGCCTAGAATGGAATATAATCATAGTCATTCATAACAGTTTTATTGCTCTGACAATGACTCAAGGATTTAAAGATAGTAAAAAAAAGTCATTAAAGGTCATTTTGTAAATTATAATTTCCTAATTGTCACTTTTATGAATTATGGTTTTTAACTTATTAATTAGGAAGAAACATACACATTACAGTAAATAAAATAATACTTGATAGTTACTTTTTTTCAGGATGAATGATGCAAAGGATATAAATAGAAAATTATATAGACTTAAATCCCACTAGAAAGAATACTTTCCTTTTAAAAAAAATTTTTAGGTCTTTTTAAAAACCCATCATGCTAGTATATAATTCAAAAAAAGTCCAAATTTCTGTTTCAAGATGGCAAATTGAGCCCATATTTTAACTTTCTTCCCTTCCCAATTCCTAAAAAGAATCCAAAGAAATGATTAGGTTTTAAAAATCCAAAACAGCAATGGTTAAAAAAAAAAAAAAGGCGGGGGTGGGGGGTGGGGGGAAGATACCCTCTATAGATTAGAAGATGAAAATAGATTAAATAGAAAATATTAGTAAACAGCTGGTCACTCAACATAGAAAAGGAGGGGTTCCTTCAGAAGTAACTACTAGTATATGGACTTTTTCCATCAGAATCCCGGAAAACTACCCAGCTCAGAAATCGCACCAACAAAGATGCAAGAGGGTAGATTAGAAGTTCACAATGGTACTGAGCTTGCTGTTTGTATCCAAGAAACTTAGGATGAATGTTGTAGCCAGCTACTCTGTGTAGGAAGATATATTCCTGCCCAGATATAGAAATGTACTAAAAGCTAAGGTTGGTAAAATAATGTAATAATGGCACAGAAGTAGAAATAGTCAAAAAGATCAATGAAACAAAAGAAAAAGTGGGAAACAGACATATATATCTAGGAATTTAATATGTAACAATATGGTATTTTAAACAGTGGCACCAAGAAGAATTATTCAATGAATAATATTGGGAAAATTGGTTAATCATTTAGAAAAAAATAAATTTAGAACTACCTTCCCATAGGCCAAAATATTCCAAAGAGATTATTTGTAAAAGCTGTAAATATAATAAGTGAAAAAAAGGAGAGAAGAAAATACTTTATAGTCTTGAAATAGGTAAACTATTTCTAAATTTGAAAAAACTAATAAACCTTAAAAAAAAAAAAAAAAAGAAGAAGAGACTGCCCTAGCCGGTTTGGCTCAGTGGATAAAAGCATCAGCCTGTGGACCAAAGAGTCCCAGATTCCATTCCGGTCAAGGGCACATACCTGGGTTGCAGACTCATCTCTGGGCCCTGGTTGGGGTGCATGCAGGAGACAACCAATTGATGTGTTTCTCTCACATTGATATTTCTCTCTCTCTTCCACTCTCTCTAAAATTCAATGGAAAAATATCCTCGGGTGAGGATTAAAAAAAAAGAAGTTAAAAAAAAAAAAAGACTGACTTTTACTGTATAAAAACTTAAAACTTCTACAATACAAAATATATCATGAATAACATGAAAACATAACTAAGAAACTGGGAAAACCTATTTGCAATACATATGACAATTTTTGTTATATTTAATATGTAAAATGCTCTTATAAATCAATAATAAAGATTAGGAGATATATAAGGCAATTCACACCAAAAAAAAGTATGATCAATATTAATATATGCCTAAATAGTCTTTAAAATTAAAATAATCAGATACTTTTTATTTATTAGTTTTGCAAAGACTGAATATGTCCTATGTTGGTTAGAGGGGAAAGCCATTTTTCTAGGGGTCCATAATGTCAAGATCTGACACATGTCAGATCCTTTAAAATCAGAATACATTATTTGAAAGTTAATCTAATTTTAGCTAGTTATTTATTCTAAATAAATAATTAAAAAGTAGGCAAAGGTGTAAGCATTAGAATATTCATATTTGTTATAGTATTGAGAAACATCAAAAATATAATCTATTTATTAAGTAAGGGTACATTCATACAAAATAATATGTAGCAATTTAAAAGGTTAAGGTAGATAAATATAACAAAATATGAAACATATTATGTAGTACAATAGCAATTATGATAAGAGATATTTATGTTGGCATACAAAAGTCTAGAAGGATATACAAATACTAAATGCTGGCAATTGTTGGGAGTGGAACTATAGGAAAGAATAGGGGATAGGATCTTCAATTTTCTACATAATATAATTTTTTATTTTTAAAATGTTTTATACTTTTAGTAATTAGCAAAAATAATAAAAGTCTATTTGGAAAAGGAAATAAAAGAAAAAACTTGGATAGAATACTAAAGCAGACCTCTAACTTTTTTCCTACTGGCACTTTATACATCAAAGAATACATTCTGGAGACCAATATTACTCACTGTCCCTTCCAATTACAAGTAAGAAAAACCACTCCAAGACGAAACTGTAACTTGCCATTGTGGTATGAGGTGAAGTAATGTACAGTGAAAAGACATTGCAAACTATACAAAGATCTTCATGGTGTTTAGGAAATTTTTCTTCTATACTCATTTCCAGACATCCTCCAAAATGAAAATTCTCACAAGAAGAAATAATAAAAGGAGATAACCTACCATTTAAACACCAACTGCAGAACTGAACTTTTTAAACAGTAACAATTAGTGATAGGCTTTTCTAGACACCATTTAAATTGATCTAGAAGTGGACTCAGGAAGTATGAATTGGCAGGTGACAGGCACTTTTGAAAAATATATAACTAGACTTATTGTGTGACAATGTTAACTGCACTAATGTAATAGACTATGTTAACTAGACTTACTGTAGTGATCATTTCAAAATATATAGAAACTAGAGGCCCAGTACATGAAATCCGTGCATGAAGGGGGGTCCCTCAGCCCGGCCTGCGTCCTCTTGCAATCCGGGACCCCCTCAGGGGATGTCGGGTCTAAACCAGCAGTCGGACATCCCTCTCGCAATCCGAACACTGTATGCACCAGTGACCATGCTTTTCATACGGGTGAAAGGCATCTTGCTGTTGTATGGGCAGCTGCATTTTTTTGCCCTGATTATAAAAAGTAGTACATAACATGATCCTTCTGAGGCAGTAGTACCATTTTCCCCATCTTATGGGTGGAAAAACTGAAGCAGAGAGAAGTTAAGTAATTGGCTTTGTCACACAGTTATAAGTGTCAGAATCAAGGCTGACCACAAAATGTGCAAGCCAGAGTCCATGCATGTCATTACTGCATCATCCTGTTTTTTCAGTGTTAGAGTAGCCTTGCCAGGTTTTAATTTTTAAATCTAAGAGACTGTTCCCATTATATAGGGTATGGTCCCTAGGCCTGGCCGGCGATCAGGGCCATCTGTGGGGCAACCAGCAGGCACGGCGATGGGGGGAGGGGGCCTGCTGGCACCTACCTTGGCTGGCAGCCTGGCGCTGCCCACTGGCCAGCCTCACCCCCTGATCACTGCTGCCAGTCACTTCCCTCTGGGGGTGCAGGGGGCCAGATGCTCAATGAAGGAGCAATTCCTGCATTAAACATCTGCCCCCTGGTGGTCAGTGTGCATCACAGTGACCAGTCTTTCTGCTGGTCAATCCGCCATTCAGTCTATTTGCATATAAGGGTTTTATTATATAGGATACTGAATCATTATTTTTTACACTTGAAAATAATGAGGTTATATGTTACTTATACCTCAATAAAAAATAATAAAATGAAAATAAATAAAAATATATACCAAGGATATCTGCAACTTAATTTTGACTGAAAGAATCAGACTGGTTATTAAAATGTACTATTTACTGCCCTGGCAGTTGTTGCTCAGTAGTTAGAGCGTTGGCCTGTATACCAGAGGGTCGTAGGTTCAATTCCCAGTCAAGAGCACGTACCCGGGTTGCAGGTTTGATTCCCAGCTCCTGTTGGGGTGTGTGTAGGAGGCAACCAGTCAATGTGTCTCTCTCACATTGATGTTTCTCTATCTCTCTCCCCCTCCCTCCTCTCTCTAAAAATCAATGGGAAAAATATCCTTGGGAGAGGATTAACAAGAAAAAAGTATTATTTACTTTTGCAGCTTCTAGGGTTAAGCTATAGAGTTGGGGGGCAGAGAAGAGCTATCTCAGTACTACTACCATATCTCTGTTGTAAACATCTTCCAGAAGTATAATCCCCATTGCTGCCCTCATAGTAACAGACCTTAATAGACCTCAGGGTCTATTACAGATGCCTCAAAGAAACTAACTCTGTGTAAAGTTAAAGAACAAGACTAAATATAAAAGGAGACATTAATGAAATAGTAACACCTGAGAAATTAAATGGACTGCTTAGTGAAAAGAATTATTTCTCACCTTTGCATATTCCACTTATATCAGGATGGAGACTGAACTCAGATCTAAGAGATGTGTCTTGATCAAAGAGCAACCTTTCAAATACCAAAAAGAAGGTACAGATTGTTATCATGTTTCCTAAACAAAGACTAACAATTTAACTGTCAGGTTTTTTCCTACAGTTTACTGTCAATTTTATTTTGTATTGGTTTAGGGCAGTGGTCAGCAAACTCATTAGTCAACAGAGCCAAATATCAACAGTACAACAATTGAAATTTCTTTTGAGAGCCAAATTTTTTAAACTTAAACTATATAGGTAGGTACATTGTTATTAACTTAATTAGGGTACTCCTAAGGCTTAGAAAGAGCCACACTCAAGGGGCCAAAGAGCCGCATGTGGCTCGCGAGCCGCAGTTTGCCAAACACTGGTTTAGGGTGTACAGCTTAGACGTTAGACAATCATATACTTTACAAAGTGTCCCCCTCAATATTTCCAGTTCCCAACTGGCACCATACAATATTATTGACTATGTTCCCTATGCTTTCCTTTACATACCTGTGACTATTTTGTAACTGCCAATTTGTTCTTAATCCCTTCACCTTTTTCACCCAATCCCCAACCCCTTCTCCCTTCTGGCAACCATCTGCATCTATAAGTCCGTTTTGTTTATTTTGTTCTTTAGATTCCGCATATTAGTGAAATCATATAGTATTTCTTTCTCTGATTGACTTATTTCACTGAGCATACTCCCCTCTAGGTCCATCCAGGCTGTCGCAACAACAAACAATCTAATTTAAAAAATGAGCACAGGCCCTGGCCTGAATGGCTAAGTGATTAGAGTGTTGGCCCTCACACCAGAGAGTCAAGGGTTTGATTCCCAGTCAAGGGCACGTACCTGGGTTGAAGGTTCAATCCCTGGCCAGCACTGTCACATGCATAAGGCAACCAATCGGTCTTTCTCATACTGATGTTTTTCTCTCTCTTTCTTTCTCTTCCTCTCTCTCTCTCTCTCTCTCTCTCTATCTCTATCTCTCTCATCTTCCCCCTCCCTCCCTCCCTTCCACTCTCTCTCTAAATGTCAATTGGAAAAAAAATTCTCAGGTGAGGATTAACAAGAAATTAGGACAGGATCTGAGTAGACACTTCTCTGAAGAGGACATATAGATGGCCAACAGTCATATAAAAAGATGCTCAACATCACTCTCAGAGAAATGAAAATTAAAACCACAATGAGATATCACCTCACACCTGTCAGAACGGCTACCATCAACAAGTGATAAGTGTTGACAAGGATGTGGAGAAAAGGGAACCTTCATGCACTGTTGGTGGGAATGCAGACTGGTGCAGCCACTGTGGAAAACAGTATGGAGTTTCCTCAAAAAATTAAAAATGGAACTACTTTATGACCCACCAATTCCACTTCTGGAGATTTATCAGAAGAAACCCAAAAGATTATATGCATCCCTATCTATGTTCACTGCAGTGTTATTTAGAATAGCCAAGATATGAAAGCAAACCAAGTACCTATCAATAGACGAGTGGATAAAAAAGTTGTGGTACAGATATAAGATGGAATATTACTCGGGCATAAAAAATGAAACCATAACTGTCATTTTTTTATACCTAAACTTGCTAGCATTCTTAGTTATACCACTATTAATATGTTGGGATGTTACTTCTGAGATTACATTACAAAAATTCACTAGCTTCCATCTTGTCTTCCTCTTACTCTCTTGCTTCTATCTGCTCATGGAAGTCAGTTCGCCTTGTTGTGAAATGCCCTGTGGAGAAGCCTATGTGGCAAGAAGGTAAGAGAGGAACTAAGGCCAGAGGAACTAATTCTTAAAACCACCATGTGTAAAGTGGATCCTTCTCATGAACCCTTGAGATGAATGCAGCCTTGGGAGTCCCTGAGTAGGATGATTTAGTTAAGCAACTCCCAGATTCCTGAAGCACAAAAACTACAAGACAGTAATGTTTATTGTTTTAAGATGCTAAGTTTTGGAGTAAGTTGTTATACAGCAATGGAAAACCAATAAAGAGATTTTAGTTACATTTCCCCAAGTGTCTCTTTTTACAGTTGTTCTGTTCAAATCAGGATCCAAACAAGGTACACATTGAATTCAGTTGCTATGTAAGTCTCTTTTTAAATCTATATATTACCCGCAACCTCCCCCACACCTTTGCAATTTATTTGTTGAAAAAACTGGGTTGTTTTTACTGAAGAGTTGCCCACATTTTGCATTTACTGACTGCATGTTATTTAATATGTTCCTCTATCATGTATATTTCCTGTAAACTGGTTATTAGACCTAGAGGTTTGATCTAATTCAAGTTCAATTTGGGGAAGCATATGTGTACTTCCTACAGAAGATAATGAAGTATATGTCGGGAAAGGCAGTCTTGTGCATGCAGTCTTTCAGCTTTTGGCCTCGAGCTTGAAACACTTTCTTACAAAGAGACAAAGAGTTCTCTCAGGCTGTGCGGGACCTATTACCTTGTGTGAAAATACCTTTCCTTGTTTCAGACTCAATGTGCATTCCTTTGATTTGTTTAAGTGTGTGTCACATGGCACCTGGCCAATCCCACCACTATATATGTCTTCTGTGGGGAGAGGATGAAGTTCCTCATTCTGTGGTACAAGAGGGGTGTGGGCATGCCAGTGGCCATGGGGGACCAGTGCCCACTATTGAAGCCAATCTTGCTCTGTCTCTTCTCTATGTGAGTGAAGTGTTGTTCCTGCACTGTGTTTTCATCAGTGACTCTAATACCAAGATACAGTGGGGAGAAGTGTCTGGATTTCTGCTTCTGGTGATAGGCAACAGATGCCACTTGCTCAATATGATGGTTGTAACTCATGTTGTGATGTTAGTGACCATTGATGACCCTGCCTAGGTCTATTAATTATTAGGAGTATATAAAATGGCAATATTCTACTTTATTACTTTCTTCATTTATTAATTGAAATACATATTTTTAAAAACTTTCACTC